>NW_008356240.1:155320-229998 GCF_000622305.1 Nannospalax galili
GTATGTAGGTGTAGGTGCACATGCACACGAAAGCTAGAGTTCTATGTCAGGTGTCTTTTTTAATCACTCACCATCTGGTTTTTTGAGACAGAGTCTTTTGTTGAACCTGAGCTCACTGATTTTTCTGGACTGGCTGGCCAGCAAGCTTCAGGGACCTTCCTGTCTCTCTCTCTGGCACTGGGATTACAAGCGTGTGCCACTATGTCTGTTTTTTTTTTTGTTGTTGTTGTTCTTTTTTTTTTTTTTAAATCATGGGTTCTGGGGACCAAACTCAGGCCCTCACGCTAGCACAGCCAGGCAATCGTACTTCCCGTGGCTATTGCTTCTTCAAAAACTTTCCATAAGAATGCACCAACTTCCCTGTTTTCTTGGGCCTTTGATTCTGGAATCCAGGTTAATAGAACTTGTATTAAACACATATGTGTACAACTCCCACAGACACCTGGCCGGATTGAGGCCCTGGCCTGACCTCTTCTGTTTCTCCCTAAGGACTCATATCCAGCTCCTCAAGGGAAAAGAGAAACAGCCACAACCCCAGAGTGTCTTCCTCTGACAGCTGGCCGGGGGCAAGGGCCAGGCTGGGGCGCTGTCCTGGTGTTGGTCTGAGACTGTGCCTCCGATCCAGGTTTTCACTGTTCATGGTCAACCATAAATATTAAATGGAAAATTCCAGAAATAATCAATTTACAGGTTTTAAATAACTCATTACAACATCTAGCCATAATTCTAGTTTACTATTATTATTGTTAATCTCTTACTGTGCTTAATTTAGAAATGAAACTTTATCATCGATCTATATTTGCAGGAGAAAACACAGAATGGATAAGGTTCAGTACAAGCTGTGGTCCCAGGCATGTCCTAGGGATGTTACCATGCATCAATAAGGGTGAAATACTGTGTAAAACAGGAGAACAGCAGCCACCAGCACTGAGGGACAGGGTTGGAGGGGAGCTGGGCATGACCAGGGAGAAGTCAGAGTCTTTTCAAGTCATCCCTGCTTGAGTGTGTAAGAGAGAAGAGACCAACCCACCACTGGGTTAAAATTTGAGGGTGGGCCAGGCATGGTAGTACACTCTGCAATCCCAGCACTGGGGAGGCTGAGGCAGGAGTTTGAAGCTAACCTGGATGGTGTAGTGAAACTCTGCTTCAATAAACCAAGGGCCATGATATAGCTAAGTAGTAGAGTACTTGTGTTCCCTCCTCAGAAAGACACATGTACTTGTACACACACACACACACACACACACACACACACACACACACACGGGTGAGCAAGAATACCAGTCATGTTGGGGAGTCTCCCAGACATAGACACTGGCCTCACCAGCCTGGGCATGTTTCTCCCTGGCCCTCTCTGTAATGTTTTCATGGTATTCAATGTGTAAAGGAAGGGAAAAAGGGAAACAGGATACATCTAGTCCAAGCTTCAGCTGTGACTTCTCTAGAGCAAGGATAGATGGACCTTGTATCTATTAATGCAGCTTCCCCTTTCCTGAGAGCTATCAAATGATTGATGATTTTTAAGTTTAAAATAATGACTTGGGGCTGGAGAGATGGCTCAGCAGTTAAGAGCACTGACTGTTCTTGCAGAGGACCCTAGTTCAATTCCCAGCATCCACATGGCAGCTGACAGCCGTCTGTAACTCCAGTTCCAGGGTATCTGATGCCTTCTCCTGACCTCTGCGGGCACTGCACTACATGGGTGCAATTACATACATGCAGGCAACACACTCATATACATAATAAATAAATAAAAATTTAAAAAACAAAGGTAAAATAAGCTTGTGTTTAACATTTTATTTAATTCATTAATTAATGAGGAAAGAGGTAAGATGTTACAGCCTTTCTAAAGGAGAATTAAAATGACCACATACACACACAGGCAAACGGGAATGCTGAGATGAATTGACAAACAGAAGTTGAATTGATGACAGTTGCTTGATAGTTTGTCTCTATGTCTATGGACAAGGGAGATTTGAATTCCCATGAGTATTCCTCAGCTCCAGAGCCATTAAAGACCTCCAAGACAAGAAAGTGAAGAGAAAGCCAGAAACAGTTTGCCCTCATAAATATGTTCTACTTCAAAGACTCAGGGCTTGGCCTCTGCTTGGGGAAAGGTGGGAGGGGAGGAAACCTGGATGCAGACTTTACCTGAGGCAGGAACAGGGCTCAACAGTCACTGTGACAGGGATGGAGAGATGGTTCAGTGGTTAAGAGCACTTGCTACTCTTGCAAAGGACCTGGGCTCAGCTCCTAGCATCTACATGGCAGCTCTCAACCATCTGTAACCCCAGTTCCAGGGACTCTAACGCCTTCTTCTGGCCTCTGCAGGCACTGCATGCAAGTGGTGCACTTACAAAGACACAGACAAACACACATACATGTAAATAAAAAATTTTGCAAAGATAATCAGTGACAAATCAATGCTCTGGATGCCCAGGTGTACATGTGAGCAAGAAGTAGGAGTCATAGAGAGGGAAGGGACTAAATGAATAAACAAGAGTTAAAAGGAAGCCTCACAGGGATGAAGGAAGAACTGCTTGCTCACTCTCCCATTCATTCATTCATTCATTCACTCACTGAACAGTATAACTGGTATAGTATTAGACCCTGAACTATTGAGCCAGTTAGCTGCACTGACATTTCAGGAGCAAAAACACATTGTGTATTATGCTGAATGATGCCCCCTCCGTAGATGTCTACATCTTAATTCCTGGAGTCTGTGACTATTACCATATAGACAAAGGGACTCTGGCTCTACAGGTATGATTAAAGATCTTGAGATGGAGCTTATTCTGCACTGACCTGATATAATCACAGGGGTGTTTAAAGAGGGAAGGAAGTGATCACAATAGAAGGCAATGCAATGATGGAAATAAAAATTGGAGGAATGCAGCCATGAGCTAGAAATTATGGCAGCCTCTGAATGTTTAACAATAGAAACTGTCTTCTCTGGAGCCTCCGAATAAAGATCAACCCTGCTGACACCTTGTTATAGCCCATATGACACATGTCAGACTTCTGACCTTCAGAATTCAAAGAGAATAAATTTATGTTGTTTGAAGCCACCAAGTTTGTGGAAGTTTGTCACAGCAGCCATTGTAAACTGATTCAGTGGCATCCTAGTATGACTATAGTGCAGGCAGCTTTCATGGGGGAAGCTGAGGCAGGTGGGGAGCCAATTACAAGTATTCTGGATGAACACCTGATGAGACCTGAGGTTTAGGTGGAGGTGACCCAGTGGTGGGCTTGAGGGACTGGTGGTTTCACAGAGCATGCCAGGAGGAGAGACCCTGCAGAAATCCTGAATCAGCTGTTTCTTACTTATTTCTCTGGGGCAGATGGAGGATGTCCATGGGCACCGCTGCTGTGTGGCTGTGATGGTCTGTGCCATTATGGGGTGAAAACATAGAGGAGGTGAAGTTTCAGGACTTGTGGGTGGCATTTTCAGGCAGATGGGAGCCATATAAATCCAAGGGGGGATTTGGAGATGAAGGTCTTATAACCATCAATGGGTCTACACAGGTGAAAGGCTCTGTGGAACCAGCTGATGATTTCCATGTGAAATCAATCTCAAATTCCCTTCTCTCTTTTTCCTTAGAAACAGTGGAAAAAGTGCTTGAGTGCAAGCATGAGGACTTGAGCTTGGGTCCTCAGCATCCACATAAAAAGCCCAGCATGGTGATGCATGTGTAACCCCAGCACTGGGGAAAGGGCAGGAGGCAGAGACAGGCAGATTCCAGGGGTTCATTGACCACATTGGAAGGTGAGTGCAGTTGAAACAGCAGCTCCAGGTTCAGTGAGAGGCTCTGTCTCAAAAATAATGATAAGGTAGAGAATAAGAAGATACCTGATGTTGACCTTTGACCTCCCCATGCACACATACGAGTGCATGCACCTGCACATACATATGGAAGCATGCATAACACACACACCAAAAAAAAAAAAAAAAAAAAGAGGAAGATGTGAATTTAGGGACATCCATTGCCTGATAAAGTTTATTATTAACATGGCACAAGTTTACTGCTATATCTGTCCTGAGCTTTGCCTAAACCTCCTTTAGAAAATTTATAAGGTGTGGGGCCTGGAGAGTTGGCTTAGCTGTTATGAGTGCATACGGCTCTTGCCAAGGACCTGACTGTGGTTCCTAGTACCCATGTTGGGCAGCAGTTCTAAGGAATCTGTTGCCCTCTTCTGACTTCTGAGGGCACTGCACACATATGGTGCATATAACCTTATGCACACACACTCACACACACACACACACACACACACACACACACACACGAACATAAAAAGTCCAGTATTGTCCCTTCCAATGCGGTCATCATATGGTATTTCATTCCAAAATCACCTTAGGGAGCTCACTTTCTATACACAATATGGATGTTGAGATGGAGCAGGACCTACCTAAGAGGACCCCAAATCCCAGACCCTCATGGGTTTGTTATGGAAAAAGACTGCAGGACAATCCTAGGAACCTTCTTTTTTAAATTTTTATTTATTTTTATGTGTATGTTTTTCCTGCATGTATGTAAGTATGTGCAATATCTGCGGAGGTCAGAAGAGGGCATTTGATACTCTGAAACTGGAGTTAAGGACAGTTGTTAGCCACTATGTGGGAACTGGGAACCAAACCTGGGTCCTCTGCAAAAGCAGCCAGTTCTCTTAACCACTGAATGATTTCTGTTGTCCTGGAACCGTCTTTGCTTTATTTACTGTTTGCAATTGTTGATCCGTGCTGTCAAGTGACTGGATTTGGAATTGCCTAGGAGACACACTTCTGGGCGTGACTTTGAGGGTATTTCCAGATAGGTTCAACTGAGGAGGTAAGACTCAGAATATGGGCAGCAGCATCCCAGGGGCAGGGATCCATGACAGAATTAAAAGAGAGAAAGGAGGACGTTGGCTGAGCACCAGCATTCCTCTTTCTCTATCTCCTAATCTGCATCACAGACAAGCTGCTCCTGTGCTTTCCCCACCATTATGGACTGCATTCCTCTGAACTGTGAGCCAGAATAAATCCTTCTTTTATATTGCTTTTTGTCAGGTATTTTGTCATAGCAATGTAATACACTCTACTTCCATATCTTTGTCTTTCCTCCTAGCTCTTCCTGAACTCTTTGGTTAATGTCAGGCCATATTGCTGTGTATGTTGCACCCCTGCCCTCCCAAGCAGCTTGCCTTTCCTTTAACATAATCTAATTTCTTGAGCTCCCATTCTGTGAGGAAAGTTGTTCTTGGTCAGGTGCTGAGGACTGGGCTGGCTGCAGGTCCTGGGCCAGTGCCACTCACACAGAACTCATAAGATGTTGTCAGGTCCTGGTGGTCACTGCTCTTCTCTCATTTGTGTGTCACTCTAATTCCATTCTTCAGCTTGTAGCCTCCCTCTTGAAGCTCCAGGAAGCTGCCAGGAGCACTCAGTCATCCTGGGAGGAATCCATGTGAAACCAGGCCTGGTTTATTGGTAAAGGGATTTGCTGTGCCTCCCTTTCCAGGAAACTGGTAGGTTTTACCCTGCTCCCTGGGCTTTACCTTTGGGATCTGAGGGTGCCACTCTTCCCATTGGTTCCTGCAGGCTGACCCTGTAGCCATCTGAATACCCCTCGGTCTACCCAGGAGAATTTTATGAAGTTGAGGCCAGTGACTTCCTTTACAGGCCATACATTGCTGTGGAACCTGGAGTTATCCCAGGGTCCAAGTGCTGCACTTAGAAACAAAGGCAGAGACGTCTTAGCTCTTTCCTTCTGTGTTTGCTCAGCAGCCTTTAGCTGAAGCAGGGAACAAGGAATGGCCATTCTATGACCCAGAAGAGAATCTCTCAGAGAGAGTTAACAGTGACACCTCAGGAAATCCCACTATGGCTGCTGAAGGAGGAGAAAAGAGGGAAGAGGGAAGAGGAGAAGACAGATATTTTTTACCTCCTTTAATATAAAGAAGAATAAAGTTTAGATAGGTTTTTTTTAGGTTGGATCCTTTATGGGGCAGAAAACTCCAAAATATATTAATAAAAATAAACTTACCTTTTATGTTCTTGGAAGACTGTAGAGATGGATCAGCAATTAAGAGTGCATATTGCTCTAACTGTATTAATTCAACTGTGAACCTAAAAATTTTATAGCCACTTTTGAAAGAGATGTATCTTTGCTCTGGAAATTGTTATTGAGTATGTTAAAGCTGTAATGAAATGCTTCTAAAAAATAAAAAATAAACAAATAAAAGTAGAAAACTTCAAATTTCCATGAAAGAACTTTGAGCTCTTTGTGTATAAGTGGGGATGAAAAGTAAGCACTCCGTTAGCACGCTTGTGGTGTTAGTGGCGGTGTGCTTCGAGGAAACCTCTGACAACTACAAATCTACTTGGGCACTTGAAACTCTTAAACTAAGTTTAAACAAAAAAATATGAAAAGCATAATAAATGCTTTAAGTTACCTGAATTCTTCATGTATTTGTCCAATAAATTCTGTAACTCCTGCTCTTTGTCATTATTAAATTGAGTCTCCATGGCCAGGAGAATATATTCATCAAGAAGCATCCGGATCAAGTGGAAAGAACCTTGTTTTTTCTTCTAAAAAATAAAAAAATATTAAAAAAAAGATTGCATATTGTTCTTGTAGAGGACCAGATTTTGGTTCCCAGTCCCTACATGGGGTAACTCACAATCACCTGTGACTCCACCTCCAGGGGATCTGATGCTCTCTTCTGGCCTCCACTGGCCCCTACATTCATATGAATGTACTTGTACACACACACACACACACACACACACACACACACACAATTTAAAAATAAATAAATAGCAAAAAATATTTCTTGAGGTTTCTTTGAAACAATAAATTAAAGAACAAAGTAAAATGATATATGTCTTAACTTTTATCTTAACTTTTAAAACTGTCAGTTGGCATACCAGTGAGTTTTCAATACTTTCAAAGTGTGTAAACACTGTTTCTGAAACTGCCGTTTTTCATTTTCAACATACACCAGCCAAGTTACATCCAAAACTGTGTTATCAGAAATACACCCTGGACTTGTCAGTCCTCAGTGTCTCTGTGGTGCTTTCTGCCTGGAGTGTTTTAAACTTGCCATTGTCATATGCGTCCCTCCTAAATCCCATCAAGTTGTTTCTGCTTCTTCAGGGACTGGCCCCACACAGTGTCCCAGTGTTTCCCAGGCAGTCTTCCTTCTTCCTGGGGCAAAGCACGTGTCCAAGCCTCCACTAGGGTCCATCTCCCTAAAGGAGAGAAATTTGGCTTCCTGAGTATCGTGTCCTTCTGTGATGTTGGGAATCTATGGTTTACAAAACTTCTGTTACTACAACTTGCAGAGCCCTCAAAACTTCCCCTAATGATAGCTGGTTACCTGTTGTCAGAGGAGTTGCCCCAGTGAATGCTGGCAGATTCTTTTTTAAATATTTTATTTATTATTTTATGTGTAGGAGAGTACTGCTTGCATGTGTGTAAGTGCACCACGTTGTGCAATACCCACAGAAGTCAGAAGAGGGTGTTGGATCCCCTGGAATTGGAGTTACTGACGGTTGTTAGCCACTATGTAGGTGCTGGGAATTGAACCTGGGTCCATGCAAGAGCAGTCAGTGCTCTTAACCACTGAGCCATTGCTCCAGCCCCTGCTGGTGGATCCTTTAGATCCTGGGAATCTTGGACCAGGGTCATGCCTATGTTGTGTAGTGACACGTATAATAATGGAGGTGAATACAGCCACCAATCCCCCTTCTTGGGGCAGCGAGCTGAACTGCTTCATTCCTAGTGCCAAGTTTTATTGATTTCTCTACCCTCAGGACTAACACATAATGTGTTTGTTGGGGGCTGGATTGTGTGCCCCTAGAATGCACGTGTTGACTCAATGCCTATAACCTCACAGTGTGACATTATTTGGAGTTAAGGTCTTCACAAAGATAATCAAGTTATAAAGAGATATGATATGATTGATATCCTTATAGAAAGAGGGGGATTTGGAAGTAGATATGCATAGAGAGGGACTATTATATGATGAAGACAGGGATGGATGTGATACACCAATGGACAAGGAACATCAAAGACTGCCAGCAAATCACCTGAAGCCAGGAAAGTGACACCAACAAATCCTCCAGGAGGAACTAAACTTGCTGACATTCTGGATTTTTTTCTTCAGGCCTCCAGAACTGCAGCAGAGGCCTGTTCAAGAGCATCTCTCTTGCCAACTCATGGCCCATCCATGCTCACTTGATGACCTTTACATTGGAAATGTACTGTCCCCCAACTTGGCAACTAGCAGCATTACCTGGTATGAATGTGAGCTATATGGTGTCCTAGGGGCTCAATGGCAGCTGCTGGGTGACTCAAAAGATGCAGAATGGTGTGAGAAGCTCTACTTCTTGGAGAGATTTTTTTTAATGGAATAAACAACAAAGTCTCATGGTCTATGATGTATTAACATGAAGTTAATTTTCAGTTCTTTATTACTTTAGGAATTTATCTTTCAGTGGAAAGTAATTAAGGAGTATGAACTTTGGGGCTTGAGTTCTATCAGCAACTAGATCCCTCAACTCCAGGAGTCTCTCTTGTTCTGAAGCCCCAAACCTCCACCATGGCTTTTTTCTTTGTCTGGTGGGCTGGAGATGGGGTGGCTGTCATTTACACAAAGACCAGGATAAGATCTCACATCCAGGCCTTCCGTTCTTTGTGTGCACACCCCTTGCCTATGTTCACACCTCTCTTTCTGCTGATGCTGGACCTGAATAAGGTCATGGCTTTAGGAGACATTGTTCTCTGCCTTTATCTGTGCCTCTTACCAAGTAATGTCACCAGTGGCAGTATTCACATAAATGCTCTATGTCTGAGAAGGTTTGTGGGTTCAATTGTGCTCCCTAAAGATGCTGAGTGAGTCCTTAACTTTCCTCAATACCTGTGAATCCCACCTTATTTTGAGATACTATCTTTAGAGATATGGATGGGCCCTAATCCAATATGACAGGTGTCCTTATTCAAAGGGGACATCTGGACACAGAGACAGGTGCACAGGGGAAGAATAGCATGTGAAAGTGAGGCAAAGACCAGAGAGATATATCCACTAGACAAGGGGCACCCATGGTCACCATCGGGTCCCACCAGCACAGGGACAGCTTGGAAGGAGCCAACTCTACCGACACCTTGTCTTGGACTTCTAACCCTTTAAGTTAGTGGGACTCTTTCTTTCTTCCTTCCTTCCTTCCTTCCTTCCTTCCTTCCTTCCTTCCTTCCTTCCTTCCTTCCCTTCCTTCCTTCCTTCTTTTTTTCTTTCTCTCTCTTTCTCTCTCCCTCCTCCTTCCCTCCATCCCTCCCTCTATCCTTCCCTCTCTCCCTCCCTCCCTCCCTCCCTCCCTCCCTTCCTTCCTTTTGAAAGATTTATTTTATTTATGTGTATGTGTGTGTATCTATGTGGGTCTGTGCATATGTGTATGGGTGCCTGCAGAGTCTGGAAGAAGGTGTCAGATCCCCTGGATCTGGAATTATAGGCAGTTGCAAGCTGCCCTACATGGATGCTGGGAATTGAACTCTGGTCCTCTAGAAGAGCAGCAAATGCTCTTGACCATGGAGCCATCTTTCCAGCCCCAAAGGCCATCTACTATTTAAGCCACACAGCCATAGCAAATGAATCAAGGGGTGAGCCCAAAGTTTCATGCCTAGTGGTTCATTTGAGGAAGGAACACGTTTCAGCTGTGTCTGCCTCCCACCCTTCATGTCATAAACCTGAGCTGTTGGAGTGTACAGAAGTGCCCATGAGAGCCACCTAAGTCATAAACTTGAACTCATAGAGTATAGCTGTCCCTTGGCATCCATGGGGAATTGGTTCTAGGAATCTATGGATACCAAATTCACTGTACTCTAGAGTATTATACAAAATGGTCAATTATACAAAATGTGATATGAGCACATCCTCACATATACGTGAAAAATTATTACACTTATTTATTTGTGTGTGTGTGTGCACGTGCATGCAATTCACAACACGTGTGGAGGCTAGAGGATGACTTGTGGGAATCTGTTCTCTCCTTCTATCATGTGGGTCTTGGAGACCAAATTCAGGCTGGGCATCAAGCTCCCTTACCCACTGAACCATCTTGACAGCTGCTCTCAAATACTTTAAATCATTCCTTACAGTAAATAATATCATGAAAGTAGTTGTCATACTGTATTGTTTAGGGACTAATGACAGGGAGAAAGTTTGTGCGTGTTGAATACATATGCAACAATAAAATATTTTTGCTTTGTAATAGGGAACTCATGATACAGGGGCTGAATGTTTTTGTTTTGGGAGTCTTTTCTTCTCACTCTTCTCTCTCTTTTTTACTTAAAAAGTACTTTTAATTGTGTATATACATGTGTGTCTGTGTGGGAGTATGGGCATATGGGTGCAGTGCCTGTGGAAGCCAGAGGAGGGCACCCCCACTGGACCTAGCGTAACAGATCATGCGAGTCACCTGATATGGGTGCTGGGAACTCAGACTGGGTCTTCTGTTGGAGCTGTATGTGCTCTTAACTACTGAGCTATCTCTCCAGCTCTTTCCCTTTTTCTTTCCTTAGCCGTATGTTCCTCATGTTTCTGGCAAGCACACTGGCTTCTGTTTATGATGTGAAGAAGCATGTACAATCCTGCAGGAGACTGATGACAGAAACACAGTTCCATACACTGTGAGGCTGAGTATTCAGCATGGATTTGGAAAGATGGAGAAGGAAAGGCCGGGGCCCAGAGAGTGGTGTTGCTGCCCTGGACCTGGATGCTGTGGTTGTCTACAGGAGGGTCATCTTCCCAAAGGAGGACTTGACAGGTGGGAAGATGTGAGAATTGGATGCATTCTGGCTGTGGGGATGCTAGAAGCTAAGTTGGAGGCAGCTGTTTGGGTTCCCTACACTGATGGGAGCAGATATCTTAGGCCAGCAAAGGTGGGGTATAAGAATGTAGCCTCACCTAGAGATGATATCTACTCTGAAGGAAGCAAATGTTCCAACTGGGTTACCTGAGCCAAGGCCATGAGATGCCATCAAGGTGTTTGAGCCTGGAGGTGACCACACAGAGCCAACTTTAAGGAAGGTGGATTATGTGATGAATCCACTGGGACAAAGAGCAGAGATATGCACAATACAGAAGCTGGCTGCACACAGGCCTGGGGGGAGGGAAGGGGTGAAGGAGACCCCCCGCCAAGCTTTCTCCATTCCTCATCAAAATCAACATGGGTTATATGCCAACATACTAAGTTGAGGCTCATAGGCACTTGTAGCTTTCCAATAAAGGGTAGTACTTTCTTTGAGACAGGGTCTAGCTGTTGCCCCAGCTGGCCTGGAACTTGCTATGTAGACCAGGCTGGCCTCAATATCACAGAGATCCTCCTGCCTCTGCCTCCGGAGTGCTGGGATTAAAGGCATGTGCTACCACACCTGGCAAGTGGTAGCATTTTTTTTTCTTTTTGGTCTTTTTGAAACGAAAAGACCCTGTAGCCCCAGCTGTCCTGGAACTCACTATGTAGATCAGGCTGGCCTTGAACTCACAGATCCATAGCACTTTTGAAACAACCTCCTGTTGTTACAGTGAAAAGAAGCTGAATGTCATGCACAGGACTGCCCATTTCGTTTGTTTATATCTGGTTAACAGTAAACTGCTTTAAAGAACATTTTTGAAAGAAATCAAAGCTTCATTTTCCATTTATAAAAATAACCTTTTCTACTTATTATTTAGTTATTTGTGCTTGTTGTACATGTTTGTGTGTGTGCATGCACATGTACCCGTGTGCACACGTGCAGCGATCAGAGGAGGATGTCAGTCGCTCTCCATTGCTCTCTATTATTTTCTTGGGACAGAGTCTCTCATGGAGCCAGAAGCTTGCCATTTTGGGTAGGCTGGCTGGTGGGAGCTCCCAGGATCCACCTCTCTATCCCCCAAGGCTCAGGCAGTCATAGACACACGCAGCCATGCCCTGCTTTAATGTGGGTGGTGGGAATTTGAACTGAGGTCCTTGTGCTTGCACAGCAAGCATTTTTATTTCCTCAGCCCTGTGACAACCTATTCTTTGGTACAAGTGAATACTATTTTCTTACACCTCCATCACAGAGCAGGAAGCGTGCACCCCTCCTTTTGGCAAGGGGAACCTGTTATTCCCATATGGAAAGACATAAATATGAAGAGAGCTTGCTCTTCCCTGAGTTTCTGGGATCCATGGCCCACCATCTCCTCAGGTGAATTTCACATTCTCTTTCCAATGAGCTGCAAAAGTATTTAAGTCACACATTTGTCCTGGTCTTGGAATCAGAATGACTATGTAAACTCCCAAAGTGTCCTTAACTATAGGAGGTTCTGTTTAAAATGACATGTTTAAAAGTTGCCATAAATACTGGCAGCTGGACGAGATGATAAATCTGAGTCGTTTCACATGGTCAGTGGGTCAGTAATAAAAGACATGAACTTGAAATATATCTCCTCTTGCCTTTCATAGCTATAAAGATAATAAATTTTATAAAATTTCAAGATAAAGTATGAGACGTTTTGGATTTTATGTGAACGGCTTGCACCAGGACAGGACCCTCGTCCTGGCCCTTGGAGAAGGAGGTAATTTACTGTTGATGGTTTCTTGGACTATACAATAAGTTCTTGTGGGGCAGTATTTTAAAAGTACCCAGCACACGGTCTCTGATAAGATGAATAACTCAGTTTCTTAGACTTGTTTTCTAGGAGAATAGAGGCATGCGCCATGCAGTTATGACCCTGGCACGCTGTTCTTCCTCAGGGAAGCTAAGGGGATGGAAACCTGGCTTCTAATGGGAACAATAAAGAATGGCTGTGAGAAATGGATCCTGGGTAGAGCTGAAGGTGTTGGAGCTCCAGAGTTCAGAGCTGGCCCGGGACTTGGTCCATATTTGTTTTTGTCTAGATAGGGACTCCTTGTACTATGGGACCAGGCCGGTCAGGAGAACACAGAGGAGGGCCCCTCAGGAAAGAGAGCCCGGTGAGATACGTCTGTCAATGATGCCAGTAGGTTTCTGTCCTCCCCAGCTTCTAACCAAATTTAAAGCCCTTCTGTCTTGGAGAAGGTTGGGGTGGAGAGGAAAGCAGTAGAGACTTGTCTTCACAGTCAGATTCTGTTTAGTGTGCAGACCCAAGTCTTTACAGACAAGAGCGTCACCAGCCTGCTGAACAGGAGAAAGGGGCACAGATTAGCCTCAAATTGGATTGATGCCTAGTTGGTTCTTGGGGCAACAAGTGTAGGGCTCATGTTCTGCCTTTCTCTCTCTCTCTCTCTCTCTCTCTCTCTCTCTCTCTCTCTCTCGATGTGTGTTGTTGCTGTTGTTGTGTCTCGCTCTCTCGCTCTCTCTCTCTCTCTCTCTCTCTCTCTCTCTCTCTCTTTCTCTCTCTCTCTCTCCAGTTAGAGAAAGTTGCTAATATGCTCATGCTGGTTCCTCCTTGGAATAATTTCCTAGGCCCAAGGACTTGAGCTCTAAGCTGATAGATGCAGAACACAATGAGGTAAAGAGTCTAGAAACTTCCATAGTCTGCGCTCAATACATGCTTCTCAAGTTCTTCCTGTGTGCCAGGCAGAGTGCCCAGAGTTGAGGGCACCACAGAGAATGCCTGCTACTTAGAGAGATCACTTCCTGGAGGAGAAACAACATATTCTCTTAGCCATTCTTTAGTCACAGTGTCAGAGATAGACATAAGGAGCTTTAAGAGTTGACAGCAAGCAGACTGACCTGTTAGATGGAGGGCCTAATATTTGAGGCATGAAAGCTGCAGACTTGTGACAGACATAGTGAGAAGAAGGAATTCCAGGCAGATCTAACAGTACCCTTGATGGTTCTGGGAAGGAAGAAGCTTGGTGTGAGGTGGAGACCAGATGAGTGGCAATAAGCACAGGTGAGAGAGTAGAGAGAGGTAGAACAGAGCTATAGGGAAAACAGGTTGAGTTCTGGAACACTGAGTATCCAGTGAAAGGCTTCACACAATGTGGTTAGATCTGCACTTAGAAAGCGTGTAAGGGCCAGAGGTGATGGATATCTGTAGTGAAACAGTATTTCCCAGTCATGACAGTGCCATTAGACACATGAACTCTAAATGGCTGGAGCTGCACACACAAGACCTTCACAGGGTCAAGCCAGCCAAAATCCCAGCATAGGTGGAGGAGGGGCTCATGAACTCCCAACTCCTATCTGAGGAGCTACTAGTAACTGATGGCTACTCGGGGAGGGAGGGTCAGTTATTTTCAGGGATGTGGGCCCTGAGAGGCTATGCATACTCCATGTAGATGGTCCTACAGCCATGCGCATATAAGCAGCACTAAGTGGACTGAGCATCTTTTGTTTTGTTTTTCAGAGTATATGAAGTTTGGAGGGAAAGTGCTGTGTAGAATAAGGGAGGAATTGGGGGAGGGAATGGGTAGTGGATTTGATTAAAACATTATATGCATATATGAAATTCTCAAACAATAAAAAACTATGAAAAATAAAACAGACGAAGTTAACTTTAAAAAAAGGCAAGAAGTGAGTTGGTGTTCCAATTATTTGGGAGAGTTTCTCAGAACCAGGAATCCATGAATGCCCTCTGCAAATGATGGCAGAGGTCACATATAGAATAATAAGGTGTATAGATTGTATGTAGGTCATATATAGGATATTAAGGTACCTTCTATGTAATACAATTCAGTGAGATAAAAGAACTCCTCAAGTTCTAAAAAAATTAAATAAATAGGGGCTGGAGAGATGGTTCAGCAGAACACTGACTGTTGTTGCAGAGGACCTGGGTTTGATTCCCAGAACCCACATGGCGACTAACAACTGCCTGGAACTCCAGTTCCAGAGGATCTAACGCCCTCTTCTGTCCTCCACAGACATTGTATGACACAGCTATAGAGAATACACGCAGGGAATACATGCACACACATAAAATTAAAATAATAATACAAAAAATTTAAATAAATAAATAAAAACAAAAGATGCTTGGAGCAGAGACTCTTCACGGCACTATGGAAGATAGATATCATTCCACATTTGTCTAAACCCACAGAACACAGCATATATCAAGGGTGAAGCCTACGGTGCACTATGAACTTCTGCTGATGTTGATGCATCAGCCTTGGTTCATGGATCCTAGCACTTACACCACTCTCGTGCAATGCGTTGGTAGTGGGAGATGCTGTGCATGACGAGGGTCAGGGGTAGATGGAAAGTCTCTGTACTTTCCTCTCAATGTGGCTATGAATCTGAAACTGCTTCACCCCAAAATGAAGTCAATTAAAAAAATACTGAATTCGAGTCTAAGACTTGGCGCATAGTAGGCAAGCATTCTACCCCTGAGCTTTACCATCTCCAACTCTTTATTTTTTTACTTTTTAATTTTGAGACAGAGTCTTGTGAAGTTGCCCAGGCTAGTCTTGAATTCACTCTAATAACCTAGACAGGCCTTGAATTTATGATTCTACTCCTCAGTCTTTAAGTAACCATGCTTTGTCTTTTTCAAAACAAAGCTTCCTCTGGCCCCAGGATGGGAAGAAGATTGAGATGTGGTTTGAGGGTGAAGCAGAAGTAGAGAGGCCAGTTGGGTCTTTGTAGCAGACCAGACAGGGGACCTGGACTCAGAAGATGTCCTTAGAAATGGAGGGGAGCAGACAAATTCAAGGTGATGGGTGAACGGACATGGTTGGCTCTTGTTGGACACGTTCTTTCATCTTCCTCTTGTGTCTGTCTTGCCCATCACTGATTTGTTCGTTTCTCCTCTGAGCAGAGGAGATGGCCATCACAAGGACAAGTGAAGATCTGTGCCCTTCTCTTTCCAATAAAGTTGCAAGATCTCCCTGCAGCAGAGACCTGAGGGTCCTGAGATTGTCTCTAGTGAATTAAGCCTCTTGGGTTCTGGGATTAGTTGGAGTGAACTCAGTTTGGCTGCAGTAGCAAGTTTTTAAGCATGACTAATTACAGATGCAACTGTTAACAGATGGTATTCTGCTCCACACAGTCACTCAGGACACAAGACTGACTGGGCACATCTTTCTTTAGCCTGTGTATTCCCCTCTTCAGTAGGAAAGAGAAACTGAGTCATTCATGAGCTTTTCTTCTTATTTTTTACTATGTTTTGGGGGGTAGTACCCAGTGCCTTATACACGGTAGACAAACACTTTACCACCCAAGCCTTCTCATGAGTGTTTCTGTCACATGCCACAGCCACTCACATTTCCTTAGCCAGAATTAATCACTGTGACCTTGGCTTACTGCAAGGAGGTCCTTGAGATAGTGACAAGAGGTGACTCATCTTGGAAGCTTTTGTACTTGGTGGCACAGTTTAATAATGATAGAAAACCCTGATGTGGCTTGGTTCCTGCCATACGTGGTTCCGAGAACTGGACATCTGTTAACACATTTCTTCCTCACACAGTTATTGTTTGTTATTGGCCTGTTTATGTCTAGGACACTGAGGTTGGAGGTGTTCAATAACATTCATAAAGTTACATAGATCCATGATGGTAAACTCTAGCATCAGGACTCCAAAGTCCCTGCTCTTGTCATTTGGATAGTGTTTCTTGTGAAGGAGATAGAAAGATGTCCGACAGGCCAAAGGCTCGAGGTCTAGTAAGAAAAAAGCTTATTGGAGGAAAGAAAGACAGCAATGGTTAAGTGGGCAAAGCTAGATTCCCAGAGACTTCATCTTACTTAGACGAATGGCTTTTCTGTATCAGTAAGGTTTGTGTTAGTCTAGCAAACTTGAGATAATAAACTTCTGTACAGGAAGGGTTGCTTTGGTTCACAGCTCTGGAGGTGTTAGTCCAGATGGCTGGATGGTATTGCTTCAGGCTCTGGTATCACATCCTGGCAGAAGTGCATGGTGGAATAAAACTGTTTACTTCATGGCTAGGAAGCAGAAAGAAAGAAGAGACCTGGGCTCCACAATCCCCTTTAAGAGCATACCTCAGTGACCTGAAGACCACTCACTAGGCCCCACCTCTGAAAGGTCACATCATCTCCTAATAGTGCCACTCTGGGGAACAAATCTTTATGACAACCTTTGAGGGGATAAACACATGTAAACTATATAGCACTTTCCAAATTCTAGTAGAGAAGGTAGATCTAATTAGCTTGGGAAATTCAGAGAAGCAGTGGATCTTATAAATTGCGAAGTCAAGGAACTAGAAAATAAAATCTAAATGACCACAATGAAATCTTCTGTATTCCCTTTTGTTTAGTCTAATCACAAAAACTCCTGGGTGGGCGAGCCTGCCTCAGGGCCTCTTTACAGTTCACAAGCAGATGGACCCAGGTCATGAGCTCGCTGGAGACTCTTGGTGAGCCAACTGCAGAATGCCATTTTCCAGCTGCATGATTGAAGCGTGGGCAGGAGGGCAGCACTCGATGAGCACAGGGTAAAGTTCAAGACTGCAGAGTCAACCTAGGAAGTCCCAAGGCTGAAAAAAAACCACTGAAGGCAAGATAATCCAAGAGACTGTGTGCACAGTCCAAGTTCTTCCTGGGTTTGGTCAATCCTATTAAAAACTAGTCACCTCTTTAAAACATTTCAGAGGCTGCAGAACCTAGGAAGTCAATTGGGTAAAGATCATGTTCTAGGCAGGACAGGTTGTGGGTATCTTAGATGGTGCAGGGAGAGACTTTAGACTATAGACCCAACAGCCACAGAGGCCACCCAATCCACAGGAACAGTCATGCGTGTTATAACTGGTGCACACCTGCTACCTCTAGGATGGACCATTTATGTTGGGGGTCTCACTTTCTGAGGGTTAGCTTAGAGAAGACTCAGATACTTGGTGGTGGGGCCAGGAGAGGGAACCATCTGTCCTGACAACCAAAAGAACTTATCTCTAGATGGAGAGAGGAGCAGCTTGTCAAAAGGATGCAACGGCCTAGGGCTCTTGGCCCTGGTAGCTGACCCACACTCTGAACTATTTCTGGGGTGTCATTGTGCTCTTTAGCACTGTGTGATTAGCAGTGCTGGGAGCAGACCACTTGAAGTTATAGCAAGGATGGTTTGCCATGTGAGTGTACAGGACACATGGAGAGGGATGACTAAAGAAGCACAAAGGCCATTGCTGACCTCACTATTGATGCCCTTGCTGTTGCTGCCTTTAGAACAGCTTGTCCTGCATTAGGCTGTAAGGCAGTGTTGAGTTGGCTTTGGGGTAGCTTGGAAGGAGGAGGAGACTGAAGGCCTTTATCATCCACTTTGGAATTTTAAAATTTTATTTGCTGACTCATAGTCTCACTATGCAGCCCTGGCTGGCCTGGAACTGGATATGTAGATCAAACTGGCCTTGAACTCACAGTGATATGCCTGCCACTGGCTCCCAAGTGCTGAGATCAAAGGCATGCACCACCACTCCCAGCCTAGCCCTGGAATTTTTATTTTCAATAACAAAACATAGTCGTGATGTAAGGGTAAGTTTTATTCCCAGCCCAGCTAGCCTGGCCCTGGGAGGCTTGCTTCCTTTTCAGAGCCTCTGATGTCCTGCATGCAAATGAATACGTTTGTTTCTCTGTCCTGCCTATATTGAGGAGTTCCAAAAATTACTTATTTGAAAGCATTCAGATTAATAAACATTTCTTCTTACTTTTTGATTTATATTTTTAATTTTATGTGTATGAGTGTTTTGTCTGCACATATGTAAGTGCACCTATGTCATGTAATGCCTGCATAGAACAGAAGAGGGCATCAGATCCCCCAGAACTAGAGTTACAGATCGTTGTTAGCCACCATATTGGAGCTAGGAACCAAACCCAGGTCCTCTGCGAGAACATCTGCTGCTCTTAACCACTAAGCCATCTCTCTAGGCTGTCCCTGCTTCTTTTTGTTTGTTTGTTTCTGTTTTTTCTAATCATTTATCTCAAAAGTTTGCTTGGTTAGTTGAAAAAGGAGACTGAATTTTCCAAGTGTGATAAATCCCCAACTGTACTCTATATTGGATCTGTGCCTTATCATTTGGCTGAGGACTGTTCAGGCATTGAGAAGGGGAGAAAACCATTAGGGGAATGGAAAAAGACAGGCAGGAGGACAATGGGAGAGCACTTGATGTTGGTAACGCTCCAACTTAAAGACTATATTTCCCAGCATCCTTTGAAGCTGAACATGGCCCTGACGTGGAAGTGGAAATGTTACTTAAGGAGGCCTGGGAAACATCATTCTCCTTTTTCATCTACTCTTTTCCCCTTTTTGGAGTTTGGATATGGTGGTGGGTCATGACAGCCATCATACACTGAGGGTGGAGACCAAAGGAACTCATTTCCTTTTGACCTGCAAACTACTGTAGTGGAACCAGACTCCCAGTTTTTGGACTTTTCTCTGGAAAGACAAACTTTGATCCATTTAAATTGCGGTTTTGTTTTGAGTCCCTCTTTTTTGTGTGTGGTGGTGCTGGGAATTGAACTCAGAGCCTTGTGCATGCTAGGTAAGTACTGTTCCATTGGGCAATACCCTCAGCCTTGGATCCATCTTACTGTAGGCTTAACTTCATTCTTAGTGAATATATCTGCCAAGCTGTTTGTATCACAGATGACAGGGACAATGTGGATCCTCTGGAAGTTCCACCTTGCCCCAGGATGTGGTGTGTTCTGTCTGTGCTGATACACAGAAGCGACCTGGTTATCAATGGTCAAAGTCAGAACTGCAGTTAGCCTACACAGGCTTTGTGCACATCAGGAAAGGTATTCCTTTCCAACCACTCTGCCAAAGAAACAACTTATGTAAATCAATCACTGTATGAAGGAAATAGACCATCCCTGCTAGAGGTGGCTCCTGAATGCAATGTCCTCTGTACTTACCATCATGTATGGCCCAAGCCAGCAGTTGCTCTTGACCTTTGAGCCACTGCTCCAGACAGTCTGACGTTGGACTTCCTCCCTGAGCCTTCCACCTGTACCCAGCAGGAAGCTGGAAGCAGAAGGCGGCTGAAACTACTTGAGTTGGAGCAGAGAACTGGTTACATCCAGATTCTGGCTGTTAATTCTTTTTCTCACCCATTCTCATTCTGGCTCTCATGGCAAAGCTGCCTGGTAGCACAGCAGGCTGTGTGTGGTGGGCTGTGTGTAGCTGTGTGTGTGTGTCAGGCTGTGCATGTAGAGCTGTCCTCTCAACCTCCCTGGAGATTTGGGTCCCTGAGTCCTTCATGTACCCTGTGTTGGTTTTGTGTGAACGAGGTGAATGAGGTGACAGGCAGCTCTTGTTTACAAAAGATAGTCTCTGTAACAGAAAGGAAGCATCCAGGCCTGTGTTTCATGCTCCTCAAACATCTTCCAAGGTCCCAGCATGGGTTTGAGGATCATCTTTCTTCCCCTCTTAAGCAGTTCTTCTGCCCCTCTGCCTGCCCTGTCACAGTAGAGATGTGGAGCCAAGGCAAACACCTTAAGCCCCAGAGGGAAGGGCCAGAGCTGTACCATTGCTGCCCTTGACTTTGTAAAGTAGCCAACATTGGCCTGAAGAAATGGGATCTGACCTAGAAGGAGTTCATGGGAATTTCAAAAATTAAATTTGTTGTGAGAACATAACTTAGCCTAAAAAAAGTGCTGTTTGTCATAGATTAAGTGGCTTTTTTTTTTCTAGAGATTTAACTTACTCTGCAAAGACTTACAGTGGAATGATGCAACTTTCTTCGAAGTCCTACCATCAGTCTCTGTGGCCATTTTCTCACTCTGTAAGGTACCACAACTTTACCAACCGATAAGATCCTAACTCCACACCCCAACTCTCAGTATCAATATCATCCAAACTTGCCTTAAACTGTGCAACAGAGAGCTTTTGTTCCAATATGTTTGTTCTCAATGGAGCTCGAATCAGAGCTGGAAAAAGAACCTGGAATTTATCAGTAATAAAAGCTTTCTTATGAATCAAGTGCTTTGTAAATATTTTGACTGGTAGAGGGAAAATGAGTCACATATTGAAAGGATTGTATTTTCATTAAAACACGCATGTAAGAATTACAGAAGGGCATCCAGGGAGGAAGAATTTCGCCCAAGACTTCCTGAGTTTGTTGAAAGCAGTACTCTGGCATCTTTTGAGATGCTTCTGGCAATATGTTTTGGCTGTGATGTTGCTGCCTGTGCCAAGCCGGTGGATGTTGGGTTCTGATATTGTTAAGACTCATCAGAAAACAGGGACTAGGAGTCAGACAAATGCAGGGGCTTCCCAGGGACCTCGGGCAGGAAGAATGGATGCCTTTTCTGTGTCCAGGTACCCGCTTTCTGTCCACCTGGTGGTCAGGACAGTTTGTGAGTTCCCACAATGTGCTTTTGGCCGCTGGTGGTGGTGGGAACAAGCAATCAAGGACTTTACTGTCCTCATTGATCAGAGGATAGCACTCAGAGAAATGCCACATCAAAGGTTAAAAAACCACTTTCCAATTCTCAGTGTAGGGCTCAAACCACACCTGGGTCCCACACAAGGAAGGGTCCCTGCGCAGGGCCTGTAAGATGGCTCAGTGGATAAAATCACTTGCTGCAAAGTCTGATGCCCTGAGCTGGATCCCCAGGATCTACACGGTAAAGGGAGAGAACTGACTCCTGTAAATAAATAAGTAAATAAATAAATGAAAAGATAAATAAATAAATGTAATTAAAAATATTTTAAAGGGTCCATGGGCTGGAGAAATGGCTCAGCAGTTAAGAGTGCATACTGCTCTTGCAGAGGGCCTGAGTTTTGTTTCCAACATCAACATAGGGCAGTTCACAACTGCCTGCAACTTCAGCTCCAAGGGATCTGACACCCTTTTGAGGTCTCCAAGGGCACCTGCACTCACACACAGACACACAGACACACACAGACACACACAGACACACACAGACACACAGACACACAGACACACACAAGTAAAATAAATCTTTAAAAAATAAAAGAGATCTATGTGTGGTCCCCTGCTCTGTTTTTGCTGTCTTGTTATTCTCAATAGTTTTTGAACATGCATGTCCAAGTTGCCATTAACCTTGGGACAAGCAACATACATAGCTGATCTTGATTGTCAATCACTCCCCAAATAACAACTTGAGTGTCATAGGTGGTGCCTGTTTGGTCTTAAAGGACTCATCTGAGTTCAGAAAAGATTGGATTCATCTTGAGAAAATCACTTATCCTTAAAAATGGCTTTTTATATAGTCTTTATAGTACAAAGTTGATGTGTTACTTTTTAAATATTTTATTGATTATCTTTATTTTATATGTAAGAGTATAGTGCCTGCATGAATTTAAGTGTACCTGTGTCACTCAATGCCTGTGGAGATCAGAAGAGAGCACTAGATTCCCCTGGAATTGGAGTTATGGATGGTTCTTAGCTGCCATGTAGGTGCTGGGAATGGAACCTGGGTCCTCTGAAAGAGTAGTCAGTGCTCTTAACCACTGTGCCATTTCTCCAGCCCCTTCAATGTGTTACTCATAGCATGTTTCTCCACTGTGTGAATGACTAGTAGACCCTGAACTTATGGAGATGTGTGTTACAGGTAACTAGAGATAGTAATGCTGGTACAGACATCGTCTCAATGTAAACATCAACCAGCTATCCTCACGTTAGGAATCTATGCACAGAAGTGAGATGGTCCCCTGTAGTGGTTTAAATGAGAAATGCCCCCCCCCCATAGGCTCATGTATTTGAACGTTTGGTCCCCAGGTGCTTTGTAGGGAGCTTATGAAACCTTTAGGAGGTGGAGCCTTGCTGGGGGAAGTATGTCACTGGGGGTGGGCTTTGAGATTTATAGCCTCACCCCACTTCCAGTTTGCTCTTTCTGCTTCATGTCTGTGGTTGATGTTATCTCTCAGCTTCCTTCTCTGGCTGCCATTATGGACTTGTCCTCTGGAATCATAAGCCCAAATAAACTTCCTTCTAGAAGTTACCTTGGTCATGATATTTTATCACAGCAACAAAATAACTGATACAGTCCCCTGAGGACTCCAGATCTGCCTAGAGTTATAACTGTGATCATTACACTGACTGCTTTGCAGGCTTGACACCCATCATTGTGGCTCTTCCCCTTTTCTAAAATAAAAATATGCCATCACCGGGGGACAACAGTGAAATAAATTTTCCTCCATCTGTTCAGATTGTGTTTGGGGTCTGGCTCCAGAAAACTGCTCCCAAAAGAGCTCCCCAAAGCACCTCCTCTCAGTAGCTCAACTTCCTTGGGGGTGCCCAGCTAACCAGCCTACCCACTCGCCATGACCGTGACCCCTAGGCACAGCGTGGGTTTTCCTGGGTGTCTCCTTACTCATTCTCAATCATGGGAGTTCTCAGGCTTGTCTCCCCTCTCTATCCATTTAGCAAAACTTTATTGAAGATCCATTATTTACATATAGAAAAAGACACCATACTGTAGCGGGGAGGGGTGTGTGTGTGTAATGAGAAATAGGATAAAAAGATGACTTAAAACAAGCTCCCACTTCTATGCTCCAAAATGAGTTGCCCAGGGTATTAATAAGAGTCATTTGAAGAAAAGGCTCTAGAGGTAATAGGAGACATTAGTTCAAACAAGGTAAGCCAATTACATTTTTACTGCATAGCTTCTCAAAGCTTTTAATATGCTAATGTGCCATGTAGATCCTCCAAGGGAGAAAGAGAGTATACTAAACTTCCAAATCTTATTTATGAAATTTTCCTTTCACTCTTCCCAGATAGGAGCAGTAGCCTAGAAAGACAGAGAGGGCTTCTTAGTTTTTAAAAATTAGATGTATTTATGGTATCTGACATGATGTTTTAAAATATGTATACAGTGTGGCATGGTTAATTAACGTATGCATGGTTTCATATGCATTTTCAAATAACAAGGCATTGATAGCAGTCACCCTGCTGTAGAATAGGTCTCTTGAACTTACCTCTTACCTAATGGAAATCATGTACTCTTTGATCAACATGTCTTTGATTCCCATCCCTACCATCCTCCTGAAACCTCTGGTAATCACCATTCTTTCTCTGCATCTATGGGTTGGATTTACTTAGCTTCTATCACTGGAAGAGACCATGCAGGGCTTGTCTTTCTGTCTGGCTTACTTCACTTATCGTGATGCCCTCCAGTTGCTTCCATGGAAATTCTGTTTCCTGTCAGTCCTAGGCCATTGGAGTCTGAAGAAAACTATGAAAACTCATGAAAAAACCTGTGATGCTCTGAAAGTTATTTGACTTCTTGACACTTCCATTTCCTTTCTAGTAAATGTGCAGACAGTGGTTCCCACCTCGTCAAGCTGATTACTCCTTGTAAAATGCTTTCAGGTCTGTGGCTGGCTCAAGCAGGCTCAAGCATTGGCCATTTTCTCTTGTTGTCCCATGCAGAATATAGGTCCAATTCTGGTACCAGCAGCAGAGTCAGTCAGGGCACATGCCCAGCCATGGTTGGACCACACTCTAACAAAAGGTGTTGTGAGGCTACAAGGTCAATGTGCATCTCTAAAGTGTTCCAACCAATGTTACACTTATCTCAGAAAATAAGCGATAAAACAATAATAATGATATTACTATTCATAACAGCTAAGACATTTCCTGGGTGTTGATAAAGTGTCAGGCACTGAATGGGAATACTGAATGTGTGTTTTTTCATTTGACCCTCATGGAACCTTTGTTGTCAGTAGACATATGCGGCTGGGGATGTGACTCAGTTGTAGAGTGCTTGCTTAGTGTATACAAGACCCCATATTTGATCCCAAGCAGTACATAAACTGGATGTGGTGGTGTGTGCCTGTAATCCTAGTAGGTGGGAGCTGGAGGCAGGAGGATCAGAAGTTTAAAATCATCCTCAGCTACAAAGTGAGGATACATGAGACCTGGTCTTTAAAAATTTTGTATTATATATATATATATATATTAAATACTAAAATAAATGAAAATTTAACTTAATAGTATAGCAATGGTATTATTGTACTTTTCTCACAAAATATGCAATAGAGTATTGCATATTATGTTAAGTATACAGAACAGAGTTTGTTGACATTCATGACATGTGTGATGTTATTCTGAGCACACTATGCCAGAAACGCAAACATGTTTGTACCTTTCCAGTGTCAGAATTCACTGTATATTAATACAGTCACAAAGTTTATCAGCCTGAATAACAACCATTTCTCATGTAATCTGCCTATCGCCTGTCCGAGGTGAATGCAGTTTCTTTTATTCCAATCTTAATTTCTAATAGTGACTCTCAGATCACACAGTAAATATATCTGTATGTATATATAGGTTACAAGTCAGAGAGGCTGCAGCAGAGTTCAAGAGGTTTCAGAAGTACGCAGAGAATGAGTGTAACAATAAAGATAATGAACCAGACCAAGGAGGAGGGGGCTGCTGGGATCAGCTTCTAGGAAAGACTACCCAGGTACAGAGCAGAAAATGGGTCAGGAGTGGGGAGTAGTGGGTTAGGTCCTGACGGGTGAACAGGCAGGCAGATGAGTAGGTCAAGGAAGGAATGGAGCTGAGTTGGGGGGTCCTAGGTCCTTGACACATACACCAGGTATCAGGTGATAGGTTGGTGTGGGTCTGTGCCCTCACAGTGTTAGGTGTCTGTCACTTTATGGGGTCCACGTGAGGGAGTTATACCCTTTCTTTAGTCTGATGTGTCTGATAAGTTCTTAGGCCTGGTTTCCCTGGTATGATTTGAATCCATTCATGTGCCCCTGCTGTCTCGATTCACCCCATTAAGCTTAGAAGGTGGCTCCCTTTCTATTCCCAGGAATAAGTCATTTATCAGTCTGTGCTGGATGGGTGGTACCTGACAAATGGTGCAGTTTCTGCACCCCCAGGGGCTGCAGTCATCCATTAAAAGCTGTTTGTAAAATGGAATCTACTGGACCAAGGAATGGCCTGGAAAAGCACCATTGTATATGGTACAGAGTAACTTAGAGCGGGGCTCTGCCTGATCTCACCAGCTCTAACACACCATAGTGATACCTGCATGGCATGGAGGATACAGAGTTGAGTGTCATTTCCCAGGTGATAGCACACCAGAGGGGATAGCCTGATCCTGAGCTGCAACCCTTCTGAGACCTAAGTAGTCTGCCTCTCACGGCTCAATGCATGTATAAAACAATCACTGGCAGCTGTTTACATGCAGGGCCACTTCTGAGGTTCTTGAAAATAGTTCTCACTGGGCTACTTTTCCCTCCAAACAATATATTGTGTTTACAAAATCTCTTGTATTTCTAATATTTTAAAACATCTCTGCATACTTGTCCTGTGTCAGGGGCTGGCTTCAAAATGATGATGTGATTATGTGAGGCTTCAGAGTTGGAGAAAGACACCCAGCCGCTCTGTACCCACCTTTCTGAAGTAGCAGGCTTGACTTTTCTGGCAACATGACTTGTTTGACAGCTAAATACGTAATTTGCACCAGGTTGAAGAAAACAGATGGCCAGGTGTGTCCATGACTCTGATGGAGTTCAAGGGCAATGCAGTGCACACCTCACACCTGTTTAAGGGGGCAGTCAATTGTCCCTGCTTGGAAGGTGTGGAGATTAGAGAATAGAAAGAGACTTTTGCACTTAGACCTTGAGTAGTGCTGTTGCTGGGGAACTGGCATTCTCTTTTGTGAGTTTTTAGTCTCCTTAATAGAAGAAGGAAGCTTGAGTTTAGAGTTTGAAAGAAAAACATCATGGCAGACAAACTGAAAATCCTGGCACCTGATGGGCGGAAGGAGGGAGATGGAGAGGAAGTCAAGCCTTTAAATTAGGCATGGAGGTCAGAGAAAGTGTAAGGAAGGCCAGGAGTCAGGAAAAGCATGCTTAGGCTTTGGGGAAGTCTCTGAAAGAGATAAAGAGAAAGAAAAGAAAAAAAATGTTTAGTGCCGAGTACAGGTCTGAGTTCAGAGGCCACCCTATTCTAGGCTCTTGTGTCCCAGGACAAAAGATTACATGAGGGATACACGGTTAGAAATAAAGATAGAGATAGTTGATTAGGAAAGGAAAAACACTCCTGAGAGTGGAAGTGGGCTGAGAGAAAAACCCCAAAGCACTGGGTCTCCCAGGCATGGAGGACATAACCTGCCTCTTCCAACTTTGTCCATCTCTGGCTACTCTCATACGAGCTCTGTTCCCTAGAAGCCCAGGTAAGGAAGAACTCTCCAGTCTTTCTCTTCCAACTGGCTTCTTCATAGGCTAATGTTGATATAGCTGTCTCCAGTTCCTTTGTTCCCTCACTGTCCCTGCAGAGACTGCCTCCAGCCTTCACCTTGCTGGCTGCTGCTCATCAGAGGTGTTGCCCACTCCCTTGGCGTTCTCCACCTGGCCTCATCTTCCTGACTCTTGGTCCTGCCAGTTCTTACCTCCTCAAACCAAGGGGACTAGAATCAGTTTTGTGCATTTTGATGAGAGCGTCTCCATGACATCATGTCCAGCCACAATGCTAATCTTCTGGGTCTTCCCCAGGATGTTATGATGGCCTAAGACTTGTCTGCAAGTACATAATTATTTGGGGTTGCTCTGTGGCCCAAACAGTGTGACTCAGTTTCTCCCCTTCCTCTTCTTCCTCTTCCTCCTTCTTTCCTTCTTTCTCTCTTTTCTTTCTTCCTCCTTTTTTCTTACTATAATCTCTTTTTATAAACCTCTTCATTATTTGCATGTATATTATATTTGGCATCAATCTAAAAACACCCCAGTAGTCACATCCCACATGAAAATGCCAAAGGCACTGTCCTTTAGGCTGCCAGCCCCCGTGAGTTTCTCCCTGCTGTAATCTGTCGCTTTTGTTCTTGGTCAGACTCCCCTGCCTAATCAGAAGGGATCTGGAACCAGCCCCTTCCTCACAACCTGGGGGAAGCTCCACGATGCTCCATGCCTCACTCTTGGCTCATAAGAGGCTCTCTGCCATGGAAACCAGCACCTGCAGGACCCAGGTCAACCACTTACTCACCTGGGACAGCAAGAGTGTCCCATCCCTGTCCCTGCCCCTCTTCCTCCCCTTTTCTGGGCTGTCAGGCCTCCTTTGTTGTTTTATAGACTCACAGGTGTGTGGGCCCCCTGAGGCCTCTCTCTGTTCCTTGGAAGACTGGGGAGCTCTAATTCCTGAGGGCCTTTTCTAGGGTTTTTCCTATCCCTGTCAATTTGGGGTGTCACAAAATTGGAAGCTAGTTTTTTGTTGTTGTTGTTTTGTTTTGTTTTTAAGGAGCCCAGCTTTAGATACTGTGATGGTTAATTTTAAAGGTCAGCTTGATTTGATTAATAAACAGGGCATTAATAAGGCACACCTTTGGGTTTGTGAGGTTGTTTCCCAAAAGATTAAAGTGAAGAACGAAATTCCTCTTTGAATGTGGGCAGCACTGTCCCATGGGCTAGGGTTCCAGACTTAGTGAAAATGGAAAAAAAGAGAAAGCCAGCTCAGCACCAGCCCTTAGCTCTTGCTTCCTGATTCACGGAGAGGAGGACTCATGCTCCCCCCACCATGAACTCCACCATGCTGAGCTGTGCTCTCTTAAACCATGGGCCAAAATAAATCCACTTCTCTTAAGCTGCTTCTTGTCAGGGCTTTGGTCACAGCAACAAGGCCAAGTACATAAAACTCGAGTTTTTAAAGAAATAAACAAGTGTTGAAGTGAACATACTCAGCACACTGCAACAAAACAAAAAAATCAGGAATGAAAATCCTCTTTGCCTTTCCCATTTCTTTGATCTATTTTTAAATTTTTATTTAAGTGTATCTGTGTGAGTATATGGCCACTTGTGTGGGGTTTCTCAGAAGTCAGAGGAAGGCACTGGATCCCCTGAAGCTAGAGTTACAGGTGGTTATGAGATGCCAATGGGTGCTGGGCACTAAACTTGGGCTTTCTGGAAGAGCAGCAAACCCTCATAAGAGCTGAGCCTTCTCTCCAGCCCCCTTTTTTGATGTATTGAGGAGGAAACACTGAGCTTGCCATCTCCTTAGTAGGATGGGTGTCTACAGCTATTCCAGAGATTGATTTAAGGGCCTGTGAGTATATGCAAACTGGTTATCTCATCAGATGCAGATATGGGCCTTTGTCCTTTCAGAACAAAGGTTTGAGTAAGATGCTCAAAGAAACTTCTTTCCCTTTCTACATAGTTGCACAGTGTCTGAACACCATCTGTCCCTGAGAGCAACGATTCAGGGAGCATTAAATAAATAAAGGTAGATGTTCAGTGAGCATGAGCTCCACCAGGCATTGCCTACTTGCTTTGTCTCATTTCAGCCTGTCAGCTGCTCTGTGGAGAGCTGCTGTCATCTCTCCCCTTTGCTAGTGAGGAAACAGAGGCAGGAGAGATAATGTGAGGTGGGGGAATATTGTGGAGGAGGCTTGAGTCTCAATGCAGATTTAAAAAAAATACTTTATTATCTTTAGTTTTATGTGTATGAGTATATTGCCTGCATGTATATAAGTGCATCTGTGTTGTGCAATGCCCTTGGAGGCCAGAAGAGGGTGTCAAATTACCTAGGAACTAGAGTTACGGATGGTTGTTAGCCACCATGTGGGTGCTGGGAATTGAATCAGGGTCCTCTGCAAGAGCAGCCAGTGCTATTAGCCTCTGAGCCATCGCTCCAGCCCCTCACTGCAGATGTTTTTAATCATGGTTCCAATTCCTTCCTGCACCCTGTAGGAACGGCAACAAGAGCTGATATTTGGACAGTGGGGAAGGGGGGCATTGGAGGGAGGAATGGAGGGGGTGAGTGTGCTTTCATCTATACAGACCAGGAACTGTGGCCAAGGTTTTCACAGTAAGCCTTCTGTGGGACTGTTAATATCCCTGTTTAATGGATGGGAATGCATGGGGAAGGTGGGTACATGGCCCAGGGCTACTAGGTCATAAGTGGCAGAGCCAGAACAGTCCAAACTGTCACTGCAGGTATATGCCCACGAGGAGGAAAGGTTCTTCCTGACCATGACATTGGATTCAGACGTAAGGCTGGCTTTGCCTATCTCCTATTCTCAGCACCCTTTCCTGAAGTGAGCATATTAGTAATGAAAGAGATGACGTTCTGAGGGGCCAGAAAGGGGACTGTCATGGTCTGATGCTTCTGCACCCCAAATCCATGTCCTGCAATCCAGATCCACAAAGCAATGGCATCAGGACATGGGGCCTTGGGATGGGGGAGCCTCAGATCACGAGTGGGGAGCTTTGATGAATATTAGCAGCTGCTGTGAGCCCTCTATGGTGGAAGTATAGGTAGATATGTTTGTCTTTCCACAATGGCTGAATTGGTAAAATAAGAATAATTTCACAAGCTATATCAGTTTCCATGGCTGGAACTTATCAAGTGGTCCTGATTCCCCTTGAGAACATGGCCACCGGCAACCACAGTTTCTTTTATTCCAATCCTACTTACTAATACTCTCAGATCACACATTATACATAATTACAAAAGAATTAAATAAGCTGTTATTTTTATAAAGGCCTTACTGTAGACAGGCAGAGAGCTGCTTTACATATAGAGAGCCATTGCTGGTGGTTAGGATCAGATATTAAGGAATGCAGTTGGAGAGCATTGCAGGTGCAGAGCCCAGTTGGTATCGGGTTTAAGACAATGCAGGCCCAGGACTGTTGGGGAGGAATGGATGGATAGACAGTTGGATAGTCATAAGGGTGCTTGTTTGAATGAGTCATGCTGAGCTGAGCCATACTGAGCTAAAACCCTAGGGACTTCAGGAGTTGGGCATTTACTACATGTTGGTCCCTTGGCACACATGCTGGGTGGTCAGATTGGTGGGGCAATATTAGGTATGCTTCCTTTTATGGGGTGCAGGTGAGGGTGCTATAGCTTTCATTGGTCTGGTGTGTTTGAAACCTTCGTGATCCTGTTTTTTAAAGATATTGTTTTAGCATACCAGGGGTCCATGTATTACTTTTCTTGTTCCTGTGATAAAAGTCTTTGACAAAAGCAACTTAAGGGAGAAAGGGTTTCTTTTGGCTCACAGGTCAAGAGTACAGCCCATCATGGCAGAGAAGCCATGGCGGCAGGAGGCGGAGGAAGCAGCTGGTCACATTGATCCTCAGTCAAGAAGCAGCAGGTGATGAATAGCAGTGCTCAGCTTGCTTTCTCTTTCTTATTCAGTCCAGGATTCCAGCTCATGGGATGATGTTGCCCATAGCTAAGCTGTGTCTGTCCACCTAAATTAGCTTCATCTAGATACTCTCTCACAGGGGTACTTGGAGACTTATTTCCCAGGTGATTCTAGATCCTGTCAGATCGACAACTGATGCTATCACAGCCCATGTGTTCCCAGTCTATTCCATTCAGTTTATAGGTGGCGCTTTTTCATTCAAGGAATAAATTATTTATTAGTCTGTACCTTGTGCTGGACAGATGGTGGTCTTTGAACTCAGAATGGAGCCAACTGATGCTGTAAAATGGAGTAATCCAGGGGAAGACACAGCATGAAAATAATTCTTGACTTTGAGCAGCGCACAACTTGATCACCATAGTAGACCTTAACAGCTAAGCCCTAGGGAACTCTTCTGTGCCTTTCACTACATGAGGACTATCAAGATAATACCATCTGTGAACCAATGTGTGAACCTTCTCCAGGCAGTGAATCTTCTGCTGTTTTGATCTTGGACTTCCAGCCTTCCGAGCTAGAAAGAAATTCACTTTTCTCATCAGCCACCCAATCTGTGGTGCTTTGTTACAACATCCAGAATTGGCCAAGGCAAGGAAAGTCAGGGGCCAGGGTAGCAAGATAGAAGCAATCACACCATTAAAGGGGGAACAGAAGAATAAAAAGGGTAGCAAGTATTCACAATAAAACTCAAAATGAAATGAAACTCATCAACTGTTTCAGAATCAAAGCAGCGTGGTACGGTGGGAGGGAAGAGAGAGCAATCCTACCACCCTCATCATCATCAGCCTCATCATCCTTACTTTTTAAAATTGAAACATAATTTACATATCCCTGAAACACATTTTAAGAATGAAGTTCAGTGGGTTTTAACAAATGTGGACAGTTGCATAACCAACACCACAATCAAGATACAGAACACTTCCTTCACCCCAGGAAGTTCCCTCATGCCTTTGTAGTAAAATTCCCCTGCCACCTCCCTGAACAGAAGCAAACTCTGCTCTGATTTCCATCACCAGGAAAGGCTTTTGCCTGCTCTTGAGATTCATAAAGTTGGAACTATTTACTATCCCCTCTTTGGTTTGGTGGCTTTCATTTAGCATGATGTTTAAAAACTATATCCACATTGCCGCCCCGTGAAGAGCTTATTCATTTGCGGAGTCGAGTAATGTCATTGTATGAATTGTTCTCCTACTGTACTGTACTGTTGGCTTATTTCCTTCCTCCTCCTCTTCCCCCTTCCTCCTCCTCTTCCTCCTTCCTCCTCCTCTTCCCCCTCCTTCCTCCTCCTCTTCCTCCTCCTTCTTCCTCCTCCCCCTCCTCCCAATCTTCCTCCTCCTCCTCCCTCCTCCTCATTCTTCTTTTTTGCTATTATGAATCAGCATCTGTCACATGAGCACTGGCAAGTCATGGACATGGGTTTCTCCAGAACCTTGGGAAGGCCATTAAGATCATGATGCAGGATCTGACCACAAGCTCACAGGTCCTCAGTCTCCAAGGCAGCAGTGTTCAGAGAAGTGACTGGGTCAGGAGGGCTCTGACTAATCCTCTGATGAGTTAGCCCATAGCTTACTGAGTTATTCAGAAGTGGGGTCTACTTGGAGGAATAGGTCACTGAGGACATGTGAAGGGTATGCTTTGTCCCTGGCCCCTATTTTCTGTTTTCTGCTTCCTGCTCACCATGAAGTAAGCAGTTTTGCTCCTCAACACACTCTCTGATAAGATGTTCTGCCTCACCACAGGCCCAGAAACAATGGAGTCAAGTGATCATAACTGAAGCCCCTGAAAGCCTGGGCCCAAACTAGTCTTTCCTCCTTAAGTTGATTCTGACAAAATATCTAGAGATAGGAAACCATAGAAGATTTGGAGCAGCACTGTTCATAATAGTCATAAACTAGAAACGGCTGGCAGTGTGGATCAGTGAATAAAGGCTCTTGATGATGAGCTCAACGATCTGAATTCAGTCCTCTGAATCCAGATGGTAGAAGGAAGGAATGGACTCCTGCAATTTGTCCTCTGACCTCCACCTGAAGCCAAGAATTTCATTGCTTTCATTTTCAATAGAATTTATTTAATTTTATGTTTATATAACTAACATTTCAATAATGATTGAGTTTAACAGCCAACTCACAAATGCAGCTCTTGAAGATGTACTGACCATTCATTGCGAATTGACAAAAGTCACCTTGCCTAACACTGTAACTTGGACAGTCTAAAGGCAGCAGGTCTCTTGTAACTTCCACTTTATTATGGTTGTTTTATATTTTAGGACCATTTGTCATTCTTATTCTGTGGCATTTGCTCACATCCTTTGAGCATCTGGCTCCTGGGTATTGTTCTCATATTGATTCTTAGGAGTTCTTTATATGATCTTAGGTCTGTACCATGAATTGCAATCTTTTATTCTAGCTTGCTATTTGTCTTTAGTGTTTACCTGTAATGATGTTTTTTCTATGAAGTTGTTATGGGTTTTTCCAAAAGATTTATTTTAGTTGGGAGATTATGATGGTGGAAGGAGGCATGCCCCAAGCATCTGACCTCAGGGCCCAGGACTCTTGAGGGGCTGAGTGCATGTGATGAACAGTGTGATGAACCTTATCCCATGGAACAAAGATTTGCCTGACCTTAGGTGCTTTTATATTGACTTCAAAATCCTGAACTCAGGACTTGGCAAGTGAGAAAGAAAACAACTGGGGAGCCAAGATGGCAGCAGTGTGGCCACAGGTGCCAGAACAACAGTGGTGGTGGTAGCTTTTGGCTCAGTAAGGTGAGGATGGCAAGGAGCATTTTGTGCCCCTTGGATTTGGCCTTGAATCCCCAAGGGCTTGACCCAGGGTACAATGAAGGTGAGGAGTTTTAAGTGGGAAACGACCATCATGTTCTAATCAGAAGACTTAAAAGGTGACTCCAGTAAAAAGACATCCCGTCACTTTTCTTCTGACCATGGAGGAGGGTGTGAAAACAGCAGACACCAAAACGAAAAAAACAAAACAAAAAACAAAAAACCAACTGGATCCTCGACCATGGCAAAGAAGATCTATCTGTTTCCTTGAGCAAAAGCGAAAAGTAGTTTTCTCCAATGTTGACGTTCCTTTAGTGAGAAATTCAAGCCAGTAAGTAACTGTTGCCTCTGTTTGTTGAACAGACACCAAATGCTCTTTCCTAAACACAAGTGTAATCATGTAAACAGAGAGATTGAGACAGGAAAATAGTAGGAACCAGCATAACTGACCCCTCCTGTGAGCCTGGAACTGTAGTCCCTTCCTATGAACCTGGGGCTGTGGTCCCCTCCTATAAGCCCTAGAGCTTTGGTCTCCTCCTGTGAGCCTGAAGCTGTGATCTTTTCCCATAAGCGTGGATCTGTGATCCCCTTCCGTGAGCTGGAACTGTGGTCCCCTCCTGTGAGAGGATTGTGTTCTGGGAACCAAACTCTGGTCTTCTGTATAAAAGCAATATGTGTTCTTAGCTACTGAACCATCTCTCCAGCCCTGTTACTGTTTTTAAAAATGTGGTTGCATTTTTCACCTTTGACAGCTTCCAAATGTTGTATAATAATTAGGAACAACAGGGTCATATAATTAATTAAGTACCCAGTCCTAATTAAGTCTCATATTTAAATTTCCAGTTTCTTCTGCTCTAAGTCATCTGTACAGTTCCTGTCTCCCTTTGGAGTTCATTATATGTTGGATTTTTTCCCCTTTTCTTTCTAAGTCAGCTCATTATTTTAAACTCATGGCATTTAGTAATACTATAGAGATGCATAATATGTTAGAGATGGACCTGGCACACTTCACATAAGAGGAAGTGCACTCAGAGGTCATCAACTATTTATTAAGAGTTAGATTGTCTGGTGATGGTTTCTTGCTGGAGGTATGACACAAGACACCATGTCACAAGAGATGGACTGCCCAAGTTTGTGTGTGCCCTCCCTGATACTCTTACAAAACCTTGATCGTCTCCCAGGGACCCACCTACCAATTCCATAGTGACATTGTTCCCACCCTCCTCTGACACTGGTGATTAGAGTCCAGCACAAGTTTCAGAGGGGGAAAACTGTACTGAACTCCAATGGTCTGGAATGTCTGTAATAACCACAAGTCTCGTTACCTCTACCTCCCTCCCCCAGAACTGAAGTCTCCAATACAGCACAGCTTTACAATCTTCAGGCACAGTAGTCTGCATTTGACAAGAGGCCCTCTCCTTTGTGGTGTAGGAAGTTTGTGATCGTGACTAGCTTCAGGGGTAGGTTTTTTCCTCCTTCCTGATCATCCTTGCTGTCAGCCAGTACTGCCCAGTTTACATCCAGATAGTCTCCAAATTCTCTGTGTGTGAGGAAAGAGGGAAGCAAGGAACGAAGGAAGGCAGGAAGGTAGGGAAGGGAAGGGAAGGGAAGAAGGAAAGAGGAAAGGAAGGAAGTTTGTTTTTGACTTTCTGTAATCATAACTAATTGTGTTTAGGGAAGCACTGTGTCTAGAGGAGAGGACTGCAAGTGCTGGGAAAATGGATGGGGCTGGAGGGACCTGTTTTGCTCAGAGCTTCCTAAGTATGACCAGCAGCTTCTGAGCTGGACTGCTGGCCGCCTGGGCTCCTAGGATGGACGTAGACTTGGAGCCAACTACTATGCTGAACTTCAGGAAACGGACAATGCTTTTCCAGCCAGCATGGTGGCGGGCCTGCTCCTGAGAAGGTGCTGTGGCTGGGAAAGCACACAACTGGCATTCACAGCAGGGATCTGAGGTGTTGCCAGTGCCAGGTACCTTCTGGGAGGCCTGACGTGGCATCGGAGTTGTGCAATGATTTCAGGAGAGCTGGGTCCCAGATAGGGAGTGTCCTCTTGTTCAAGAGGAACCCTGATGATTAAGAACAGGTAGAATTAGAGGACAGATAAAAAAAACATGAAGCAGAGGACCCTGAGGAGGACTTGCTATGTTGTCTTCTCTTTAAAAACAATGTCTGTCTCCCCTTCTTCCATTATTGGATAAATTACATGTTCATCCCAAGAAGCCTTGAAAAGTAAATACAAATCCAGCACAATCACTCTACCCAGAGATGAACTAGTATTGTCTTTAAGAATATGCCCTGCAAGACTGGAGAGATGGCTCAGCAGTTCAAAGCATATACTACTCTTTCAGAGCGTCAGCGTTGGAGTCCCAGTACCCACATTAATGGCTCACAGCTGCCTATAAGTCCTGTTCCAGGGGCTTCAGAGTCTTTGGCCTCCTCCTGAACCTGCATACAAGTGCACATACCCTCCATAATTAAAAATAATAAAAATATGGCTGGGGAGATAGCTCAGTGTTAAGAACACTGGCTGTTCTTGCAGAAGACCTGGGTTCAAATCCCAGCACCCACATGGCAGCTAACAACTATCCGTCCAGTTCCATGGAATCCGACAGCCTCTTCTGTCCTCTGTGGGCATTGCACGACACAGGTGTACTTACCTACATGCAGGCAATATGCTCGTACACATAAAAATAATAAATAAAATGTTAAAATAATAATAATAAAAATGAATCTTCAAAAAAAGAAAATGACATGCCAATAAAGCCAAGAATGATAGAGGAAAACACTAGATGTCCTGCTATGGCGTCTGCATGTATGTCCATAGGCATACCCACCTGCATACTCACGTGCATGCACATCTCACATTCACATACACACACACACACACACACACACACACACACACTGAAGAATATACTCTGCCAATTATTATCATTCTCTTTTGTACTTTAGACTTGAGGGGGCAAACTCTGTCTATGTCCTTGTGGTCATCCACCACCTCTGGCTCTTTACATCCTATTCCACAATGGCCCCTGAGCCTCAGGAGGCAGATGTTTGAAACAGGTGTCCTATTCAGGGATAATCACTCTGCAGCCTCTTGTTCTCTGCACTTTGGCCAGTTGTGGGTTTCTCACAGACCTTTTTATATGTTTATTTTAAGATAAGATCTCACTAAGTTGCCCAGGCTGAAACTCACTCTGTAATTCAGGCTGGTCTGGAGCTCATTTCATAGCCCAGGCAGACCTTGAATTTATAATATTCTTACCTCAGACACTTGGCTAGCTGGGATTACAGGCCTGTGGCACCAGACTTGATCTGAATATTATTTTTACTACTGAACCATTTCCACTTAATATGAAAACCAGGTCATTGATGATGACGCATAAAACCTTTTGGTCCAGCACCCTCCCCTCAATACATATCTTTGTATTTACTTTTCCCTTACTTGCTTGGGCTCAGCTGAGCACACACCTCTTGGGGTTTTCAGTGGTGGAATTTTCACTCCAGCTGTTTGCTCTGCACTGCCTTTGGGTCTCAAGATGGACGGCCCATTTATCTCCTTCAACGTGAGGGCAGTCAGGGCTAGGAGAGTCAGCCATATACAATTCCTCGTTTGTCTCTGGGTTTTTGCAAAATCACCCCCAAGCCCAGGTGGGCATCAGACCAATTTGTCCTTGGGTCTTTGTCCTTCAGCCTCTATAAATCGCCATGGTCAAGCAGCTTGACATCTGCACTACCCACAATCTGATTTACGAAGTTCGTGTTGTTGCTAATGCTTTGGTAGAAATAGAAATGGCTATTATTTACCACCAAGTAATTGAAAATCCTCCTCAGCTTTCTCCTGAACTTGCTGTTCTTTCTGTTGTGATTTTTGTTTCCTGGTTTCACCTTTTATTCTTTTATATACAAATTTTAGATGTTTTGATGCTCTAGATGTCACCAGGGAGACAACTCAGGATTTCCCAAGAACCCACAGAACTCTTCCTGGATGTGGGAGTAAAAGTTTCCTTCTTCTATGACTATTAATTACCATTGCAGATTCCCTGACAGATTTCCCAGATCTTTTCTGCCCTAGTTTTCTCTCCTTCTATTCTGGGATGTATCAGTTATTTTTCTTGTTTCTGTGACCAACTACCTGATAAGAAACAACTTAAGGGAGGAAGGGTTTGTTTTGGTTTACAGTTTGAGGAGATACAGTGCAACATGGTGGGGAAGAGGTTGCATCCTCAGTCAGAAGGAGAGAGATGAACAGTGCATTTGGCTCACTTTCCTTTTTATTCAGCTAAGACCCCAAGTGTATAGGGTGGTGCTGTTCACATTCAAAGTGAGTATCCCTTCCTCAGTTAAACTTTTCTGGAAACACCCTTATTGATGTGCCCAGAGATATTTTTCCATAGTGATTCTGAATCTAGTCAAAGTTCACAATGAAGATTAACCATCACACTGGGCCTTAGAGTGCAGGACTATCTAATCTTGGATGCTTTATCTAGTGAAAATCTTGTCTGAACAGGTATTCATAGGAATATAAACTTTTTAAAAATGTGTGTGTGTGTGTGTACATGGGTGCAGGTGCCTGTGGAGGTCAGAAGAAAGTATTAGATTCCGTACAGCTGGAGTTACAAGCAATTGTGAGCTGCCCAATGTGAATGTTGGGAACCAAACTCCAGTTCTCTTTTAGGGCCTCCAAAAAGAGTGACTGGGGACTAAGAAATCAAAACCTGAGTCTATGGAGACCATTTCAGGTTCAAAACATAACAATACATAGCCATGGACTCATACTGATATGTCATTGAATAAATAAGTAAATGACGATGAAGAGATCTCCTTGTTGAAGAATTCTACATAATTTTAGCACATGCTGTGCTCGCAAATCCTCCATTAATAAATATGGGCTGGACAAGGTGACTTCTTCCACAGAAAGAGAAAGCAAAGAGGAAACAGTTTCACAGTGGAGAAGCCTGACTGACAGTTACCAAGGCCAGCATCAGTTGTGACATCATGTCCACAGTATGTATCCTTGACATGATCTGGTGGAAATAATAGTTTATCTCCATGTTCATTCCAAAATCTAATCACCTCAGTTAGATATGAGTAAAGACTCAGATAAATTTCAATAAAGAACGTCTTAGAATATACCTGCCTAGTCTGCCTCAAAACTGTCAAGTCCATAAAAATCAAGGAATGTTTGATAAAATATCACCAACAAGAGAAGCCTAAGAAAGAGGAAGAAGTGAGAAGTGGGGAGCAAAGTGGGAGCCTGGTGCAAAACTCAGGGAACCTAAATAGAACACAGACCTTGGTAATGGTAATGCATTGGCTTGCTGACTGCCACAGCATACTCTCATGATATCATGAATAGGTTCATAACAGAGGACACTGGGTGTGAGTTGTATGGAAACTCTGTATGAAGGTCTCCTTGGCTATGGTTTGAGCTACTTGTGATTAACTATAGTTCAAAAAACATTAAATGGATAATTCCAGAAATAAAGGATTCATGGGTTTTAAATAGAAACCCATTCTGAGTAGCATAATGAAATTCTGTAGCACCTTACCCTGTTCCATCTAGGACAGGAATCACCCCTTGTCTGGCATGTCTGTTCAATGACAGTGGAATACACATTTCCCCCCAGGGACTCCTGGAATATTCGTCATGACAGGGCACTGTCAGGTCACTAAACAAATGTCAGCAAATCTGAAAAGATTGAAAGCATACAGGTGTGTTCTTGGACCCCAATAAATAAACTGGGAATCAATAATGGAAAATGAACAGTAAACTCATAAAATCCTTGGCAATTCACTGGCCAAAGATGTGACCATCAAGGGAAATTGAAAAGGAAAAACTGCTTTCACATAAAAGTGAAAAGACACAAATATCAAAGTTGGAGGATGGGATTAATGGGGAGTTGAGAGGGAAATTTATAGCACTAAATATGTATGCTAGAAAAGAGGAGAGATTACAAATAAATGATCTAAGTTTCCAGACTCTACAGAGAAAGAACTGTGAAATAAACCCCAAGCAAGCAGAATGAAAGAAAAAATACAAACAGAGAGCAGAAAATAGTGAGTAGAAAATGGAGAAAAAATCAAGGAAGCAGAAACTGGTTCCTTGTGAAGATCAATAAAATTGTTAGGGGATGGGAGCTGGGGGATGGGAGGAAGATGGGGTAGGGGATGGGTTAGCTAAAACTAAGGACAGATGAAGAAGTCTTAAGAAAACCCATTAGTTTGCAAGCTAATTTTCTTTTTAAAAAAATATTAAAAAAATATTTATATGTGTATGTGTGTATTGCCTGCATGCAGGTAAGTGCACCCATGTGGTGCAATGCCTGTGGAGGACAGAAGAGGCTGCCGGATCCCTTGGAACTGGAGTTAACAAATAGTTGTTAGCTGCCATGTGGATGCTGGGATTCGAACCTGGGTCTTCTGCAAGACCATTCAGTGTTCTTAGCCACTGAGCCATCTCTCCAGCCTCTGCAAGCTAATTTTCAAAATATATATTTACAACACTTTATTTATTGTTATTTATTTTATTTTATGTGTATGGGTGTCTTGCCTACATGTATGTAAGTGCGCTTTTGTGTGCAATGCCTGTGGAGGCCAGAGAAGGATGTTGGATCCCTTGGCACTGGGGTTATGGATGGTTGTTAGATACCATGTGGATGCTGGAACTGAACCCAGGTCTTCTACAAAAGTAGCCAGTGCTCTTAACTGCTGAGCCATCTCTCTAGTCCTTTAAATATATTTTTTAAAAAATGAGTTTGGGGCTGGGCGTGGTGGTGCATGCCTTTAATCCCAGCACTTGGGAGGCAGAGGCAGGTGGATTTCTGTGAGTTCAAGGCCAGCCTGGTCTACATAGTGCATTCCAGGACAGCTAGGGCTACAGGGAGAACCTGTCTCAAAAAGACCAAAAAAATAAAATAAAATAAAGAGTTTGAACAGAGGTACCCTATATGGGTAAACAATGCTGCACCAAGAAAACATAGGTTATTAAATGAGCACTTAGTGCCAGGCTAGGGTTACCTTCTTTTGAGGTATTAAATAGGTCAAGGAGTCCTCAGAGCCTCACCACCCCCCCAATAACATAAGCTGTAGTCATTGATTGCCCACAAGAACTAGATGGTAAGACCCTATTGCTGAAAACATCACACACTTTAGATACAGGATACAGAAGGATCAGGCTGGAACCAAGCTGGAAACTTCCTCCCTGTTGGCTAGCCCTCATGGTGTTAGAAGGTGCTACACAGTCTGCTGGGGGAGAAAAATCATCAACAGTCTTCCCCAATTGTGGACTCTGTGTGTTATAATACTGATAAGTGAAGAAGATGGCCCCACCGGTGCAATAGTGGCAAGACCATTTATGGGGGTAACCAACTACTCTCTTGACTGAATTTGAGGCCTGCTTCACAGGAGGGAACTTATGCCTAATACTGTAAACTTGGTCAAAACTCAAGATTGGAGAAGTCATAGGCCCAAGGGGGGAACCTGTTGATGTTTTTCTAAATGGTCATGTTGTCAAACTGCGTTCTAAATATTTATGTTTATATCCATAAATTTCTTACTGTTCTCCACTTTGGTTAGAGAAGCTTCTTATTGCTGAGGGTAGTGGTTAATGCAGACTCATAAGGTGCTAAGAATAAGTGACTGTAGGTTCTCAGCTATAGATGGAACATCCATATCAACCCTCTCCCTCCCCCCAAGGCTCAGGAATCAATCAGGAAGAGGGGGTGGAAAGAATGTAAGGGCTGAAGGACGGGGAAGAGTGCTGGAAGTGTTGTCCTTTGGACATGACAGGGCTGTGGCATATGTGAGCTCATAGCACTGTGGTTACCTACACAGGAGTGAACCATTTAAAAATTCCAGCACTGGGTTTGGAGAGATGGTGCAGTGGTTAACAGCACTAGCTGCTCTTGCAGAAGACCCAGGTTTGGTTCCTAGCACCCGCATGGTTGCTAACAACTGTCTATAACTCCAGTTCCAGGGGATCCAACACCCTCTTCTGACCTCTGTGGGAATTGCATGATATGGGTACACTTACACACGTGCAGTAAATACACTCATACACATAAAATAAAAATAATAAATAAAATATTTTTTAAAATTCCAGCACAGAGTGGGGAAGGCTCCCAAAGCTCCATCCCAAGTGAGGCCTACTGACAGTTGATGGCTGTGTCGGGGGAGAGCCATTTTTCTTTTGGGGATGGCTACTGGTAGGGTGTCCATGCCCACCCCCCCTGCACATATGGGCAGCACTAATGGGACTCAGTGGGCTATAAAAAAAAAAGCAAAAAAGAGAGAGGGGAGGACATGAGTTAGGAGGGAAATGTGTTGGGGAGGCAGGAGAATTGGAGGAGGAGAGGAATAAATATGATTAAAATATGCTGTATGCATGTGTGGAAATTTCAATCAATAATTTTTTATGATAATCTTTATTTTTTAAACATTTTTATTGAATTTTTGCGATTTCCAGACAATATAATTTGATAACATTTATATCACCTCTCCCATCCACTCCTCCCCCCCCCCCCACACACACTTAATTCAATGTACTCTCTCTGGTGATAAAGCCTATAGAATCTAACTTGGATCCCCAAATTATGTGTGGGCTCATCCACTGGAGCTTGCATAGGACTTGTGCATGCTGTCACCATTGCTGTGAGTTCATATGAGTAGCTGGTCAGCTGTCTGGAGAACTCTGCCCCTACCCCATGGTCATCTACCACCTCTGGCTCTTACAATCTTTCCACCTCCTTCTCTGCAGTGATTCCCAAGTCTTGAGCTCCAGAAGCCTGACAGAGGCGTCCCACACAGCCAGAGCTGTGGTTCCCCTCCTGTAAGCTGGAGCTATGGTTCCCTACCTGTGATCTGGAGCTATGGCACCCTCCTGTGAAATGTAACTGTAATACCCTCATAATAATATGGACTTCCAGTCCCAGGAGGGATGATTGGAATGAACTGTGCTGGGTCAGGTGCTCACCCACTGTGGAAGATTAATGCATCTTTCAACTCTCACCGGGAGAAGTTTCCTTATGCAGCAGATGGTGATTGACACAGAAACTTACCGCTTTCTAATGTGCGGGGAAGAAGTGGCTATAGAACAATAGTTTTTTTATTTGTCAAATATTGTTAAGCAAGATTGACAAACAGAGAATGAAGAAGAAACGTTTTACTGACACTGGAGATGAAACAGCAGATTTTACTTCAGCTCTTGCAATCATTAAAAGATAACAAGGGGGTTTGGAGAGATGGCTCAGTGGTTAAGAGCACTGGTTGCTCTTATAGAGGACCAGGTTCAATTCTTAGCACCCATATGGTGGCTAACAACCATCTGTAACTCCAGTTCCAGGGGATCTGACACCCTCTTCTAATCTCTGTGAGCGTTGCACAACATGGGTGCACTTTATAGATGCAGGCAACACACATATACACATAAAATAAAAGTAATAAGTGAAATATCTTTTAAAATATAACAAAGGAAGGGGGCTGGGGAGATGGCTTAGCAGTTAAGAGTACTGATTTCTCTTGCAGAGGACCTGGGTTCGATTCCCAGTACCTACATGGCAGCTATGAACCGTCCTTAACTCCAGTTCCAGGGGAATCCTAAGCCTTCTTCTGACCTCGGTGGCATTGCACGACACGGGTGCACTCACATACATGCAGACAGTACACTCATATACACAAAATAAAAATAATAAATAAAATATCTAAAAAGATAACAAAGGGATACTGAGAACAGGTTGGCACAATCTAATAACTTAGATGAAGCCTTCAAAAAACACTAGTATGAAATATATAACCTTAATATAATATTCCTTATTTAATTTTGAGACTGGGTCTCAACTAGCACAGACTGATCTCAAACTTACTATGTAGTGAGTGGGATTGGTCTTGAACTCCTGCTCTGCTCCTCCTGCCTCTATCTCCCAAGTGCTGGTATTACAAGCATGTGCTACCACACCCAATTTATGGGGTGCTGGGATCAAGAACATAGTTTTGTGCATGCTTGGCAAATACTCTACAATTGAGTGACATCTCCGGCCCCAATAAAGTAGATATTGTAACTATTAAAGACATATTAAAATACATTTATAGTTAAAAACTTCCAAGATAGAAATTTCCAAGATAGAAGTTTAGATGGTTTCACTAAAGAACTCTACCAAACATTTTAGGAGGTCGTGGGTTGAAGATAAAATATGAAAATACAAAATATTTACAAGGAAATGTAGAAAAAAACACGTGAGACTCAAAGCTAGGCAAGGGATTCTTAGACATGATGTCAGGAGTACCGTAAATAAAATAAGCAAGGGCTGGCAGGATGGCTCAGCAAGTGAAGGTGCTTGCTGCCAAGCCTGATAGCCTGAGTTCGATCCATGGAACCCACAAGGTGTAAGGAGAGAACAGACTCCTGCAAGTTTTCCTCTGATCTACACACAAACATGTAAATTTTTAAAAACATAAACACGCAAACCAATAAATGAACGCACACCATACCCAATACAACTGAAACTTTAATGTCACTGGGAAAATGGAAAACGACATCTTGGGAGAATAATTTCAAATCCATATCCTTCAAAGATATTCTATCTAAAGTACGTTAAAAGGATCTCTTAAACTCAACACTTAAAAAAAAGAACAAAAATAAAGACTCCAACTGAAAATAGGGAAAAGACAGGTACAAGAGGTAGCCTTCAGAGAAATGCACATTAAAACCCCAATGAACTATCAAAATACCCATTGGAATTGCCAACATAAAAAGTACTAAGAACACACAATGCTGGCAATGTAGAGGAGAAACAGGCATTTCTTCATCTTTGGTGGGGGAAAACGTGATAATCCTTCTGAAGAACAATTGGGCAGTTTTCTAAAATATGACTCTATTGTACAAGCTGGTGGTTGCTTTCCCAGGCCTTTATTGTAGAGAATTGGAAATGTATGCTCACACCAAAACCTGTAGAGGCATATTCATAATCACATAATAGGTAAAACCTGGGAAGAAGCCAGATGTCCTTCAGTTCAGTGGGTGAATGCTTAAACAGATTGTGGCACATCCATACCACAGAATACCTCTCAGTAAGAAAAGGGGAGAAACTGTCAACATAGAAAAAGACCAGATAAATCTTCAGAACTATTCCAGTCCTCAAAGATTACAGATCGTGTTTCTCCATTTATGCAACGTTTGCTTTTGTTAGTGTGATATTGGCAATTGAACCCCCTAGATCAATGTTCTATTGATGAACTATACCCCATCTGCCATATAATATTCCTGGAGTGACAATGAAAATTTTGGAAATTGGAAACACATCTGTGGTTTCTAGGACTTAAGGAGAGGCTAGGTCAGGAGAGATGTGGACCATACCTTCAATTCCAGCACTCAGGAGGCGGGGGCAGATGGATCACTGTGAGTATGAGGCCAGCATAGTCTACATAATGAATTCCAGGCCAGCCAGGGTTTCATAATGAGACCTAAAACGTTTAATTATCACAGCTTTCCTCACTCCATGTACATATTTTAATCTCTTGTGACTTTCTTTAATTTACTGACTTTCATATTTCTATATGGTGTTTTTATTGCTTATCTTTGATGACATTAATTTATGATAATTTTAGACAGAGCTATACCCGTTGACACTATAGTAGTGACGAATTTAATTGCTAGAGCAGAATTTGAGTTTAAAATGCAATTAGTATTCTTTTGAGTGTTTCCTTCTGGTTTGGGTTTTTTGTTTTTGTTTTTCCATGTTGCTGTTTACAACCTGTTTCCTCTACATCTCTTTCACTTTCTTTGCTTGTATTGGATTTTCCCACATTAAGAGAGATCTCATCATTGCTGGGTAACTGTGATTTACCTTATTTAAGAATTAGGGACTTCACTTTGGGTGGGAATCAGTGTTTATGTGGTGTGGGCAGTGGGGAGGGTTGCTGACCATAGGCTGCCCTGTGAGGGAAGGAAATTAGCCTTTCATCAGTAGAGCCAGTGTTAGAATGTATCTTCTCCTGTCTGGTCAGGGGTGGAGTTGGGAAGGACAGGACAGCAAATGCTAGCTGAAGTGTACTGAGTCAAGGTCAGGGGGAAAGAGAGGTACTCTGACAAGAAGCAACTTAAGGAAGCAGAACAGCTCAGTCAATAAATTTGCCTTCCAAGAGTCAGGACTTGAGTTCAGCCCCGGAACCCACATAAGAATACTGGGTGTGGTGGTGTGCACTTTAATCCCAGCCCTGGAGAGGTAGAGATGGAAGGACCCCTGGGGCTTGCTGGCCAGCCAGACTAGCTTATTTGGTACGGCAGTCTGTAATGTAGTGTCTCACTGGAGCCAATGATAGACATTGTCTCAACGTAGGTGGAAAAGATAACAGACATAGTTGTCCTCTGACCTTGATATGTACACACATGTATATTCCACACTCACATGTACCTTCACACACATGAACACATACACACCTGCACAACATACATGCATAGAAAGAGAAGCAACTTAAAGCAGGAAGGGTTTGTTTTGTCTTCTCCCATCATGGTGGGGAAGGCATGGCAAAAGAATCATGAGGTGGCTGTTCAAAGCCACAGTCAGGAAGCAGAGAGAAAGGAACGTTGCCTCTCCACTCATTCGATCCTCTATTTTATGTTTGTCTCTTGTTTTTAATCCAGGTACCTTATATCACACATGAGCATATCTGAGCATGGAAGGTCATTTTCTATCTCCTGTTGTGGCACCTGTGGATTAAGGAGGGATCTGCAGCTCTCCACAGACTACCATCCAACCCTTTAAAAATCTTCACCGGGAACTTGGTGCCCCACCTCCTCAATCTCTTGGACAGTCTACAGGGGTCAACACCTTGCATGCTTTCTGTAGGCATAAAGATTGAAGTACGATGCCCCCAAAGATGCCCTTTGGCACAGGGTTCTTTTTTTAATTTATTTTTTGTGTGTATTTCATACAGAACATCCCAAACGATCTCATTCATCTTTATACCCACATCCCAAATGGCACCCTCCCACAGACTCTCCCCCACCCACCAGAGCCCATATACTCTGCCATCCCTGTTACTGTCCACTGTACCCCCAGATGTTCCCCAGTGCAAGTCCATCTACTGAGTCTAGTCAGTTTATCTAGAGTCCCTTGTTTTAGGAAGATCAGCTGTTCCTCATCTAGCACCAATCAGTTGCCAACATTCCTTTAGATAAGATTGGGGTCTGCCGTTCATTTTCCCAGCACTATGCTGGGCACAGCATTCTTTTGAGTCGATTCTTCTGAGAAGTTGCAGACACAGCCTATCCGACTTGCCCTGAGAAGATGGTTTCTGATCTGAATCAACTAGATATTTCTCTTAAACCATGGGCAGCGTGCTGGAAAGCTTCAGTTGTCAGCTTGAAAACATTTGAGTAAAGGGAGCTTCAGTTGGAGAATTGCCTCTATTGGACTGTTCCGTGGCCATGTCTGTGAGATATTTTCTTGATTGTTGAGTGGTGTGTGAGGATCCAGTCCCCTGTGGACAGTGCCACCTCTGGCCAGGTTGTTCTGCACTGTATAAGAAAGCAGGTTGAGCATGGGCCAAGGAAGCAAGTCAGTAAGCAGCGTTCCTCCATGGCCTGAGCCTCTTCTTCTGCCTCCAGGTTCCTGACCTGAGTTCCTACCTTGGGCTTCCAGATGAATTGTGACCCAGGAGATGTAAGTCAAATAAACTCTTTCCTCCCCAAGTTGGTATTGGTCAAAGTGTTTCGTCACAATAATTGAAAGTAAACTAGAACAGAAATTTGTACCAGGATTATGGGGTATTGCTGTGACAGACTTGACCTTGGTGTTTTGGGGAGGATTGTGGAAGCGTGTAGAACTTCAGGTTGGAAAACCATTGAGTGCTTAGAGTTTGTTTCTGTGGAGTGTGGAACAATTATGTTGAAAGAGTTGTGAATGATGGAGGCCTGGCTTGTGACGCTTCAAAGGGAAGTGGAGACTATCAGGGATGTTTGTGTGATATCTTGAATTAAGAACCTGTGGGTTCTGGTCGGCTGAGACTGAAGAATCATCTGTGATTAACAAGAGACCAGAACCACTGAAGTAAAACCTTTGCTTTACTGGGTCAATTGATACTGCTTAGCTGGGGTTGAAAAATCAGCTGTGAGTAACAAGAGACCAGCATCATGAGGTGAAATCTTCTGGGAAATATTTCCTCAGGGTCAGTGCACAGAAGCTGTGGTCCAGAGGGAGCCTGAGCCTCCATCTCAAGCTGGAAGGAGGACCTGGTAATATGTAAGAATCTTCTGCAAGGTTCTGATGTTGAAAGTGTGAAGGGGTCACAGAGAACAGCTGAGGCCTGGCACCCTGAGAGGCCAGGAAAGGTCATGGTGAAAGTGCAGCATCAGTTGTAGTAGACTCCCAGGATTGAAGGGGTCATGGAGAAAATCTGAGGCTTTACACCCTGAGAGGCCAGAAGAACCCACTGGTGAAGGTGCAACCTCAGTTTCAGTGGAGAGTCCAGCTTTTTGGAGATGCCAGGACCATGGGACAACCACCAAGGGCAGCAGCAGGTGTGGAATGGAGCTGGCCTAGGTCTGCAAGATGAACAGTGTGTGCTATGGACAGCAGAGTCAGAGCTTCTGAAACCCTTTGGAGCCCAGAAGATCGTGAGGGAATCACAAATGTCCAGCCTTGAGCTACTTTGCTGGACTTAGGCTTTCTTGGCATGTCCAATTCTTCCTTTTCGAAATAAGACAATACTTGTTTTGGATTTTACAGGAGCCCACAGTAAAGAGACTTAAAAGAGACTGTGGACTTTTGAGTGTTTGGATTTTTAAGGAATGTGGGACTTTTAAGGTTGTACTGTCTCATGATGTGATATTGTTAACATCATATCTTGGGGGCAAGAATTGGAAAGGTTGTGATTTAATAGTAATGTGTTTGTGTGTCAAGTTGACAAAGGGTCAATTGTGCTGGACAGCTTTAGTGTCAACTTGACACACCTGGGTTGAGGGAGCCTCAATTGGGGAATTGCCTCCATAGGACTAGCCTGTGGCCATGTCTATGGGGCATCTTCTTGACTGATGAGTGATGTGGGCGGGCCCAGCCCACTGTGGATGGTGCCACCCCTGGGCAGGTTGTTCTGTATTGTATAAGAAAGCAGGCTGAGCATGGACCAGGAAGCAAGTCAATAAGCAGCATTCCTCCATGGTCTGTGCTTCAGCTCCTGCCTCCAGGTTTCTGCCTTCAGTTCCTACCTTGGGCTCCCTCAGTGATGAACTGTGACCCAGGAGATATAAGCCAAATAAACCCTTTCTTCCCCAAGTTGGTATTGGTCAGAGTGTTTTGTCATAGCAGTTGAAAGCAAACTAGAACAGGCAATATGATAACAGGCAATATGATCCTTCCTCTATCCCCAAACTTCCCATTCATTCCATCTTCCTTGGAGACTGGTGCTCTCTGAAAGGGGTGGGGAGCTAATCCAAAGGCAACAATGAGCCACTAGGCAGATACTTTTAAGGGTCTTACTCATGTTGGGCAGCTTCTGCCTCTTCAAACAGCTGTTAACACTCCTTCCCAGCTGTCTTGAGTCTTTTTCTGTGTGTGGTTCTCAGGACTGAAACTAGAGTCTTGTGCATGTTAGGCAGGCACTCTACCACTGAGATGCATTACCAGCACCAAAATTGTTTTTGTTTATTTCAGAGAAGGCTCTGCAGGAAAACTAAGGAACCAGGCCAAAGTGCAGAGTTACTCTGACTCACTCTTTTTTAGGTGACCTAGAGTAAACTCGACACATTATAACATCAAATTCTCCATTCGTAAGTGTTCTTTAGTAGTTCTTTGAACAAGTGATGGAAGACCTCAAACTGCGTGCACTCAAAAATGTTTCCTCGGGGGCTGGAGAGATGCTCAGTGGCTAAGAACCCTGACTGTTCTTGCAGAAGACCCAGGCTCAAATCCCAGCACCCACATGGCAGCTAACAACTGTCCATAACTCCAGTTCCAGGGGATCCGACAGCCTCTTTTGTCTTCTGTGGCATTGCACGACACGGGTGCACTAACCTACATGCAAGCAATACACGCATACACATAAAATAAAAATAATAAATAAAATATTAAAAAAATGTTTCCTCTACACGTGACATGTCTTTCCTATAAGACTATGTGGCAAGAGATTAGGAACTGGAGTCTGAATCTTCATGATTAGTGTATGAAAAAAGTCAGTTGGCAGAGAAAGGCTGGAAGCCTCTTTCTACCTGGGCTTCACATAAAGACAGAGGATGCTCAAGAAAATCCCAGGCTATACAAATGTGAGCGGGCGACGCTATGTCAATGCCTATAAGGGACACCAGGACCAACAGATTGTTAAATGTCCTGTTCCAGACTTTGGAATGGATATCTTTAAGCATTGCCCTAAACATGCCAATAACAGTGAGCCTTGCAGGCAGATCACCCCATGAGACATCCCCCCCCCAAATGGAAGTAATTTCCCCACGAAGTGTAAACTGCAGCTGTCTCCCTAAGAACAATCCATTCATGATGGAAGCTTAACTGCCCCCTCAAGTGATGAGTTCTCCAGGACCTCAAACAACTGGATCTGAGGTCATGATCAAGCAGACTTCAGACTGTTTATTATGCACGCCTCTTGCCTTCTGTGCCAGTTATTTAGATCTGAAGCCCATGTCAGCACCCCTGAAGATGGGACTGAAGACGCTGGTGTCCCAGTGGAGCCATGTTGGTACAGCTCCTTTGTGGTAAGTCATCAGACTTCAATGATTGGGATCACCAGAATTAGTCCTCATACTCCTATAATAGTGGAAGAGAGTAGCATTAATCCCTGGAGCCCACTGGCATGACCCAGGCATATAGGCCCTGGGCAGGACTGTCCTTAGATGAATTGGCCCAGACCCCATGCCTCAAAAGTGGAATATTCAGGTGCTGGAGAGATGATGGCTCAGCAGTTAAAAGCAATTGCTGCTCTTGCAGAGGACCTGGGTTCATTTCCCAGCACCCACATGGTGGCTCATGACCATCTGTAACTTCAGTTTGGGGGTACCCAGTGGCCTCTTCTGGCTTCTGTGAACATCAAGCATGTGGTGCACATACATACATGCAGGCAAGCACACATTAAATAAAAATAAGTCAATCTTTATTTTAAAAAGTGTAATATTTAGCACATGGGTTATCTTTAGTCTGAAGCAGCACAGACAGGGTGTGTGTGTGTGTGTGTGTGTGTGTGTGTGTGTGTGTGTGTTGGGGGATTCTGCTAGGCCAGGGTGCAGATTGGTTCACTGAAAGCAAAGAAAGGCCAAGACCTGGGGACTGTGCAGAGAAAGGAGATGCTACGTATTAACTAGGTGAGACACTTATCTCAGTGTTCTTGTGGATAAGGTGGAGGCCAGGCTGTGACCAACTGTGGCGACTTCTGGGGAGTGTGATGTTCAGGGGCAAGGAAGGGGGTGTCTTTGCTCCACAGTGTAGGAGAAGGTCCTTGTGAAGGGAAAGAGCACATCTCCCGTTCAGAGTAGAAGTGATTGTAAGTTTGATTTCAACATGTTCCCAGCAGTTGGAACAGGATGATGGCTGCCATTTTTTACATAGACTGTCAAAGAAAAAATAAATAAAAATAGGGTAATATTGGTTTGGAATGCTTCTGATGGAGTTGGTAGACCACTGTTAATCAGAACTCAGATAAGGCCACAGCCACATCTTTGAACTCTGCTGTAGGCATGCTCATCCCTGAATGTGACATACCCTTTGAAACATGACCAGCCTTAGCTGACCATCTGTACAGTGTGCAGTGGGTCACTCCCAGCTCCCACCCAGAGACTGAGACAGCACCCAATCTCCGTCCTACAGGTTAGTTTAACTTGTGCCAGCCCCAATCATAATTCCTATTAGCTAACACTCATCACCGTGACAAAATACCCAAGAAAATCAACTTAAAGGAGATATGTGGGTTTTGGTGTTTTTTTTTGACTCAGTTTCCATCTCTGACTAGCTGGGTCTTGCTTTGAGGCCTTTGGTGAGGCAGAGCATCATGGCAGAAGGACAAGGTGAAGCAAAGATACTCAGGCTGGCCTGGAAGGAAAGAAAGCAAGAGCGGGAAGGGACTAGAGCCCCAATATCATGTTCAAGGGTCACCCTCAGTGACCTCATGTCTGCCACTAGGTCCTTCTCAGTAGTGCCACAGGCTGGTCCCCAGGCCTCTAGTGTATGGGCCTTTGGGGCACAATCAAGCTCCAACCCCCAACACTGACAGCTGATGTAGTGTTCAGTCTCTTTGCAGTTTAAAGCTATAAGCAGCCACCAAGATGGCTTGAATCTGTGTTTTCCCAGACTGCAGTCCTCAATGGCCCCAAATTAATGTAACTTCCTTTGTTCTTGATTGTGTAGATTTTGTCTTCATTTAGCACAAACTTTCTGGAATTCAAGTGTAAGCAAACAGCCTGCGTTTTACCCGACAACCCACCCTGTACCAGGGCGGTGCATTTGTCCCAGCCTCTGCCGTCACCTCTTCGCTAGTTGTGGCTATGATGTGATGGTACAGGATTTGTAAATCCCCAGGGGGAAAGTATGCCTGGTCCCTCTTGTATGTTTGAGTCGTATAGGGGAACATGGGCAGGCGAGGCTGCTGGTCTGCCCTGGTTCTTCTCAGGCCTTCTTTTCCTGCCCTGAAGCCTCTCTAAGTTTTATTATCAGTCCTCATATGACTGTTAGTGCCTGAGACCCCCACAGCTTGTGAAGAGAGAGGAAGATCTGCTAAATGGAGGAACATCTTGAGGGCTCTTGGGCCATATGCTCTGTGCTCCTGGTTTGTAAAGCTGTGTGAGAGGGGCTATTCGAGAACATTCAGACTCATGAACAAGTCTAAGCCTGGCCGTCTTTGTTCTCTCTCTCTCTCTCTCTCTCTCTCTCTCTCTCTCTCTCTCTATGTCTTCCTGCCCACAACCCACATTTTCAGCGTTTAGGAATTTTAAGTGAGCCTCTTGTTCAGGGATGGGGATATAGGGGGCCTTTTTCCAGGCCTTTCCAGTAGGTTCTACTGCTTCCCAGCCCCCGTCTATCCTGCTTTGGCTGAGGTCCTTTTAGTACATTCCCACACTCAGATTCTTTCATGGCCTACTGTGGGAACATCCCTGAAATTCCCATGGGGCCTCAGGGAACTTCCTTTTCTCCAGCGGACATGGGATCAACGGCACACATGGTTTCCCAGACCCTCTCAGGCCTGCTTCCTGTTGGGAACCCTGGAGCTCTGAGCCACACGGCACCATGTGACTGCAGTACTGGGTGCAGCCTCTCCTAGATAGAAGCCACACCCTCTCTATCCTCTGAAGACACCCTGGTTCAGAGGGACTGAAATTGCCATTGCTGGCTTGCCAGTCTGGTCTAAGACCTTCAGACTTTGCACAGTCATTTTCAGCCACAGTCATCATTAAAAGTTTAATATAGACTGCTAGGTAAACAAATGTACTAGTCTTAAGGAAGGAAGGGTTTGCTTGGGCTCACAGTTTGAGGATGCAGTCCATCACTGAAAGGAAGCCATGCAGCAAGAGCAACTCCAGCTGGGACAGCAGGAGTATGAGGCAGCTGGTCATAGTTTTCCAGCCAGGAAGCAGAGAGAGCTGAGTGCTGGCAGGCTGCTTGCTTCCTCCTTGTTTTTCTTTCTTTTCATTCTACGACTCCCAGCCCTAGGATGGTGCTATCAACATTCAGAGTGGGTCTTTCCACCTCAGTGAAATCTCTCTGGACACACCATCACAGAAACACCTAGAAGTGTGTCTCCTAGGTGATTCTAAATCCCATCCAACTGGCCATCTGGAATAAGCAACACAGCAAATTAAATTTAAAAAAAAAGCAGGTGTTCTCAAAACTTCTCTCTTCTTGTTGGACTACATCTTCCCATTCCCTGTACTCTCAGGCTTGTCCGCATCTGTCCAGTCTGACACGTGTGACTGCAACAGTCCTCGTTCCAACTTCAGTGACAAGGCTGTGTTGGAAGCTTGAAGCAGGCTATTTGGGAGCATTTGCACATTGGGAATCGGCAAATGCTATAAAGCAATGCCTTGTGGTGGAGACAGCTGGTTGTTAAGCAACAACCAGCACACCCACGCCTGAGTGCTCTCAGTGGACCATGCTGAATTAGGAATCAGTGAAGCCGTGGGCTTCCATTACTCAGGCCCTGTGTACCTGAACAAGCCCAGCCTGCAGTGGCTCTGGTTCAAATGGAAGCAGCTCCCCTCTGCCACCATGATCCCAGCAGTGGAGCAACCCTCCCTTCTAGTCCATCCCCTCTGCCCACCCCACTCCACCCAACTCCTCTCCAGGCTCCCACATGGGTAGTACTGCCATCTCTCACCCCGTCCCTTCTCCCTAGTATTTATACATAGCTTCCCTTCACCCCTCAGCTAAGTTCTTCCTCTTGTGACCTCTACAGCCCCAGCTGTCTTCCACCCTGTTTTCCAGATTCTCTTATCTCAAACTGCCCTAGGCACAGTGTCTCTAGGCTCGCCTGACCTTCCTAGGCTGTGCCAACAGCACCAGCACTAATATTGCCACTGGAAGCAGTCTGTCCCTGAGCCCAGGTTGCCTGTGTGCCAGTTCTATGGTGACAGCCCATGTGCTGGTGTGCACCACTCTTGAGTCTGCACAGCCTTTCTACATGCAGGTCTCACGAAGTCCCCATGCATTTGGGAGACTTTAGTACTGCAGGATGTGACTGCACCTCAGTGCTGGAGGAACTTCCAGACAGCCTTAAGTGTTCTGTGGCACTCAAAGGCTGTGTAGCTGTGCCTAGGGACTCCAGGAGGGAAGGCCAGGAAGGGACTTACCCCCTGCCATGGCTTAGATATGGCTTAGGTGTGTCCCCAGGTGTTCATAGAGTGAAAACTAATTCCCATTGTGAGGTATTACTAAAATGGAAACTTAATCCAACCTTGAAGACTTTGGGAAGGGTTAGGGATAGATGAGGTCATTAAGATGCAGATTGGATGCTGGTGGCTTTAGAAGAGGGGGGAGCCAGACCAGGAGGGACACACACACACACACACACACACACACACACACGCACGCACACACACTTCAACCTTTGCTGTGCATTGCTCTGTACTGCCTCAGGACATTGCCAGCAAGAATGCTGTCTTCACCAGATGTGGTCCCTTGACTTTGGACCAAAATAAACCTATTTGCTTTATAAGTTACATAGCCCCAGGTATTTCATCTCAGTAACAGAAACTAGACTAATACATCCATAGACTTAAAACTCTAGACCAAGCAGAACATTCTACTGCCCAGAAACTGTTGAGATTGTGCCCTTTGGAGAAATGTTTTAACCTGGCTTTACCATTCTTGATGGATGAATGATCTTAGACACACTGCCTCAATTTTCTCATTTGAGAAATCAGGATATAAATTCTTACTTTTCCTCCAAAGTACAAGAGAAGGGGCTTTCTCTGAAGCTGTCTACTGAAGGCTGGGGTTTCAATGCAGTAAAACACATAAAGCTCTTAGAATAACTTTGAACTAAGAAAGATCAGACACTGGCATTAGTGGGGCTATGTGCAAGATTGTAATTTTAAATCTGGTAGGAAGAGATTAACACCTGTCTAGCTCCATAGCCTTTATTTTAAAGGTGAGAAAACGGCTCAGAGCTAAAAACTACATGCAACTAATCAGTAGAGCCAGAAGCAAATCCACATTTTGCTCTAGATTTTTTTCAGCAAATGCTATCAGTCTTCTTTGACCTGGAAGGGCCATTGAAGCTGCAATGCCCACAGCATCCAATGCCCTGTGCCTTACTTATGATTAAAATTATGCCTGTAAAATAATGGGGACACGTGCCATAGAAACAGGATTAAATGAGTCTACCTTTTTTATACTAGAAGCAGAAATTGGAAAGTCTGAGCCTTGCAGATGGTGATGGCCATGAGCCCCATTGTGTGTTAAGCTGGACCTTCACCTGTGGCCATCTAGGTTGGCCCCATCAGCCATTCCTTTGGCTATAAAAGTTTTGGGTCATGGCAATCCAAGTTCCATAGGAAGATTTTATCAAACAATAGAGGGGGATCACCCACCTCATCTCCATTCTATCCTGAGCTCTGGGTACAAATGACTCAGACACAGCCCAAATGTCCCATGGTCTCATGTTCAGTTCTGAGAATTGCCAAGCGTACTCTTTGGGTACATTATTACAAGTCACCATGGGGCAGGGTCTTCTGCAATTGTCCCTCACCTATTCCATTCCCTCCACTCTCCCATCTCTGCCTCTCCTCTCTCTTTCCATGTGGGTACTTGGGAAAGTTGCTCTGGGGCTAACTGCTTGCCGGACCTTTGACATTCTACCTCACCACACCTCTGCTGAGTCCCCTGTGGCTTGTGAGTTGAGGTGAACTGAAAGCATGAGTTGATAGTGTCCATGGCTATGAGACAGCTACTTGATGCCCTTAGGGAGCCATCGTTAGGGCTGAGAAAATGGTTTTCCCAAGTATCGCCCTCCGACATGCTGAGAAAGCAGTCTCAGAATCAAGTTCTGTCTAATCTTATCCTGTCCCTCCCCACCCCCAAATAGCAGGACGGCTTTCTCCTAAGTTCTGTGTTTGCCTAAGGCCAGACTTTGCAGAGGATAGTCAGTGGTTGTATGCCCCTTCCCCTCATATGAAAGATGGATGCTTGTCACAAAAGAATGCTCAGTGTTGACGCCACACTCAGAGCAGAGACAAACTTTATCCCAGATCCTTGTCTATTTCCAGGCCCATTTATGGCTCCTAAAAATTGCTTATCTTTCATCTAAATTGCTTACAGTCCCCACTTCCCTGACCCTTAATGGAGAAGGTATATAATCCTCTAAATCTCATGGTGTTTCTGGGTACCCACTTTCCTGAGGTGCACAGAACCTTGAATACCTTTGGGCTTCTGCTCCTCTGTCTGTTACAGGTGTTTTTCAGGACTGTGGAACCTTAGGCAGTGTGCTGGATAGCTTTAGTGTCAACTTGACACACCTGGGTTGAGGGAGCCTCAATTGGGGAACTTCCTCTATTGGACTGGCCTGTGGCCATGTCTGAGGGGCATCTTCTTGATGACTGATGTGGGAGGGCCCAGCCCACTGTGGGTGGTGCCCCCCCTGGGCAGGTGGGCCTGTGTTGCATAAGAAAGCAGGCTGAGCAGGGGCCAGGAGAGCAAGCCAGTAAGCAGCGTTCCTCCATGGCCTGTGCTCCAGCTCCTGTCTCCAGGTTCCTGCCCTGAGTTCCTACCTTGGGCTCCCTGATGAACTGTGACCCGGGAGATGTAAGGCAAATAAACCCTTTCCTACCCAAGTTGGTAGTGGTCAGAGTATTTTGTCACAGCAATGAAGAACAAACTAGGACAGGCAGGTAAGTAATCACCACTGGCCCCTACACTATTGGGGTCATCTCTGTAGGTGCCAGTCAGCCCGGAGGGAGGTAGGGGATTAGGATTTCCCAACACTGTGGTGTCAGAAGGCAAGCCCACTCCCTTGCATTTGACCACTGCTCTGGCCCCATGTCCATCCAGCCTCCAGGGATGACTCTCAGACCACATTTCATTCCTCCACACATTCTGGACACCTGGAGAGCTGGTGCCCCACTTTGGTACTTAGTCCCTCTGGGCTGTGAATTGCCTCTCCACTCACTGGAGGAGAAGTGGCCAGGTTTGGAGACCATGAGCCCTAGCCTGGACTGCCTAGCTCGGCTCTCTCTTTTTGTTCTGTGTCTTAGCTTCCTTGTCTGAAAAGTCAGAGTGGTCATCTGTGCTCAAAGGTTTGCCTTGAAGAATAGATGTGAAAATGGACAGATATATCACAGTGACTGACCCACAGTGGGTGCTCAGCCAGCATCTGTTCAAGTGCATCTTGAAGTGAGGGGACTGTTACTTCTATCCCTCTCCTGTGTTCTTCAAGATGTGCACTCAGCCAGCATCTGTTCAAGTGCATCTTTGTCTGTGAGGAGGAAGTGAGGGGACTGTTACTTCTATCCCTCTCCTGTGTTCTTCAAGATGTGCTTGTTATATGTGTGTGTGGGGGGGGTGGACATGGGGGTTGAGGGGAGCAGCCATTAGGAGAGGCAGGGCACATGGGATTCATGGGTGGGAGGCGGCAGAGAGGCCAGAGTGTTCAACATTCAGCTTGGAGGGAGAGTAAAGGTACCTCATAGGATCTTTATGCAGACTTGGGGTTCCCCACTGTACCCCACAAACTCCTCAAGAATTCCCTCTCATTGCTGTGCTTAAATCTCAGCTCAGTCTCTCTCAGATGAAGGAACTTTCGAGTTGTTCTTAGTGTCTCTACCTGTAATGCAGGACGACAGGCTCTGAAGGCACAGGACTGCAGAAGCCCAGGTGACCAGTGGGACGGGTCATGCCATCATCAAATCCCAACCCCCATAGAACTCAACACCAGTGCTCACAGAACAAAGGCCACACACGTGGTGATTCATGACCTGCTGTGGGGGGTGTTGGTCTGTGGGGACCCATGAGGCTGTGTCCTCACAGAACTTGGGTCTCTAGTAGGAGACTGAGACAATGAAGGAGCAATCATGATATAATGGAATAGCAGTTGGTAATGAGGAATATGCAGACAAATTATACCCAAGCCAGGGGCTGAAGAGTGACAGAGCTAGCCCCAAACCCAAGACATCTCTGAGGATCCCATTACCTACTACCCTATTTGCCCACCCCCAGCCTAGTTTCTTCCAAAGGAGACCAGGAACAGCATCTTGTTGGCTGCCACCTGATCACTTGCTTCCCAACTGTTGGAACTGATCTTCTTTCACACAACCTCCTTTTTCCCTGTTCTTTGATGAAATCCTATCTTATCCTCCTGGCCCTGCAAGTATCTCATTCGGGTCTGTTTATGGCTCTTTCAAAGGCAAAAAGTTAAGGACCCCTGGAGGTTCCCAGTTCCCAGGCCCTAGTCTTGTCTGCTCTTCCAGCCGCTCAACACATATGCCAGTGGGCATTTCCTAGGTGTGTCCTTGGGACGCAGGGTCCTTCACAGCCCCCTGAGTGATGTGATGATTTGTGATGGTATTTTTGTTTTTTAAATATTGATTTGTTTATTTTTGTGTGCATATCAAGAGGGGGCATGTGTGAAAGTCAGAGGATCACTTGCAAGAATCAGTTCTCTCCTTCCATCACGTGGGTGCTGAACATCAAACTTAGGTCTTCAGGTTTGGCATCAGGTACCTTTACCCACTGAGCCATATTGCTCAGCCTTGCAATGATATCTTTAAAGTTTAATAAAACTGCTTTTAAAAAGACATGGGATCATGGCTGGCCATGGTGGCACACACCTTTAATCCTAGCACTTGGGAAGTGGAGGCAAGTGGATCTCTGTGAGTTCGCCGCCAGCCTGATCTCCATAGCGAATCCAGGCCAGCTTCAGCTACAGGGAGACCTTGTCTCAAAAAGACCCCACCCGCCCAAAAAGACATGGGATCAGTTACTTGTTGCTATGATAGGTTTGAGGGATGCAAAGGCATGGTGGCCTGGACTCTGTCCATGGTGAGGGCATAAGTCTGCAGTGCTCTGTAAACAAGGAAGCAAAGAGGCTCTGGCTGGAAGTCGGGGACCAGGCTATAACCTAAATGCAACCCAATTCCTCTAGCTAGGCCCCACCCCCTGCCAGTTCCATCACCTCCCCAAACAGCACCACCAGTTTAGGACCATATATTCAAGCACAGGAGTCTGTAGAGAATGTTTCACACTCAAACCATAGCAAGTACCAACTTACAAGAGTTCTCATTTATTCACTGATGCAGAAAGATCTTTTTAGCTTTGTAAATAAAAAAAAAAATGTGGCCAGGCGTGGTGGTGCACGCCTTTAATCCCAACACTCAGGAGGCAGAGGCAGGTGGATCTCTGTGAGTTCAAGGCCAGCCAAGGCCAAGGAGACCCTGTTGCAAAAAGACGGAAAAAAAAAAAATGTGATCATGTGGCAGAGGAGTGTGTTTGCAGGTTCTGGGGGTCAGGGGGTGGCAGTGTGTTCTTGCATTTCACGTAATACTATACCATTTCCTGTGCAACTGATGTTAACACTGTGGTTACGACTAGCTTCATCAAAGTGATGATAATGTGGTCGTGCTGAGGCTGTTAGGGGTCTAAGCTGCAGTGACCAGCATGAAAGTGTACACTTCCCTGAGTGGCTCTGGCTCTGCTTTCCTGCCCTGTCTCCAAGCTTGGATGGCTGTGATGGATTGTGTATTACCCAAATACCAGACCCAGCCAAGGACTCACCAGAGTGACATAAATCACTCCAACTGTGGAGTGACCTTGCTCTAAGAGCCTCCTCCTTGCTGGCTATTTCCTGGACACCTGCTAGCTCAACCTCTCAAGTGCTTTCTTCAGAAAACCTTTTTGCCTCCCTCGTGCCCTCAGCCCTGCAGTCTTCCCTCCTCTTTGTCCCTGCCCCTACTTACTACCCCCGTGCCCTGCCTCATGCTCAGCATCACCACCTCCACCTGACTCCAGGCTCCTGCACTCTAAACCACTCTGCTGGTTCTCCCAGTTGTCCCCTGGGAGTTGTGGACAGGTCTAAGCTGGAGGCCACAGCAGATGTCTGGGACTTGCACATGAGGTTCACACAGGGTGCAGTGCTCTGGGTCATAAAATGACCCAGCAATGCTCTGCATCTGTCTGCCTGGCTTGGTCAAGCACAGAGAGCTGTCGCCCAAATAGTGGGTGGCTTCTACATCCCAGAATTTCTCATGGTTCATAGTGGCTTGCAAATAAAGGCGAGGATTAAACAAAGAGAAATGATTGGCCTCCTCAGTGGGCTTCAGTGCATTTCAGAGGAAGCAAGAGACACTCAGAATTGGAGCACAATATGGGAGAGGCATGAGGAACAGGTGGAGAAAGAGTGACCTAGCCAGGATCCCTGCCTTAGCTTCTGCCCCACAGGTAGAAGATGTGGCCTGGGAGGCAGCTGGGACAACCTTGGACACTGTGTTCCTGTCCAGGATGGAGGAAGGAGGTCCTACGGCATGCTGCAGCCAAACCTACCGCATGCTGCAGCCAAACCTAGCTGGTACTTGAAGAACCCACAGCAAGCAATGATCTTGATGTGCTGAGAGGAGACAGAGGAAGGTAGGGTGAGGCCTGCAGCAATGGTCAGGCATGCTCTGTTTTGGTAGACACATGAGGCCTGGCCACTAGGGCGGCCTTTGGGATGAGCCAGCAGGATCACAGGAGGGCCCCCTGCTCCCTGGTACTGAAGGTAGTGAGATCTTTGTACCAACAGGGAAGGGGGTGAACTCCTACTTAACCCCTGTGGGAGAATGCTTACATGATTTTTCAATAATGAAGATTTGAAACTTTTAAAATAATGCAGCATTTTATTTGTAAAAAAACAACAGAAATTATGTAATCCCAAAGCCATGCAAAGAAGTAGAAAGCATGTCATTTCCCGTTCTACCAGGTGAGCAAGTGACAGAAATGTCACTGGCCTGGTCCAGCTGCCGGGATCCATGCTGTTCGTGTGTTTCCAGATGCTCATGCTTTGGGTAATTATAGTGAACTCATTTTAACTTGCTGCATTATAATGAGCATGCAAAGGGTAGTTCAACTCTAGGTAGTCTAGCTTTAGTGTAAAAGCAAAGAATGTACACAGACTCAGTAATTTCGGAATGAAGGTTGAGTGAGATAAAATGATAGGACGATGGGATGACACAAGGGAAGAGTGGCCTGATGATTTGATATATCCAGAGACATATTGGTCATGATATTAAAAAATAAAAACAATGAAGAAGATCCATGGACAAACCCGGCTATCCTTACTCTGCAGTTATCTCATATAAAATCATTCTTGGACTACTGGAGCTAGTTTCAAGTCTAGAATGTTCTGCCCTACCTTCTTAGAGAAAAAACTCCCAGGTTGAGTCATTCCTGGAAGGTGAGGCTGGTTTACACCATTTAGGACAGTGATGTCAGAGAAGGGAGTGTAGCACATCAGCTCCCTGAACAGAGGAACTGACAGATCTATCCCAGACCTGTTTCCTTGCCCCAACCACAGGTGCATTTGTCCAGTGTATACACAGAGAACAACCAGGAGGTTGCTGCCCACTAACCCATAGGCTGTGGGCACTTCTAGGGTCTGACAGTTTTTACCTAGACAGTTGTTTAGCTTTCCAATTTTTATAAAGATGTCCTTTTCATTAAAAAGCAACCTAATAAAAGGCAAAGTAATAAAGGAAGAGGTATGAGTTTTGCTATGGAATCTGGGTCTGCTTAGAAAACAGGAAGGAGATCCCAGGACATCCCCATTCAAGGGGGACAAGGCTTGGCCCAGTCCCAGCAGGAGGTAAGGGCAGCTTAGGGTCCTGTTCAGGGAGAGTTGTTCTAACAAAAGTATTGCAGCCAGAGAGGCTTAAACAACAGGTGCTTCTTTCTTACAATTCTAGGGACTGGAAGTCTAAGAGTAGTGACTGGTGAGGTCTGTGTGTACTTATGGTAGAGATGAGGACAGCTCTGACCTCTTTCTGTTCTTATAAGGGCACTAATCCCAAACCAAGAACCCCACCCTCTTAACCTAATTACTACCTGAAAGTATTCACATCAGAAGTTGAGAGCTTCTGTATACCAATTGGGGGAGACACAGACATTGAGGCCCTCACAATGGAAAATGATTCAGATAAGGTAAATGCTCTTAGGAAAAATCCCTGCAGAAGACTTCCTTGGGTTCTCTGTCTACCCTGATTTGCTATCCCCTGCAGCAACCTTGCAGTCCCAGCATGGCCCTTAGCATGACCAGTCCTTGGTCTGGCCAGTGGCAGAAGCCTATGGCTGTGGGACAGTCAGGGACTGAAGGGGAAAGGCAGATAAAGCAGTGTGGGGATTGGGGCCCCCTACTCTGAGAGGTCCCTGGGAGGAGCTTAGATCCAACCCATGGCACTCAAGATGCTTAAGGGAGCTCAGAACCACCTTAGTAGTGGTCCACTGTCTGGAAAGTGGACTGTGGGACCTTTATCTGCACCTGAGGAGCCCACAAGAGAGAGGTGTATATTGAGGTCATTGCAAAATAGCTTGGTTAAGAGGGTCGGTCCTCTGCCAGGAAAGGCTGACAGCAGGCATGTGGGTGGCTTAACTCAGAGAGGGGCCAGTGGAATGTAGACTCTGCCCCACCATAATGGCTCAGGGGTGCTATTCTGTGAGAAAAGGACCAGGAAGGATGCCCTGGAACTGCCAAATCCACGAAAGAGCACTCATGTACTTAGGTGGGTGAGGGTAGGGAGTTAACACAAGTACTGCATGATTCCCCTCCATCTCCTCCTGGGATCCCGTGTTGTTACATACTTAGTGCTGGGTTATAGCCCTGCTACTAGTTGCCCTCTAGATATGACAGTGCCTCGGTGCCATGTTCAAGGCTGAGCACATGAGATGAGGAGAGAGAAAACGCAGCTCACATTTCCCCATTCTGGAGGATACATTCACTTATCAAGACCCAGTCCTCTGAGAATGATTTTGTGTATGGAATTAAGCTTCTCAGACCAATGTAAAAAAATGTGCTTCATGTTCAACCAGCTAGCCACCATCACTCCCAGCTGAGCGTTTCTGTTGCACAGATATTTCTAGCACAGAATAGAATTGGCTGTTTAGGTGGTCTGCAAATTTCTACTTACTAGTCAGTAGCCACTTTTAAAATTTTATTGTGTGTGTGTATATGCACATACTGGATATGTGTGTATGTGAGCTCATGTATATGTGTGCGTGTGTGTATGTGGAGGTCAGAGTTAGACAATGGGCATCTTCTTCAATCTCCACTTTGTTTTTTAAACTTTTTTTATTTATTTATTTTTATTTCATGTGTATGAATGTTTTGCCTGCGCATATGTAAGTGCACTTGTGTCATGCAATGCTGTAGGAGGCTAAAAAGGGTTCCCTGGAACTAGACTTAAGGATGGTTGTTAGCCACCATGTGGGTGTTGGAAACTGAATCGGGGCCTCTGCAAGAACAGTCAGTGCTCGTAACCACTGAGCCATCCCTTCGGCCCCTCCACCTTGTTGTCACTTACTGAACTGGGGGCCCAACTGACTAGACTGACTGGCAAGGGAGTTGTGGGGATCCACCTGTCTCTGCTCCTCCCACCACATCCAGGTCCTACCCTAACTCAGATCCCCATGCTGGTGCCACCTCCCCAGTTCCTCCACAGTCATTTTTAAGAACCTCAAGGTTTAAAAAAAAGATTATTATTCGTTGACTTTTTTTTTTTTTTTTTGCAGGATATTACAAAACAAAGCTGAAGTCCGGAAACTGAAAAGAGTAATTCTGTGTTAGGAGGCTTTGACACGTTTAGCTCTAGTCTGTGGGCTGCTTGTGAGCACTCCCTCCTCCCCTCCCCATTCATTTATAAAGAAACCTCCTACATGGTGCTATTAAAATAAAATCTTACTCATCTGCTTAGTCAACACTGAGCAGAATTTCTTTCATAGGCTGCCTATGAATGAGTTCTGAACTAGCAGGTCTAGAAAATGAAACTGCTCAAAAAGAATATGAAAATTATTTGAAAAGGGACCAGAAAAGACTTTAAGCCACGCATGTGCACTAGGGCAGGGGAGATACCAGCCCACCAGTGTTGTAAGACCCCCAGGTTACAGCAGCAAATGAATAACCTTGAGTTGATGCGGGAATGAACAATCCTGTCTCAAAACAGAAGCCCTCCCATTTTGGACACCTGGACACCACGGGGTCTTCTTCTCTGTAAAAACAGGGCTTCCAGGCTATCAGCTGGTCACATGGTGTAATCCATGCTTTGCTTCTAGCTTGCTGTTTACTAGTGTATAGCCTGAGGTAGGTTGCTTACCCAGACTGGGCCCTAGTTCCCTTCCTGTAACATACAGATAACAAGAGCATTTATACAGAGGAGGTAATGCCCCCCACTTCACCTCCAATTCTACTAAGCTCAAGAATCAAATTAATTCCAATCTTTGGTTGTAACTATTTCTACAAGTAGTCTGTGTGGCTCTCTCTGTCATTTATTTAATGCTATAAATATTTCCTGTAGTGTAATGCACACCCATGAGCCCACCACCCAAAATGAGGGTAACAGCCCTTCTTACCATCTAGTCTTCTGGGTCTCATTGTCCCCCTTTACCTTTGACATACTATCTTGAGCTCTCTGTTCCTAATACTTTCATACTTCTCTGTGTATTTCTAGAATATTCTCAGATTTTTATCTTGTTTTTAACTTTGTGAAAATGTCACACTACATGCAATGTTTGGGGCCTCTTTTCCTTCACTTAGCACTATGCTGTGAGAGCCCTCCATAGTGTGGTGCGTCACTGTGGCCCATTTGTTCTGGTAACGTATGAGAACATCACAATGTGGCCAGCATCCACTGTCCTGAGAGTATCTTGGGAAAAGAGGCACTACATTCACTAGTTAGAATATTGTTGTGGGAATCTTGCTATAACACACCTGCCCTTGTCCAGGTGGCCTTCAAAGGAAACCATGTCAGAGAACATGCAAATATTCTACTTCAGATGATAGTACCAAACCCTGAAGAGTCTATAACCTGTTCTCACCATGCTGTAGGCTTCATGGTCTCCAACACTGAATCATGCTAAACTGTTTTCTGGTCACTGACGAGATCTACAATGATATTTCATTGTAGTTAAAAAAAAAAGTGAGTCTGGAGAGATGACTCAGAAGTTAAGATCACTGGCTACTCTTGCAGAGGACCCAAGTTCAGTACCCAGCATCCACATGGTGGCTAACAACCATCCATAACCACAGTTCCAGGGGATTTATTGCCCTCTTCTGACCTCCGTGAGCATTATATGACGTGGGTGCACTTACATATACACAGGTAATGCATTCATACACATAAAATAAATGTAATAAATAAAATATTTTAAAAAACCAAAACTTGTGTGGTTATATATGTGTTCATGTGTGTGCACTTGAATGTGGGACCAGAGATCAACATCAGGTGTCTTTCTAAATCGCTTCTTTACCTTATTTCTTGAGACAGAATCTCAAATGCACCTTGGAGCTTGTTGATTTAGCTGGACTGGTTGGCTGACAAGCCTCAGGGCTCCTCCCATCTTCATCTTCCCAGCACTGGGATCACAGGGTTGTGCTGCCATGCCCAAGCATGGCAAGCATGTTACCAGCTCAACTGGTAACAGCTCCCCAGGCCCATTTCATTGTGATCCTGACTTGTATTTTTCTTCAAGAATCTCTTAACAAATCTGTTGGACAGGTAAGTTTCCTCTTCTGTGAAATATCTGTTGGTGGTTTTCATCCATTACTATGCTGAATTGCTTGTTTTGCTAAAATTAATTTGAGCAGTCTATGCATAGTCTTGATACTAAACCTCTGTGGTTGACATTGTGAATACCTTGTTTCAATTTCCACCTTGTCTATTCATTTAAATTGTTGTGTTATTTTGGGGGGAGTTACGTAGTCCAGACTGATCTCAAACGCACAGTTCTCCTGCCTCAGTCTTCTGAGTGCCAGGATTACAGAGATATGCCTTTCCACTTTTTAAAGGACATTTTCAACTTTTTGTGGGTTTACTCTTGGTGAACCAAAGTTCTTGACTTTGATATAGTAAAATGCATTATTTTATAATGAATAATTTCTGTGCTCATTTAAGGAAAATCTTTGGCATTCCAAGCAGGAAAGATAGCCACCTGAATTACTACTGATCTTAAAGTTTTTAAAGAACTTTAAATCTCCTAATTTATCTGGGTTTATTTTGCAGATAGAGTTTGAGGGAGATTTCCAAGTGCCTTTTTTTCTCAGAGGGATGACTATTTTTTTTCCAGCTGTATTTGTTTAGCAACCCCTCTGTTGTCACTAACCTCCTTTACCTGGGATCTCCTTTATATCCTATGGGCAATCTTTCTGTCTCTGCACCAGCACTAACAGATCAGTCACTCTGGTACCTGAAATGTCCAAAGATCTAGAAAGGTAACTTGCTGTCAAGTCTTTTTTATCTTGGCTATTTTGGGTCTTTTAGCTCTTTCCAAAAAAAAAATCAGAATTACTTTTTTGACTTCTGTTTTTAAAAGTGAGAGTGAGGTATATAGTTCAGTGGTAAAATACTTTCCTAGAAAATGAGCACCCTCAGTGATTCTCTGCAGTGCGATATATATGTGCGTGTGTGTGTGTGTGTGTGTGTGTGTGTGTGTGTGTGTGCAGAATTTTGTCACCTCCATACAAACATTTATTAAACCAGGAGCATGAATCAAGCTCCTTTACTGTCCTAGCTTTCCACGCTGTACACTTCTGGTCAAGGAAAAATTTACACACTGCAGTTCAGAGCTACAGAAAATAGTAGAGTATTTCACTTAAAAAACTTGGTATATTCGTCATTTCTTAGTAGTGATGGGAAGGAAGGTAACCTTTAAATTGCCCACTGAAAGCAACTCTTTTGGTCAAACTCACTTTCTTTGAGGGTAATATAAATACACAGCTAAATCAAAGTCCAGATTTCCCTCTCAAAGGCTTCCCCCTCTCTCTATTCTGTTCTAGGCTGGCAGCAAGATGGGGGGAGAAAATGGTAGATTTTTTTATGGGGTGAGGGTCTCTGGATTCATCCTGACTCTGAGATGAGCAAGTGTTGATGAGATTAGGACCAATTTGGTCCTGATCTGAGCTTCCAGTTCTGGCACCACTGCGTTTGGCAGGCACTCAGGTTCTTTGGGACCTCTACCACTTAGCTCTCCTGGCCCTACAGCTCCTCCAAACCTCAGTCTTCTGTCATTTGTCCCCAAGCTGGGCAATAATGATCTGGTGACAGGTCAATTCACAGCTACACACTCTGGCATATAGGAACAAGGGTGCTGTGTGACACTATTCCTAGGGAAATGTGAACAAACTCAGCCCACATAGGAAACCAACAACGGATCTAAGTAAGAATACCATCAAAGTTCAACTGGTGAACCAATGGGTTTTATTGGGGTTACTAATAGAAATATGGGTGAGGGCTCCTTACAGGAGCAGAAATGACTCCAAGGCAACTGCATCATCAAAAGCTCACCCCAGCATGGGTGATGGCTCACAAAAGCTGGAGCTCACTGCACAACCTGTGGGCAAGTTTACAGGTTGGAGAGCACATTTTCCAGGCAGCTAGCTGGTCCCTGCCTCTTCCAGGTACTCCACTTGACTGAGCATCTTCTTGGTAGCTCAGCTTCTTTGAGAGTGTCCCCAGCAGTCCTTAGGGCTTTTACATGTATGCATGCGTGGAGAGGGAGGGCCTAGGGAATCTGATCAGGTTCAGGGACTTCCTGAAGCGATTGAGTTGTTTATTCCTGAGTTTAATGACTTCCTGCAGGATAAACATTTCACCTCCCCTTAGAACATTCCCTGTTTTAAGGAGCTTTCCTCCAATGTTTTCTCCAATATTTCATCCCAGAGGATATTGTTTACAACAACTGTACCTTTCAGGCCACAAAGAAGTAGACAGAGTCAGGCACTCTTGGCTCCCCAGTGTGGCTGCCAAGGAGCAGGTGGGGTGTTCCTAAACCCTCCCTCAGTCTCAGCGTCTCATCTTCTCTTCTCCCTGCCTCCTGTTCATTCACAGCACTCACCCCTGGGCCAGCAGGGCCTCTCCCTGCTGCATGGGGCTTCCTGAGCTCGGAGTCCTCTATACTCTCTATTCAGGCTCATGGCAAATTCCTGAGCATGTAGATACCCTGCAGCTGTCCAGGCCTGGAGCAGCAAGCAGAAAACCCAAGGGGCCAGCTCCTGGTATGCCCGGGAACACTTCAAAGCCAAGAGTGGGACTCAGCTTCCACAACATTCTGGAAATGGAGGGAGAGATTCTAGTGCAATAGGTTTCTTTTACATAGAGTAAAGCAGTATTTCGTTCCTCCAAGAGTACTTGCTAAGTGCCCGTGCCAAGTGAGGCACTGCGCAAAATGACTCACGAAGAATGGCAGAGAGGACCTTTATTATTAGCTGTGTGGACGTACTCTGCGTTGGAGGCTAATGTTCCACTTCAGATGCCCTGCCAGTGACTTGAGAAGGTTCCCAGCATGCTGAGTACAGGGAGACACAGTGGGGAGCTCTTGGGGCAGGGGAGAGGCACTCCTTGGGGATGCTACCGCTGAGGAGCAAGTGAGTGACTCTGAACAGGGAAAGGCTGCAGACACTCTGTGGGAAATGGCTGGAAAGGTGTGTGACCCTACGGCTCTCCAATGTCACATAATCAGCCCTTCCCATGTGTTGATCATTTAATCCTTATAATAGACCCATTAGTAGGTGCTGTTGATCTTTTCTTTGTCTGTCACATGGGGAAACTGAGGCATGGAGCTATTAAATAATTTACTGAGGTCACGCAGATGACCTTGGAAGTCATAATTCACAAAAGACTTTTAATTACATTCCTTCCAGATGTTCAAAATAGGAGTCTCCCCACAGTATCGATTTCCCAGCCACCTGGGAACTGGGTAGCTGTGCACAGTGAGCAAGGACCCAGCCAAGGGGCCATCCTGGTGGACATTTGCTGTGTGGCCTCAGCAAATTTTGCTTCTACATCTACTGGTCATAAACCCTCCTCATTTTGTACCCAGCTGTCCTCTTCTGTCACATGGATTTAGCTGAGATTTCTCCTGCCCTGTCTGCCATGAAGCTGTTGTAACTGGGACAGACATTGTTAAGTAGTATGTGTTCTTGTCTTGAGCAGATGGCAGCTCTTTTCTGCAGTTTGATCTTTCTGGGATGCTTTGGTTTTGGTTTTCTTAAGTCAGTTAATGGATGCCTCTTAGCTGTGCCTGTTTGTTGGTAGGGAGGACCTATGGGCCCCAGGAGGATTCAAGAGGATGGGACAGTCCCCCAGGGAGTCATCTGTGTTGTTGGCTGGGGCTCACTCAGTTGGCTTCCACTCCCACCTGGAGCAGTTGCTGTTTCAAACTCAGTCTAGCCTTGAGGAAAGAGGGTTAGGGTATGTGACAAGGGACAGAGGTACCCAAGTTTTCTCTGTCTTTCAGTAATATTATGTTTTTTTTTCTTATTGAAGAATATGCAAATATTCTGTAGATCTGTCAGTCAAGTTTTGTAATTATCCCTTTAAAGGGTGTTTAAGTCAAGGCCTGGCTGCCTCATGTGGCAGTGTGACCTCAGTCCCTTAACCAGCCAGTGAGCAGGGAGTTGCTATCTGAATGGAGAGTACATCATAGCAGCTCTGGAATGAATCTTCTGGGTGCCAGGACTATGTATGCTGTGTGGCTGTAACTCAGAATTCTTGGGTAAAATGATGGAGAGCAGTGAAAAAGAGAAGAGAGAGGAGAGGAGAAAGAGGAGGGGAGGGGAGGGGGAGGGAGGGAGGGGAAGGGTGGGGAGAGGAGGGGAAGGGAGGGGAGAGGAGAGGAGAGAGGAAGGGAGTGGAGGGGAGAGGAGAGAGAAAAGAAGAGAAGAGGAGAGGAAAGGAGAGGAAGGGAGAGGAGAGCAGGGGAGGGGAGGGGAGGGAAGAGGAGAGAAAAGAGGAGAGGAGAGGGGAGGGGAAGGGAGGGGAAAGGGGGGGAAGAGAGGAGAGGAGAGAAGAGAAAGCTAGGGTTTAATGCTGTGGTTTCTTTTTTACAAGACAAAACTCCTGTAACTTAGATATATGCAAACACATCTTAAGTGTTAAAGGAAACTGAGTTTCAAGTTAGATCAGGTTCCCCAAGAAAGGCATTCCTGTCTTTTAATACTTATTTAAACTTTTTACCAAAGAATAGCTCAAACACATAGGAGCGTAGAATATTAGAAAGAATTTCCTTGTATGCACCACCTGGCCACATGATCCACTTACAGCCAATCGCATCTCACCGATAACTCTCCCTTGCCTCACTCTAGATTATTTTAAAAACCAAACCCTAAGTATTGTTTAATTTCATCTGTAAAAATGTATTATGTATCTCTAAAATATAAGAACTCTTTTTTTCTTAGTCACAACCACAATTCTCATGATCTCTCTTTCTCTTCTTCCAGGCAGGGCCTCACTGTGTATCTGAGGCTAGCCTTAGCCTTTTGACCCTTTTACCTCTGCCTCCTGAGTGTTAGAGATCATTATTTCCAGGAGAATCAAATCTAAGTAATGAGGTTTTAATAATTCCCTAAATTCATATCCTGTTTATTACTTTAGGTTTTAAATTACTCTTAATGTTGTTTGAAGCCTGCTTTTGCATCCAACTCTGATCCTTCCAGAAACTTCTCTGAAAGAATTTAGAGGTACTGGAAGGTGGGTGAGGTGGTACATGCCTGTAATCCCAGCACTGAAGGGGCTGAGGCAGGAAGATATTGAGCTGGGCCTTGTCTAAAATAATATTTGTAGTAAATACATAAGTAAAAAGAAGTTAGAGGTGCCACCTAAGGTTGAATGATCTAGACCTGGGACTGCTGGATTCTGGAAGGAGCTAAGTCCCCTGCTCTCTCTGTTTCTGCCCCTATGGCTTCCTGACATAGAAGCCATCCTTATTCTTGACTGTAGATTAGCCTCAAGTACAATGAAGGCAGGGCAGGAAACAGAGTCACTGTCAAACAGCATCAAATGCGGAGACAAGTTTCTGTCAACATGATCTACCTGAAATTAAAAAATTAAAATCTGGGTCTGACATCCAGACAGACCTAGCTACCTATAGTTAACGACTTGATCAGTTTCTAAGTCAGAAGTTGCCTAGTTCATTGCTGTTCATGCCCAAGCTGAAGAGCAAGTTTGGGTTTTCAGGGGCAATTAGATGTGGGAAGCTAGTGCCCTGTTCTCCAGGGGTTGTGGAGGGTGTGAAAGCTGTCTTGAATGGGAGGGTGTGGGTGTGGAGGTGACACACTGGGGACCTGGCTTTTGGTTTACTGGGTTCCATGTTTCTGAGATGCTGCTTCCTTGAGATTTAAGGTTGAATTCAGAAGTGGGTGAACTGTTTCAGATGATCAGAAAGATGCCTTTCATCACTTCTCTCCAGTAGTTACCTGAAGGCTAAATTTTGCCTAGCATGGCAGCCCATCTATCACGTTACAGTCGAGTGTCTTGCCCCAGCTCAGATGTCTACTAGGAGTCATTTTCTTTCTGAGGGAGTGCTATCAGTTTCATGAATATGAGCTCTGTATTTCATTAGCATTCTTCTAGCAAAACACGATTCTGAGTCATTTCTGAAATATCTGTTCTCGCCTGCGAGTTGTTTCTCAGTTTTTACAAAAATTGCCTTTTCTACTTACTGGCAGAAAAGTTTAATACCACACAACCTAAAATGGGTATGCTGAGAAAAAAACCAAAAACCCTGCAGGTTGTGACCATAACAGGGCTTCCTTCTCTGGCCCTGTTGCCTCAGTTAAGGCCAGTTCATCCCCACAGGACAGAGACAGGGGAGCTAAGGGTGAGCCTGAGGACGGATGGGACAGTTTCCTGATAGGGATATTAGCCTTCGTGACTCTCTCAGATTTTAAGTCAAGATGAGGTTTAGAGAGCTTGTCAGAGGACCCAGGATGAAGAGAAGAGGGAGATTAGAGCCAACATGTAAAAAACTGCTTCATTCAGGCCTCACAGCAGTCGAAAGACCACTTACTTGCAGTCAGCTCAGAGCAGCTCTGGCCCAGACTATACCGTCCCACGGGAATGCTTTTCTAGGATGAACCAGTGAAGATGATGTCCACTGTAGTAGCTATTAATGTGTCCCTTTCAGCCATGGGCATCCATGTCTCTGTCTGTTTAGGTATTGAGAGAATGACTTAGCTTGCCATTTAGAAGTCAACCAAATGAAAGCTTGCCCCACTGTCTGCTGTGCCCACCAGCCCCCCCCATGTTCTTCCACAGCAATGGTATACTACCAAGGCTCTGTCCAAAGCAATCAAACAGCTCCTTTGTTTGAATTGCTTGCTTTTCCAATGATTCTTGAGGACAGGTCCCATTCCATGAATCCACTCCAGTCTAGTTCCACAGGAGGGTAAGCACTTCGTGTCCACCCCACCCCTACTCCCCGTGAGGTCCAGCAGATTTCAAAGTATGTGCCTTTGAGATGGAGGATTGACTTCAAGCCTTTGAGATGGAGGTTGGACTTTGACAAACTCTGTATAATGAGTATCCACCAAAGGCCCTGAGAGCTTCCAGAGCCTTCTGGCTCAAGCAAGTCACCAGAACTGAGCAAGTGGTGTTACTTTCAGTGGCTCTGTCCTTGATAGGGCGGGTCAGTCTCTTGAGATTACTGTCAGAGGCAGGATCTAAAGAATGGCTTTCTTGGATCATATTGAATTCCCTTTAGCCAGGGGATTAGACTTGTGTGGCTGCTTAGAAGCACCCCAGGTTGGCCCTCCTGACCCTGTGTCGCTGCAGATCCTGCTCTGGGGTTCAGAGGAGTCACTGAGGCTAGGGGAACACAGCACTAAGAAATCTCTTCTTACTATTCTATGGAACCAAAAATGATCTGGAAATTAGATATTGCCATAGAAGATATATAAGCACCCCAGAGGCAAGCCCAGCTCAGGAAGTAGACTCCAGCCCCTTCGTCCTCACTGAAGCTGCTGAGGGTCACAGAAGTTCTCACCTGAGGAGCAATGTATCTGTCAGCTTGGCTACCTGCCACTCACATGCACACTTTCGCAAGAGAAGGGTCCTGGGCTCTCCTGGTTGAGCCAACCTGGACGTATGAGTCAGCACCAGGATGAGGCCACAGCCCAAACAGTACAGTGGGGACAAGGCCAGTTCTAGGAGGGAAAGGAGAATTGGCTGGAGGGAGCAGGAAACCCAGCCGCGTTCACCTCCAAAGGCCTTCAAAGGCATGTCCCGGGCCAGTTAGGTGACCCAGACAAGATACCTTCCTGGTGCCTCTCAGTGTAAAGCAGGGAATGTTGCAATGTGCAGTGTTCCAGCCTTGGTCATATGTCATAGAATCTGAAGCAAATTCCATGGCCACCAATTTCAACAATGCTTTTCTCTTATTTTGCACTCATTGTAGTGACTCTGTTTGCAGAGTGCTCTTGTTGTTGGGTATCACAACAGGACTTGCACTTGCAGGATATGGTGGCTCAGCAAGAGAAACAGGCTATGCTGGCTAGTTTTTGTCAGCTTGACACCTACTGGAGACACCTGGGAGGAGGGAACCTCAATTGAGAAATTTTCTCCATCGGACTGGTCTGTGAGCGTGTCTATGGGGCCATTTTCCTGATTGCTGCTTGATGTAGGAAGGCCCAGCCCACTGTGAGTAGTACCATCCCTGGGCAGGTGGACCTAGACTACATAGGTTGGGTAGCTGAGCAGGCCAGAGGAAGCCACCACACCTGGTGAACTTTACTGTTTTGGCAAGACTAGTTTTCTAGAGAGACAGCAGTCCTGTGTTCATTCCCCAGCACTGGGGTTACAGGTGCATACTGCCAGGCCAGGCTTTTTACATGAATGCTAGAGAGCCAACCCAGGCCCTCATGCTTGTGCAGCAAGCACCTTACCAACTGAGCCATTTCCCTAACCCCTCTTCTAGCTTTTACAATGCCCTCAAGAGTATATACTTTATTATTTATTTATTTTATGTGTATGCGTGTATTGCCTGCATGTAAGTGCACCCGTGTCGTGCAATGCCCAAGGAGGTCAGAAGAGGCTATTGGATCCCCTGGGACTGGAGTTACAGACAGTTGTTAGCTGCCATGTGGGTGCTGGGATTCGAACCCGGGTCTTCTTCAAGAACGGGCAGTGTTCTTAACTGCTGAGTCATCTCTCCAGCCCCAAGAGTATATACTTTAGAAAATACCCTTGAATAAGCTTAATTGTCATTTAATATGCTGCTACTATAAGAGGGCTGGAAACCCATGCTTTTATAAACTGTCAGTCTGTGCTAGTCTTTGGAGGAACACATTTAACAGCTACCTGTGCAGAATAGTGAACAGCAGAGTGTTCCTGAAAGCAGCTGGATGAGTTTAACTTGAAGGCAACTCCCAGTTTGTGAAGTTGCTAATCCCAGAAAATGTATTCAGCAATAAAGCTTTTCTAAACATAATTTCTCCCTCCCTCCCTCCCTCCCTCTCTCTCTCTCTCTCTCTCTCTCTCTC
>NW_008356240.1:230063-244565 GCF_000622305.1 Nannospalax galili
ACATGTTTTTTACACATAATCTCCCCCCCCCTCCCCCCCTCTCTCTCTCTCTCTCTCTCTCTCTCTCTCTCTCTCTCTCTCTCTCTCTCTCTGCTTTCTACTGCATTCCCAGGGCCTTGGATGGTATTGGTCTCTTAACTATTGCTCATTAGGGCTTTGCTAAATGGTTGGCTTGTAAGGCATGCAAGAGCCGACACAGTGGTGGTTGTCAGTCAGTATCCTTAGGCTTTGGATTAGAGCCTGCCCTAGGGCCTGTCATGCCTGACAGCTATGCACAGAGATCATGGGGCAGTCACCTGGGTATTTAGGGGAACTGAGCGGGGAAGGGAGAGAGGCATATTGGTACCTTGCACATTCAACCAGCCCCACGCTCAGTAAATGAGTACTTCCAAAGCACATGTTTACAGTTGTCCAACCTTATGTTTCTTAAGCGTGCTCAGGACCATGGAGCCTCAGTTTCCAAACTTTTCAAGCAGACTGCTCTTCTTCATTGGCATTGTTGAGAAAAGACCTGATTCTCCTTGCTGCCCAAAGTGCCTTTGCTTTCAAGTTCAAAGCCAAAAGAAGTGGAGCGATTGTTCTTCAAGTTGATCTGGTGCTGGGGACCAGCAAGCACCAGCACAGTGATGGTTTCTAATTGAATGTGACTTTCTCTGCTAATGCCTGTCCTTGCCCCCAGCAGCAAACTGACAGGTAGGACTTGCCTTTGTGAGCTGAAATCATGTGGCTGATAGCCAACAGCTTGGATTAATTTTTCTTGATAATCTCACTGTACTTTTAATGAGATCGGTGGCAAACGTGTCATTTCTGGGGAAAATTAATTTGTCCTTGTGAAACAGAGCGTCAGCAGTTCTTACTCCCTTCGTGTCTGGCGCACAATAGCTTGTGTTTCCAATGGCAAGTGATAGAATCCAGTATTTTCTGCCACACTGCAGGGAGGATGTAATTTTGCCAACAGCAATAAAATCAGCACAACCACAATTCCATGGGTTGATGTGCAAAGGGTCAAAGAAATAACAAGGCATGCAGTCAAAAGCTCAGCCTCCACGGGGCCACGGGGAAGCAAAGTGAGCATGAAACATGGATTTGTCTCCTTGTGTATGGTTACACACTGTAGGTAGGAACTAAGTCCTCACATTCACTGCACAGACACTGGAGAGTGACCTACATTTCTGCCATCCTCAGCTCTGGAGCAATGAGGATGAAGTCTGGAATATTGCTTAAAGGAAATATTCTATTCAGCTCTTCCATCCTCTTCATTTCTGAAGTACTGCCTCCTCCTCCCCCATTCGAAGAAATCAGATCTATTTTTCTATCATCGTGGGAAGCATTTTGACCACAATACCAGTCACTATGGCAATCACTATTCAGTTTTTAAAACATTATCTCCTCTAATCAAAGGTTGAGGTGACATTTTGAACCAGGTAGATCATGGAACTGAACTGGGCATTGAAAATGAATCATCTCTTTCTCAAGCTGGATGGAAAGATCTTGCAGGCAAAATTCACTTAATGCAGGTTTTAAGTGATAACATCCTTAAATTTTTAATGTGGGTATATTCTGCTTTGAAGGGTTTTGCTGTAGAAGAAAAAGGGATGTTCATGTCTTCCATAAGCAGCCAGAAAGGGAGGGCCAGAAAAGGGGCCTTTCACAGTCACCAAATGAGGAGTAAAAGATGGAGTAGATTTCATTCTATGGCCTATTTCATTTCATCAAAAAGTCAGTTAAGGACCAGAGAGGCTGCCATCACCACCAACGTGGATGAACAATAGTGTATCCAATGTGAATACCTGCAGCAAATAGCAAGGAATGGTTGGGAACTGGAAACACTATGTGAGGCCATGTGACTCTGGCACGGACCACCTCTCCTTCCTTATCCATTTTGAGTGACAATTCAGAGTAGCCAGTAGCCAGCTGTGCCCAGGAAGGGAAGCACCTCCCCCTAAGCCAAAGTCTTAGTCAAAGTAACAGAAATAGGCCATAAGGGTAACTTATTATCAGACAGAGAGGCTTAGCGTCCTTTATGTTTAAGCAAATGGTGGTTATTTAATAGATGTCCAGGCAGTAGAGCCAAATAGCACCTTGTAGCTCCGCATAGATTTGCCACTTTCCTGAGTCACATGGTATGTGTGTCCATGTTGACATTCCTGACTTGGTACAGCTGGTAAGGAATTCTAACTCTGGAAAAAGTTTTCTAATTCCAAGTAATACTATCCAGGAGCAATGTGTAAGCTGAACACAATGCTACAATATCTGCAATCCCAGCAATGGAAGGCTGAGCCAGAAGGATCATGACTTCAAGGCCAGCCTGGGCCACAGTGAGTTCAAGGCCAGGGTAAGCTATGTATAAAGACCTTATCTCAAAAACAAACAAAATCCATGGTGGGGAAGCAGTGTGTGTCACAAGTCTTTTACCTAGAAGCTTTGGTAAAAGTGATTTTAAGGAAAACATGGGATTGCTTAGATGCCAACAGGGCACACGCATGTGGAATCAGAATAACCCCACAGCTCTACCTACTTCAGGACCCACAGGTTGTAGTTTAGATTCTGCAGAAATACAGCTCAAGATCCTTGGCCTTGATACTTGACCCCCTTTACAACACAGAAAGTGTTCCCTTGGTTGGAGCCCACACTCAGGCAGTATGTTTTTTGGTTGAATATGAGCATCTCGGGATCCAAATGCTAAGAATATTTATCGGATTAAGGTCCCTGTTACCAACATGATGGCCTGAGTTCAATTCCTGGGCCCCACAAGGTGGAAGAAGAGAACTGACTCCCACACATTGCCCTCTGACCTCCACATATAAACCCACACATACACATACAATAAATGCAATAATTTCATTTTTAAGATTAGTGGTGCTGTGTGTAGGACAAGGTACAAGTTTGCTTTTGTCCTAAGACTCTCAGATCACTTCACAATGTTACTTATCTTCATATTTAAAGAAAAAGGATAAACTACTTTTCCTGTTGAGTAGCTCGGCCACCTGAAAGACAATATCTGAAGTCAATTCCCAGCAAGAGAAATTATGCTTTGTCACATACAGTATATCTAAATCAGTCTCTGGTGTTCCGGTTCTAACTCAGGATGTGGCTACGGGTGCACCACACATGCCAGGCTCTTTCAAGCTAGACTAACTTAGAGTCACATCTGTGACCCAATAGACCCTGCTTGAAAATAATCATGAGACTCAGAGATAAAGCATAAGGTGTGAGATCAAACACCAGCGACATGGTCAGACCTGTTCTTAGGTGTCTTCATCAGTGGTTACACCAAGTGGTTTTGGAATCTCCCCGGTTTCACCCAGGTGAATCACTTGACTTCACACTACATGATATACTTAATAAAATAAATATTAATGAATTTATAAACATATTCAAGTAAATATGAGTGTAACCAGTATGATTTTTACATAAGTACATTTTTGTGAGCATATATTATAATGCTATTGTCAACAATACTTTGTTCAAGGAGATTTGCTTCTTTGGGGTCTACTGTTGGGTTTATACCAAGGCCTCGTACATTTCAGACAAGCGCTGTACCACTGAACTATACCTCATGACCTGGGCCCTCCTTTAAACTACCATCTTAACCTCTTAAGAAGCTTCCACAAGTATTTTCTTTCTGTGTAGATAATGAATGCTGATGGAGATTTTGATTTTGATTTAGCTTCATGAAATGGAAAGATTGCTTTCTGGTATTTTGAACTATCCTCAAGTTAAAGCAGAACAACATTATAATTTCAGGGTATATTGATGTTTCCACTCAGAAAATTAGTATTTTCTAAATTTCTGGTTTCTTATTACAAATAAAGCCCCCACAGTTTATGAGAAATAGTACCAAATTAATATCTAAACGCCGAATTACTACATGAAATAATGTTGCTAGAAATCTCCTCTAGGAGGATGGATGGCTTAGATGGGAAGAGTGAAACGCTTCAACTTTTACGAGAAAACAGGAGAATAACTTCATGATCTTGATCCTTAGTTCAGACAGAGAAGGCATTGTAGAAGAAAGGGAGTCACTGAGTTTACGAGGCTGATAGTAATCCCCCCAGGCCCCGCCCTTCTGAGTAGAAAAACTTGTGACGGAAGAACAGAAGAAGTCAGAGACGTTCAGAGACGTTAAGTTTCCTATCTTGGAGAGACAGACCTCAGAGAGGAGGGGCATCTTGTAAACTCTGAGATAAAGTTTGTGGCAGCCACGACTTCATCGCTCACGGTCACCCATGGTCACAGAGGGAGGGATGGCCAAATGAAACCTTTTCCCTATATTCCATCTGGGCGGCAACTCCAGGAAGTAGATACAGGGATGCTAAGACAGTCCAGGCTGAGACAGGTCAGGAGACCAGCCTGAAACTGGATACCTCTCCCTGGTAACAGAGATGTTACGCCTGGAGAGCCTTAGAGCGCTCAGTGCTGTGTATTCTCTGGATAAACCTATGGGGCTGCCAAGAGAGTCCTAAGCTCAGCAAGAATTTATGTCTGCTGCCTCCCTGTGTTTTCTGGGTGAGATCTTCTGTTTGACCACATGTTCTATTTTCTTTGTTTGGATCCAAGGTTTGATAGAAAAATCAGAGCATGACTTAACTTCTAAACAGAGCACATGTACAAAGAAACTGCCCCGTTAACTTTTCTTATTTGTAAGCCGTATTTCCAATGGAAATCTATCCCAATTAAGGAGCATAAGGATACAACGGAGGACAGGGAATGTGAGATCAGACCCTTCTTTTAAGTTCAAGGTAATCCAAGATGTCAGTTAACTGTTTAATGATCAGAGAAGGGTAGTCTAGGGGCGCAGCTCTGACCCAACATCCTCAACTCTCCTTCCCCTCCACAGTGCCTGCTATGCTTCGAGTTGCTGGCAGCCAGCAGCTGTCGGATTTATGAAGAGCAAGATCAACATCATCATATTCATTTTGGAGTTTCAGTCTATGAGCACTTGAGGGTGTTAATATCAATTAAGAACCTCATATCCATCTGCCGAGGTTCATGGTATTAAAAGAGTCTGGCTTTCTTGCCTAGATATCAGAATGTATTTCAGACATTTGCTTTTAAAAGCTTAACACCCCATGACTAAGACTCAAAAAGAAACTTCCAGAATGAAAGCTCAAACTTGCAGACTGAATGTATTACTCACATAATGTGGGGTACGAAGAAAAATCTGTAGTACATTTTCTTAATTGACATACAATGATTGTACATATTTATGGAGTACAGAGTGACATCTCAATACATTATATATTTCGAATAAAATGATCAGATCAGGGCAATTGTCATATCCATGCCATTTCTCTTCAAAAAAATCTCCTATTCCAGTGATTTTGAAATAATTCAGTTAATGGCGTCAACCATTACTCTACTGTGCTATAGAACTTTGGAAGCTATTCCCCCTAGCCAATCCTACCTTTGGACCCTTAATCCCTCCCCCATCCTCTTCATTCTCTGGTATCTAATATTTTACTCTTCACTCCTGTGAGACTGATAGTTTAGCTTTCACATGCAAGAGAGATCATGTGCTATCTGTTTTTCTGTGTAGCATAGAATAGCTTTCTTCATGTGTGTAAGTCCAAGGGTCTATGTAATTAATCTTTTCAGTCTGGGGATGTGAACAGTTTCTTTGATGTCACAATTTCTCTGCATGCTCCACTCAGATGGGAAGCTGTGCCTCTTAATGGCCCTAGCTTCTTTAGTCTCTAATTGCTCTAAATATTTGTTACTCAAAGTGTGGTCCTTGGACCAGCAACAATGGCATCCCCAGGAAGCTTGTGAAACATGTAAAATCCCAGGGCTCAGCCCAGACCAGCCAGATCAGAATGTGCTTTTGGCTGAGATCTGAAAGCCCACCAGTACTTGCAAAGCCGAAACCTGCTGTTTTAGACCACCCAAGTGGATGCTCCTCCCTCTCAGTCTCCAGCTTGTTTCTATGGCTCTTCACATCCTTACTGTGGCCACTTAGTAATTAAGCTGGTTGGAGGCAGAGTATTTATAACCTTGTTTGGCTTTCTAACATTTGTTTGGCACGGTGTCTACAGTTTGGGGTTTCTCGGCTAGTTGGAAGCCTGGTCACTTTGTTTACCAAGAGCTTCTCTGGAGAGGAGAATTACATACAATGGTAATCTCAGTAGTCCAAGGAATGGGGATGCTCCAGGGATCAGGCCACAGGTGTCTGAGGGATTCTCTGAGAACAAGATGGCCCTGGCCAGTTTGTCCTTAGGCCAAACAGTGTCTTAGCAGAATGTTGGGAACTGAGTTGCAACCCTGCCACTAAGTTTGGTCAGAGGAGAGGCAGTTCATCTCCCAAAACATGTGGATTAAAAAATATTTTAACATCATGTTCTAAAACTTTGACCTTTGGTATAAACAACTCATAGACTTAAAGGACATGTTTGTTTATTTTTATTTTATGTGTGGGAGCAATTTTCCTGCTTGTGTGTAAGTATGCCACATGTGTACAATGCCTGAGGAGGCCAGAAGGAGGCGTCAGATCCACTGGACCTGGAGTTACAGATGGTTGTTAGCTGCCATGTGGGTGCTAGGAACTGAACCAGGATCCTCTGTCAGTGCTCTTAACCACTCAGTCATCTCTCTAGCCCAAGGCCACATGGTTTTAGGAGCCATTTTATTTCTTGGAGTTATCCTGAGTTTTCTTGAAACTTGCTCTTTGTCAGTTTAGTGTGAATCCACACAAATTCACTTTTGGACCCCCATTTCCCCCTTTCCTCTATCTTCCTAGCAGGCTGACCTAGCAGGTCTCCCAGTATGGATTCCCAGCCCTTGTACCTATTACTGAACTCAAGTCCATTCATTGGGAAAAGCCCAATGAATTGAAGGCAAGTTATTGGAACCAAGAAAAAGATTATTTGGTAAGACAGCAAGACAGAGAAGATGTGAACTAGTGTCCTGAAGGGTTATCACTTTTCTTCTTTTCTTTTGGTTTTGTTTTATTTTCAGACAGGGTCTCCCTGTAGCCCCAGAACTGGCTATTCAGACCAGGCTGGTCTCAATCTCATAGAGATCTGCCTGCTTCTGCCTCCCAAGTGCTGAGATTAAAGGCATGTACTACCACATCCTCCTGAAAGATCATACTACTACACCCTCCCTGAAAGACCATCTTGACTCCAGTTTTCTTCTCCTTCATGGGTAGGAGGAAATGGCTGATGAAACCTGGTGGCTGGTAACCTCTTGATCTGTCTCAGTCATGAGAGGTAAAGAGTGAGAGATTAGGGAAGTTTCTGGTAAATCAGCCTTGTGCTGTTACTTTAAATAATTAAGGAAGCCAGGTGCTCAGAGAGGCTCAGAATAACCATATTCATGGCTAATAGAAATGCTGTGCCCAAATGTTCTTCACTAGGTCTCCAGTCTCATGTACTAAAAAAAGGACTAGGAACATCAACGCCACTTTTCACCAATACGAGAATGAACTCATTCAACTTAAATCCATGCTTTAAAGATTTTATGTCTTGGATGTACGAATGCCCTGCACCATGGCCTGTAAGACAAAAGCCTCCAGGATGTTTTGGATCAGATTGTGTGGCAGAAACAAGACACAGTAGGGGAAATCTTCCCCAGCCTTGTCTGCTTGGAGGCCTTCAGTGACTCTAGCGTGACAAGGGTCCTCGCTCTCTCATGGGCTAGGAGAACAAGAGAGCTAAGACCAAGAAACAAAAACCTCTCATCTGTCTCTCCTAGTGGTTGGAAATGCAGTTGATCACTGAAATTGAAGGCAGATCACAGCTCGGTTCCCAATTGCCAAGATACCCTGTTTGGCCCAAGGATAGCCTGGACAATGTAATCTGGGTAGCCCTGGGTGCCAATTTACGATACTGTTGGTATACCTTCAAGCTGTTTGGAAATCACCTTTTAATAAGCCGCCAACAATAGGTTTATCATAAGGCCTGGGTCTACCTTTGTAAAGGAATCCTGTAGGGGATCTTTGTATAATGGAGACCCCTCCTGTGATACAAAGGCAGTTAATAAAGGTACAATCTCCCCATAGAGAAGTACATTTCTACATGAACAGACACATCAGCTTCAGAGATGCCAGCCAGCATCTTAGCATAGCAGTGGCCTCACACTCACAGAACAATCCAGCAATGCTGCTCCTGGCATGAAGACAGAACACTACATTTTGGCCAGAAGGTACCATCTCTGTGTCATATGTGCTTCTCTAAGATGCACAAACTCACATATGAAAGTTTGACTTGCTGGTAATATCTTCAGTTTAGAGAATGAACTGAGGCCCTGGGGAAATTCATTCACATTTTGCCAGATGTGTGAAGGAGAAACGAAGGTTATGGGGACTTCCTGTGTTATGCAAAGCCTTCTCTGATTGTCACTATGATATTGATTTTGATCTTAGAAAGTCAAACAAGCAAGGCATTAACTGCGTAAAAACAGCTTTGTGGCTTGTTATCCAAAGAGACAAGACTGGGATCTGAGGGCCTTGGGCCAAGGCTCCCATGGCATCTACCATTGGATCTATCTCTCCAATTCTGGCATCTCTGGGTTCCAGAGCCTTTTCAGATCTGAACTGAGGCTCCAGCCAGTTCTCCACACTCTTTATTTTCCCTGGATTCCTTAACTTCACTGGAACCCGAAAATTGTTCCCTCTCCAAACACAGATATAGTAAGTTCTTAGTAAACTAAAAGCAGTCCAGTGGTCAAGCTCTGCCCCATCTCATTTGTTCTGAGTGCAGGGGTTATGTTCAAGGGCTGGGGGGACCTAGCCTTCTAGTCTGGTGCCTAGAAGGAAGAACTCAGCAGTACAGCCCCACAGACTTGGGTCCTTTTCTAGTCTCAGGTTCCTAGTAACATCTAAGCTTGGGCACGTATTACAGGTCCATCTGTAAAATGGGGCAGAATCATCTTCGTTACTGTGTGGGCTAAAGACCAGGGGGTGCTTCTCATGGGTGCCCAGCGAGTGCTGCATGGGAACTGTCTTCCTTCTACACCTCCCAGGAACCATCACAGCTTTGATCACTTTCTGCAAACTGCTCTAGCTCGAACCCCAAGTCTGGATCTCTGGCCTTAGCTCATTTGCTCTCCTTAGCTGTCTTGTTGTCTTTCCTGTAGGATATTTTCCCTCCGTTTTCACTGGCCTTGTGAATACAAGTGGCAAGCACAGGTTTCCTGCTCCCCACAGGCTCCTCCTCCTGCCTCTCTCATTCCTATTTTGTACCTCTCTGTTTCACAGGTGCCAGGGGGCACCTCGATGTGATTGTAGCTCTTTTCTTTCTGCCTCTGATGGCTTCCCATCTCTCTACCTGCCCACCTTGCACCTAGCACCTTCTATAGCTCCAAGCCATCTCCTGCATTTAACTTGGGCTTTTTTTTAATAACTCTTTCTCCCTTCTCTTCTCAACAGCTGAGTTTTCAGGGGGTGAGACCTTTCTAAGGGCAACCAACTCTAAATGTTTTGAATCTGAAACAAATCCTCAACCCAATGGCTGAGGTCTTGCCGTCTTGTCGCAATCCCTAGTTCTGAGAGCCTTGAACTGCCTGCTGCTGGGTTTATTTTTCCGGTTCTCCTCTTCTGCTCCACTCATCCAGGGACAGATGACCCTACAAACCTCCCATCAGATCATCACCTTCTCATATAAACCATTGAACCTCTTTGCAGATATTCTCATGGAGACCACTCTGTGTTCTTTCTGTTGGTTGTTCAGGTACAGCCAATCTTTAAAGCCTTCAAGACCTGAACAGGACTCTGCACCTCTTCTGGATTTGTGCTCTGAGATTCTCCCAAGGACAAGAGTATTGGCAGGAAGGAGTAACCCTCCTCTATGGTCTTGCTCATGATCTATTATTATGTATGGTGTGGCCTTGCCTGTCACATCTTGCATGCCTTCAAATCTTCAGTGGGTCCTTCATGATCCACCCCCACTACATCATGTAATAATTCACAGGGCCAGAAGGGAAAAGCAGTGATCTGGGGACCATGCAGTGCATTAATGACAGGACAGGAATCAGTACCACCGTCAGCTGGTCCTACTTGGCGTACTTTGTACTTCTAGTTTAGCTGCTCACATAAAACTAATGGATTTGCTCTTATCCCCAAATTCTCAAGCTGGCTTTTAGCAATAGTGATGCTAATTTATATTCCCCAAGTGAAAGAGACTCTGAGATCGTAAAGTGTCAGCACAGAGTGGTTCCTGGGGCTAATGGGCATCATTCACTGTTGCTGTGGGAAAACTTTTACTTCTTTCTTCAGTGAGGCTGTAAAAATGGCCTGCAATGCCCTGATTGGTGTACTGTGTGACCATGGGCTGCCAAGAAAGGGGTCAGATGTTGTACTGCTAGGCCTTTTTGGTGAAGAGGAAACTCGAAACCTGAGGTCGCATAAGAGAGAGAGGATTTATGGGCAGGTAGCAGAGTACCCCAGAATCTACAAAGATCCTTGAAAGTGAATTCTGGAAGGAGGAGAGACCAGATCAGCCTCCTGTCAGCATTAGCAGTTGGGGACATAGCCCTTTGGATGGTGATGATGATGGGCATGTCATTTGTACAGTAGTCTTCACTCTCTGTGATAGGTTGAATCTTGAATGTCCCCCATGTTAAACTATTGGTCTCCAGACTATGATATGTTGGAAGGTGGCAGAACCTTCTGAGGCCAAGGGAGAGGAAATTAGGTCTCTGGAGATATGCCTTTGAAGAGGATGTGAGGACCCCTTCCTCTTTTTCTCTTTGCTTCCTGGCCACCATGAAGTGAGCAGCTTTATTCTACCTGTGCTCCTCACCATGTTCTACCTTGTCTCAGGCATCAAAACAATGGAGCCAACTAGCCATGGAGGGAAATTTTGAGCCAAAGCATATCTTTCCTCCTTCTATGTTGATTTCTCTTATTTTGTCACAGCAGTGGAAAACTGACTCACATCCCCCTCCAGGGTACCCATGTCACAGATGCGGTTGGAACCTACCTTAGAGAAAGTGCTGGTGCGGGGAGGGGGGGGGTTGTTTTCCATCAAAGTATTTCTGCCTCTGGGGCACATGGTACTTTAAGTCTCAGAAGTGTCAGGAGGAAGAAATGGGAGACACTGATATTTTAAAGGATATAAAGAGGCATAAATGGAACAGAAGGTTCTTTGATCCTTTGAGGAAAGACCTAGCCCCAGCCCAGAGTGTGGCTTCCTTATGCACACCAGTGAAGTGGTCAGAGTGTGCCCCTTCTGGACACATAACTGAGAATCCTTTACTTTTTGGACAGTAATGAGATTTTAAATATTTCAAATTAATGATAGGATTAAAATTTTGTCCTAAATCAGTGACTACACTATTTCTAAGTAGCTTGAGGGAAATATATTTTCAAGTGATTTTTTTTTTTAAATTTCTGTGTCTAGAGATGCCACATTTCGAAGCCTGTTTGTGGAATGCATTTTTACTCTCATGTATTCCAGATGGGAGGAAGATCTAGCTGGATGGCATTTAGGCTTGAATCATTTTTATTGAATTTATATTTATTTAATACAGTACTGGAAACTGAACCAAAGGCCTCAAGCATTCTAGGCAAGTACTCTATACTGAGCTACATCTCTAGCTTTTCAGCTATTGAAGTCTTTCAAATCTTGAGCATTCTTTACCAGCTACCAGCACTCAGCCAGATCTGGTCATTAGCATCACAAAGATACATATACACATACGTGTGTGTGTGTGTGTGTGTGTGTGTGTGTATGAATTTGAGCTTTGTGTATTTGTGTATTTGAGCTTTGTACATTTCATACAATAGTTATTAATCAAAAGTAGACCCCCTAGCCCGTCCATATGCCCCCAACCCTCATGCATTCCACCATACATGTTAAGTCTTATCCAGTCAAGCATCTCTACCCAGATATCCCTCAGTGCAAATTCATCCCCTGGAGTCTAGTCAGCCTATCCAGAGATCATAAGTAAGGCATACTCTCTCTCACCCAACAGTAATCAGTTCTCAGTCTAGGGCCAGTCAGCTACACATTTCTGTTGCTCTCCGCTCTGAGCAAGATGAATTGAGTTGTCATGGGTCCTGTGCTTGATGCCACCCTTGCCACAAGTTCACATGCGTAAGTGGCCTGAAAGCCTCTGCTTCCCTGTTTCATGAACCAGCCCTGGCTCTTACAATCTTTCCGTCCCCTCTTCTACAATGGTCCCTGAGCTGTGGGTGGGTGAGGTTTAATATAGGAGTCCCATCCAGGGATACACATGCTGCAGTCTCTTATTCTTTAAAACTTGGCCAGTTGTGGCCTTCTGTGTGCATCATACTGTGTTGTATAAAGAAGCGTCACTGGTGATAGCATTAGTTTTTCGCTCTCTTCCATGAGCCTTAGGTGTAGAGGTTCAACCTAGGACTGAGCATCTTTCAGACATATATTCTCTATATCTAACCAGTTGTAGAACTCCACTGCAGCCTCCATCTGTTGCAAAAGATGGGTGGTGTACTGTACGCTTGTCAGAGTCCTAGGTGGGCAGGTCTATTATTTATTTATTTTTGAGACAAGGTCTCAACATAGGCCATCGTGGCCTTTATATGTGGTTGAGGATGAACTTAAACTCTTGATCCTCTTACCTCTACCTCCCAAGTGCTGAATGACAGGCATCTACCACTAACGCCTGGCCTAAGAAGCTTTAACAAATGAATTGAAATCTGGGTTTGAGGCCAGGCACAGAGTCTGCTTCAGGGTCTGATTTTCTATTTTGAGGACTGAGAAAGTAAGCTAATTTAAAAAAAAAACTCTTTGTGTGTGTGTGTGTGTGTGTGTGTGTTGGTTTTGGGTTTTGGTTTTTTGTGGCTGGTTCTCACATAAGTTTTCCTTGGCCTCTCTTTGCATGTGGGGACTGGCTGTTTGCCTGGGCATAGCACCTTGGCCTGGAAGACCCGTGAGAATGTATGAGTGTCTTTTAAAGGCACTTTTCAGCTTCTGTATGGAAGGGCCCTGGGGCACAAGAGTGTGGGGAGTTTTCTAACTCTTGCATATGGATCCATGGATAGATTCAAAGGGAAAGATGGTCCTTCTAGCTGCTGGATCCTCTTTGCTGATGGATCCAAAGCCACTGGATGGAAATGCACAACATTGCTTGGAACTAAGCAACCACTTGGCTGAAGAATTGACTTGGTGGCCTGGGCTAATGAGAGAATTGGCAGAGATGACTTGAGCTTGCCTCTCTGGGGTAAGCCTGGCCTCCAGAGCCTTCTACCAGAAGGACAAATGAAGAGATTGTTGCTCAACACTATTTCCTCGTGTAATTTTGTAGACTGCTCTTCTCATGTGAGGCTAGTAACAGAATCCAATCTGAGAATGCTGCTACTTAGGATAAAATTCAAAGGAACAGAGGCACTGTTGGTGGACAGAGAATCAGAGTCCCATTCTACAGACCTGTAAGGATCACTCCAGGGGGAGCTGAGGAGATGCAGATGTGGAGGGAATGAGCCAGGCATTGAAGAGTTGGGGGGAATTGCATTGTTGCCAAAATAAATACTAGATAATGCTCCCAGGCTCCATGGGTAGAGTTTCCTTTGAGCTCTCTGCAAGGCCCCGGTGACAACCATTCATCTACTTAATATACCGAAACAAATCATACAGAAAGCCCAGACCCATTTTTCTCTGAATTTAAAACCAGACTTAAAGAAAAGAGGAAAAAAATATTATCCTTGTCATATCAATAACTTTTGGGGGAATTGTGTCCCCAGTGTGTGCAAACACTGGGGACCCGGGTCATAAACATTTAGTGGATCCTTATGGCTCTTACAAGGAAGCAATCAGACTTTGCAGGATCCCCTCTGACATTCACCTTGACTACTCCATCCAGTTAATATATTTTCAACCTCAGTTTTGCAAAGTCTTTTCCCCCACTAACCTCTTCTATATAAAACTAGAATTAAGCAAACAATCACTTGTTGGGGGAAAAATTTTTAAATATTTTTGTGCTCAATTAAGGCACAATGTGAGTTTTCTAGTTGGCTCAGGCTACCATTTAAATGCTTTGGATAATGAAATGAAAAACTAGATGGACTGAAATAAGAGTCCTGCCTGCACTTGACTGTGAAGAATGAGGCCTCACAGCCTCTTAGGCAGCTGCCATCCTTGTTCTCACAGCCCTGGAAGTTGGTTCTCTCCGGCTTCTGCATTTTATCCATAAATTACAGGGGAAACGATGAGTTTTCTCTATTAATGTCAGACTGCTCACTTGACTTGTAGCTTCTGGCCTTTACACATCATAATAATGTTCCAATTATTTATTGGAACACTGTACTAAATAAAGATTTGTTTGCTTTTATGCTCAATGATGGATGTTGGGTGCTATGAAGAACTATTCTTAGTAAGACCTCTAAAGAAGAATTTGCCTTCTGTGTGTTTGCTAAACTGAAACTTGAAATGTCAACTTCGGGAAAATTATTGGTAATCTAATGTACTTGACTGATAAGATAGACTTTTTTCTCTTATCGTTACCAACATTTACGCTTTATTCAATATTTATTGAGGATATAGATGGTGCAGAATATCTGAACAAGACATAGGTTCTTTCATTTCC
>NW_008356240.1:244685-295897 GCF_000622305.1 Nannospalax galili
TGCTATGTTCTAGGCTCTGTACTAAGCATTCCCTTCAGGAGTCAATGTTTTAATGAGGATGGTGTGAGCTAAGATACAGAATGGATGACTTTGAGAAGTTACACTTACTTGAATAGGAACCCAACTACAGTGGCATGTGTAAGATGTATGAATTACTTTAAAAAGGCTCAAAGTGAACAAAAACTATCACAGGTTTCATGGCTTGGCTAGAGTTTTGGCTCTAGACCTCTGTTGAGGTTACTGAGAAGCTGTTGGATAAGGTTAAATTCCTATGTGGTGGCTCAGCTAGGGTGATGCTGTCAGCTTCAAGCTTGGTTGTGTGGTTATTTCGGCCTTAGTCTCTCACCACACCGTAGGTGAGCAATCTAAAAGAGAAAATGTTCCCTGAAACAGAAATTAGACTTTTTATAATTTAGCCTTGGAAGTGGCTTTCCAGCCCTTTTGTCATATTCCTTGTTAGAAGCACACAGTCAGACTTAAGGGTAGGGGTTCCATAAGAGTAAGTCTCAGTATGTAAGAAATCTGGAGGTCATTTCAGAGGCTGCCTACCACAGAAGCAGTGTAGTTAGGGATCACAGTCAAACAGTGAGTAATGGATCTGACCTAAAGAGCTTAAACATGTAAGGTTTATTTTCTAACGTAATGAGAAATCTGAGGCAGATAGTGGCAGGTTAGCTCAGAAGCAGAGAACAGATGGTTCTTTTAACATCCAAAGTCAGCTGTTGGAACTCCTGCCATCATCCCTTCCTTCCAAGCAGGTGGGAAATAATAGGAAATGAGAAACAGGCAATACATAGGACTATTTCCTTTATTCTAGAAAGTACCATGCCAGCGAGCCAGTTCATAGTCCATGGCCAGCTCTAGCTGCTAAGCACACTGGGAAATGTAGCCATATATGCCCTGATCTGAACGCACTCACTGCTTCCAGTCCAGTCCCTTTCTACTTTTCATAACTGCAGTGACTCTGAATGCCCCTGATCTACTCCACGGCTGACCTTGCCCAACACAATGGCTACCCTGTGTTCTGTGAGTCTGTAGACTGGCTGGAAAGCTTCAACACCCCCACCCCCATCAGAGCTCTATCACCACAGATGGGGGCACAGTGGCCAGTGCTACCTCCTAAGCCCTGGTCAGAAAGCCACTGGGGGAAGTTCATAGTAAAGTGTGCTTGGGAACTGGGTCACTCCCATTCCATCCAGCAGCTGTCTGCTGAGGCCACTGCTCTGAATGAGAGAGAGAAACATCTCTGTGGCTCTGAGATGCTGAGGCCAACCTTACTTTGTTGCCAGGGGCTTGGAACGAAGTCACTTTTCACTAGAGTCAGAGTCCTGGACTCCTACCTGCTCATTTTCTGACTTCCCTGATGGATGGATAGTTAAGCAACAGGCAGTCTGAGTGTGGGCCTTGCCTTGCCATTGCTGATTCCTTAGGTGAACTGAGGGATATCTTCACCTAGGGTTCCATGTGTAAAACTGTAAGAGAGGATGCTTGTTGCTTTGCACAATGCCCAGGGCAGAGTGAGACACCGATACATGTGAGCCACAAAGATAATAGTGAGGATGATGGCTCCAGAGATGATGACTGTGATGATGATGACTCAGTTCTGTTGAAGTCTGGCTACAGTTTCTGTTGAGCACGTGACAAAGTGTATGTAGTGTTCCATATGGTCTGCTTTTCCCATTGTAGTGAGAACCTGCCACACTGCAGATGGATTCTGAGGCCTCCCTGTCTTCCCGAGTGGTGGAGAATAACTCTGCATTGGTCCAGATGCTCTCAGAGTTCTATAGACAAGCAGCAGCTGACCTATGAGCATGCATGCCCTCTGAAGTATCTTCTACAGTCAAAGCTGTCATTGTATCTTCTAAGAAATAGAATGGTACTCTCGGTACTGGAGACCATTCATTGAAGATGGTTTTACCTTTTCATATAGTTGACCTTGGGCATTCTAGGTCTTGGGAACTTGAGAGATTAAAGAATCTGAAACAGGGAAGGAGAAGAGTTTTGAGGAAGATGGCTATGCTGGTTTTGAAATAGGGAAGTTCAGCTATGTCGTGTGTGCCTCTGTCCCTCGGTGCAGAGTCTGCCTCCATGCCCCTCTGCCCTTCTTTTCTGAAGCTGTGCTCATCTTCCTGTGGGGATCAGGGCAGGAAAGGGAGCAAGCAAGCTGAAAAAGTGGCCTCTCTCCAGGAACAGTGGCCACTAAGAGTTTATAGGCCATCCCTGTCTTAGGACAGTTCCATGGAGGATCTATCTTTTTATGGTGAGAAAGTAACACATTCAACAGAAAACATATTTCTTAATTAGAATTTTGGCCTTTTCCAGGGCTAATAATGTGATACTTTCTCTGGCCTCAGTTCTCGTCAGTCATATGCTGGGGAAGGGATGCAATCGCTTCTGTGTGGTATACTGTGTTGTTGAGCTGGGATGTAGCAGGGGGTGGGGGTCATGCTGCACATATTAAAGGGCATGCTCAACTTCCCATATCTTTAGTGTACACTGGTTTTATTGGGTCTTAGCCCCATCGTAAGTTAAAGACCTAATGTGTGTCCCTGGAGGCAGTTTCTCCTTCATGAGAAAATACTTGTGACTCAGATGGAGCTCTGAATGCTGACACTTGGGGGCTTGGGAAAAAGTCATTAAACTATCCTGGATATTGCAGTGGGTGCTAGGCATATCCTAGGCATTGAGGGTCACATCAGTAGAAAAACACATAGGCCTGGCCCTGTGTCACTGCGTTTCTCCAAGACATGCACTTTTTAGAAAAACCAAATGATGCACTGAGAGCCCATCCAAAGTCCATTCTGATTCCCCCCCTTGCCATTCCCCTGGTCCTCACTCAAGGCTCCACATAACCTCCAGTATGATACAGCAGGGGGAAGGTTACAGCAGCCTTTGCTGTTTCCGCGAGAGAATACTGTTTTGCTTTTCTGAAAGCTAACATGAGTGATCCCATTACAGAGTTTTGCTATTTCTTTGTGGACCTGGGTTCTTTCCTCCCCTAGGACTGTTGAGGCAATGAGCCTGCCTCTTTGGGTTAAGGCCAGCATGCTTCTGCAGGAAGGAACCTCTTTATTCACAGGGCTACTTGGCCGGCTCTGAGCTTGTCCCTGGATCCAGCAGTTGAACAGGCTTTTCAGTGACTGATATGATTCTGGTTCTTTCTCAGTGGTCAAGGAGAGGACCATTTTTGAGGTCCTTCTGTAATTAAGGTTGGGCATGAGGACCACTGAAGGCCATTTGAACTATATGGTATAAACAAGCCCCAGTGCTGGGTACTAAGGGGATCAACAACATGGCAACGTACTTACTTGTAACCAGCTTAGTATTACCAGTAAGTAAATGAAATAAAGAAGGGTGTGGTTGTTTAGACAGAGTGAACCCAGCTATGTACACAGAGGGGTGAGGAGAGGAGAAGGAAGACCAGCAGGAGGGCAAAGAAAGACATAGCAATAAACAGAAACTGGTAGATGCTGTTGTCACCAGTGGAAGGAGCTGCCTGTATAACACACAGAGAATGGAGACAATATAGGAACAAAACCAGAAGTCCCAGGAAACACATCCGACATGAATTTGGACATGCTGAGAATTAGTTTGGGTAAGTATAAGGTACTTTGCAATTGTGTTTCAAGCCCACATTTTCCCAAAGGATGTGGTAATAGGTCTTTTACTATTTCTCAGGTCTTTCTAGGAACTTCCATGGCCAAGGAGATGTGCTACAGGCTCAGGGCAGACCATCTTGTCTGAACTTGGCAAGGTTCTTACAACTTTCTAATAAAAAAATGTGGGCTTGCTCTGTTAGAAACTTGTGGTCCTCTGTTCAGTCCTGAAGAGAATGAAAGTCCTATCAAACACTAAATGTACGTAGCTTCTCGTGGTCTGACACCCTGAGTTGATTAGGATAGAGTCCGCAGACTCAGTGACCTTCAGTGTTGATAGCTTTAAACAGAAACCTGAAACTACAAAGCCTCAGATGCAAATAATTTAACCAGCCTATGTAAAAGAAACCCAGGGGTGGCCAGTGGTGGGTCCTCTGGCTAGTTGCCCTCTCTCGATGGTGGCTTAATCCAGCCACAGAGGCACATGTGTGAACTGTTCAGAAAGAATTGTTGTGTGCCCAGTTGAAAGTTGGGGACTCAGTCAGTGGGGGCAGAGGGGAGATCAGTGGGGTAGTACAATAGATAGCTGCTGTCATAATTTGAGTTGTGCCTGGTGGTCTGTCCCTACCTATCAGAAGAATCCCGCTAATCACAGAAGTGTGTCATTCTTGACTTAGAGACCTATGAACAGAAAATCAAGCAGAAAGATAAGTTAACTCTCCCTCACACAGTCCAGAACCCTGCAGAGTAGGGACAAGGTCTGAGAGCTATACTACTATTCGGAGAGGGGCAGGGTGATATTCATGGGGGATCTCCATTCTGGAAATAAGCCATTAGAGTAGACAAGAGGAGGCCCTTTCCCACAAGATCTTCAGGACTGTCCTTCTGTGGAGCCTCCCTACCCATCATTCCCTGGGATTCTGGCTTATGTTCTAAGAGATCCTTTCTGTCCCTTCCCACTAGGCAGCTGTTGGTCTGTGATGACATGATACTCTTGGCAAGGGTTACATAACTTTTCTAGCTCACTTCCAGTTTCTGAAAGATCTGGGTTGAATATCAATGTTTTCACATTTTGAGGTGAAATTCACACATCAAATATTACCCATTAAAAACAAACAATGCAATGGCATTTAGAATAACCACAGCAGCATACAACCACCACTTCTGCCTGGGCCCAACATATTTTCAAAAGGAAATCCCAGATCCATCAGGCCCCTGCCTCCTCCTCTCAACACACGAAAATATTTTCTTATCTCTGTTGACTGCCTATTCCGGATGTTTCATGTAAATGAAGTCATACAGAATGTGACCTTGTGTGTCTGTTTTCTGTCACTTACCATACGGTTTTCACAGTTCTTCCATACTGCAGCAACTCTGGAAATGTCATTCCTTCAACTTAAAATATTATTTGTGTGTGAGGGATGCTACCATGTGCACGTGGAGGTCAGAGGACAGCTTGTAGGACTCTGTTCTCTATTTCTACCATGTGGGTCCTGGGAATTGAACTCAGGTCATCAGACTTGGCAGCAAGCACCTTCACCCACTAAGCCATCTCATCAGCCCACTCTTCATCTTCCTCTTTTATCACTTTGTGCCTTGGTCATTCCAAGGCCAGCTTAATTTTACCTCTTGTTGCTTGGGATTTATATGCAGCTGCCCTTAATTCCAGCACTGTATTCTTTCCCTAATAGCAACAAGCCCATTGGTTCTGAAGAGCTTTAATCATGAAGCAACAAGAAATCTTTGTATTACCCAGAAAACAAAAGAACTACAAGTTCAACCATGTTGGACCAAGTCAGACCATACGGTGAAGGTGCTGTCAGAGTGCATCAAAGAGAAGAGTGCCTCAGAGTCCAGGATATACACATAGTATCTTAATATGAGCAGCCAGCAGCATTTGTGGTCCTACTGTGTGCAAATGACCCTTGGAGGGCAGCATCTTTGCTAAGAGATGGTGGAGGTGGCTGTGGATTCATACCCAGCAGCCCTGCTCAGAGTCCTATTTGGATTTAGTTTACATAAAAACAAAACCTCAGTCCACTGCCTTCATTCACTCATCCAGTGACAAATAAAAGGTCACAAGTGGGAGTCTGTGTGGGTGGGACGGGATTTTCCCTCTGGGTCCTATGGGTGTAGTGTGTGGGGGTAAAGAGATGAAGTGAAAGGAGAAAATGCATTAAGACACCAGAGGTCACTGGAGGCTGGAGAGATGGCTTAGCAGTTAAGAACACTGACTGCTCTTTCAGAGGACCTGGGTTCGATTCCTAGCACCCACATGGCAGCTAACAACTGTCTGTAACTCCAGTTCCAGGGGAATTCAATGCTTTCTTCTGATCTCCATGAGCATTTCATGACGCAAGTGCATTTACATACATGCAAGCGATATACCCAGACACTTTAAAAAAAAAAAAAAAAAGACACCAGGGGACAAATGGCTGGAACTAAGGAACTAAGGAAATTTTCTGTAGAGGAGGAAATGTTAGAGTCAGGGCTTCTAGACTAAACATGAGTTTCTTGGAGGAAAGGGATAGAAGAGACATTGATGGGGGGGAACAGGTTCAGGTAGAGAGAGGAAATCCTGCAAGGAGTCAGCCTGGATAAGCAGCTGCAGGGAGCAGGGAGGAGTTCCTGGTCTCCCCTGAGCATCATCACTAGTGATACTAACCTTAGAAAATAATCTACTCTTTACATTAAGCAGTTGTCATTATGGTCTGTGAGTCATTCAGCATGCTGGTGAAGGAGACTCAACAAAACTCCACTTGTGTCAAGAGGTAAGTGGGTTCCCTCTAACCAAAGCCCCAGAATAGCCTCCCTCCTGGGCAGCTTGTCTCTCACGAAGCCTTCCTGGCTTGTGCTGCTGCAAGCTAATGCATTCTTTCTCTAAGATTTTTGTTTTTGTTTTGATTTTTTTTTTTTTTTTTTTGGCCATGATTAGCCTATCAAACTTCCTACTCCCATCAAATCATGGAAATGCTGATGGTCGTCACTGGCTATTATTTACAACAGGAAGAAGCCACTCAGCCCAAAATAATGAGTGCGACTGCCTTGGTTCTTAATAATAGCATTACTTTATGCTTTTCTTGTTGGTGTTTCAAAAGTGTAGTCTACCTTCCTCAAATCAGAGACCACTGACAGGGAACCATAACCTCAGACTATAGCTGAGGAGTCTGTGGGACTGAAGGACAGCTTGGAACTGACTGCTCTGGTTGCTGTTCACACCCTGACTCTACCACAATACCTTCTCCATCCACAGACCAAGAGGAGTGCTTGTTACACACAGAAGTAGGCAGTTACAGCACCTAAATTCAGGAGTGAGGTAGGGTGAGTATTTAAAACAGGCTCTCTCTCTATCTTGTCTAGACCGGCCCTGAACTCACAATCCTCCTGCCTCTCCCTCCTGAGTGTGTAAACCACTGCAACTAGCTTCTGCCATTTAATTAACATCTCTGTTCTTGCTGAGGCCTCAAAGTGCTCTGTATCCCATTTCCTTGCTGTCCTCTTGGAGGGTGTTGCCTATAGGTATGGCTCTCACACCTTTGTCTGAGCTCCCGTTCCCCAGCCCTTGCCTCTAGGTTCTGTGCCTTGGTCATGGAGGCTGCCAGGTGCCACCTCTCTGGTCACATGGCCTTCTGTACCCATCCAGCATGCCCTATCCTGCTCCTGTGTGACGGGAACTGTCAGCAGCACTGACCAGTAGGCCTCTCCAGCCCTCTTGAAGCCTCTACCCCCTTGGCTGTGAGCCCTGGTTTTCTTGATTTTCCTCCAAGCTCAATGGTTGAGAGTCTAGAACACCTTGCTCCTCCTGTCTATATTCATTCTCTCTCTCTCTCTCTCTCTCTCTCTCTCTCTCTCTCTCCCAGGTCAGGCTTTTAGTTTAATTCCATCTCTAGATCATTACCTCTCAAATCTGCCAGGAATGCAGGCCTCCTAGCATTCTGAGTCTACCAACTTCTGCATCAGCATCTCCACGTGATGTCTGACAGGCATGTCTAAGCAGTGGCCAAAATAGAGCCTATGATCACAATTTCTTCCCCATCTGGATATCTCCTCCCTCAACCCTCCCACTTAGCAGTCAGTGCCATTTTGCAGCTAAAACTCCAAATCTAAGAGTTCTGTTGGATCATCTTTCTCCATCACTGCCCTGCTCAGTCCATTCGAAGCCCTGCCCACACACATTGCTCAAGTAAGTCCTCAGCCACACATCTCTGCTCCTGTCACCAGACCCCAGTGGGGCTGACAGACTCCTGTGTATTTCCTTGACCCTTCAAAAGTGCTCCTCACTTTCAGCGAGAGTTGTCCTTGGAAAATTCCCATCAAACCACTTCCTGTTTAAAACCCTCCAGTGCTTCCTCATTAACACAGGGCACAAACCCCTGCTCCTTCCCTGCGGCCTCCTCTAGTTCTACCCCTGTCTCAACAGCCTACCCATCCCAAGACTTTCTCTTTTACCTACACCATTTTTTTATACATTTCATGTCACTAGCTTGACTTTTTTCCTGTGTGCTTTTTTTTTTCTGTCCCATCCTTTGAGAATATATGTTTCTTGAGAATAGGGCCTATTTTGGCTTTTTTTTCCGGATGTTTCTTTAGGAACTGTGTATTTGGAACACATTTGTCAAATATCTGTGAATGGTTGAGTTCCAAACTTCCTGTCCTTTGCGCTCTCTCTCTCTCTCTCTCTCTCTCTCTATATATATATATATATGTATATATTTTCTTTATTATGGTCTACATTGTTTAATGATGGCTTGTGACCATGTACTTTATTCATAGACCCTGAGTCATAAAAGACATTGACTATTTAATGTGTGAGTCATCTGTTTAAATTCTAGACTTTTGATTGTGGCCTGTGACTCAAATACTGTACTGGTGAGAAAACTTTCAAACAATAAACCACACATGTCATCAGATACCAGCTCAAAAATGGTCATATTTGTGCTCTATACGAATAACACTTCAAAGTCAGAGATGGTGCTTACTATGGTTGTAGACCCTTCAACAATGTTCACTTTAAACTTTCATATGATCCTAAGAGAAAGGAACTTTTTTTTGTCTTTTTTTTTTTTTTTTCAGAGCTGAGGACCGAACCCAGGGCCTTGCGCTTGTTAGGCAAGCGCTCTACCACTGAGCTAAATCCCCAACCCCAGGAACTTTTTTTTATTGCCTTGATTTTTCCAACGAACCAAGTGTGTTTGTCTTCTAAGGCTGTGTAACCGATTACCACAAACTGAATGGCTTATATTGAACCCCCTCCCCCAAATGAGTCATTCACAGAAATCTAGGCAGATGGTACTACATTATCTGCTCAAATAAGGGCTGGGCTAGGGTCTTGAGGCTTGGGAGGGAAATCTACTTGCAAGCTGTTGCCAAGGCCAAGCAGTCCATCCCCTTAGGTAGCTAGTGGGTTTCCACCCTTGCTTCCTAAGCCACCAAATTCCCTTTCCTTCCCCACCTGTTCTGTCAGCTTTTCCCCAAACTGTGTGTTTAGGAGATGCTGACCAACTACTGCTTCTTAATTTTAAAATTTACTTATTTTTATTTTACATAAAATAAATGTTTTGCATGCATGTATGTAAGTGTACCACATGTGTGTAATGTCCACAGAGACTAGAGGGTGTTAGAATCCCATGGATGGTTGTTAGCTGCCTTGTGGGTGCTAGGAACCAAATCCAGAACTTCTGCAAGAGCATCCAGTGCTCTTACCACTGAGCCATCTCTCCAACCCCAACACATAGCTACTCTTAAATGTGCTCAACAGCATTTATGAGAATTCCGTGATATGCTACAATGCAGTGTTCAGAAGTAAAACTTGTATTTTTTCTTTTGAATTCAGTAAGTCCTTTTTAATTAGAGTGCTGTTTTTATTGGGGAAGAGAGCATGTAGCTATTTGCAAAATACTTTTAATAAAGCAATGTTTAATATGATATCTTTGCATTCTTTCTAATGGAATAGGCAGGAATTAGCCCATTTAAAGAGCATCCCCTCTAGAAAATTCTACACTAAGCCTCTATCTAGAGAGGTCATAGGCCCAAGGGGGAACATACTACCATAACTTCCCTAAATGAACATGCAGTCAAACTGTCTTCTAAATATTCAGTTTATACCCACACTAGTGCAGCTCTCAGCCTGGAGCCGAGAAGCTTCTTTCCACAGAAGTTAGCAGTCAGTGTAGAGACTCTTATCTGTAAGAGTAAGGGTAAGTGACTGTCGAGCACTCAGCCCTAAATAGGATGTCTACATCACCCCCTTCCCAGGGCCCAAGGAACATCAAGAAAGAAGAGGCAGAAAGAAAGGAAGAGCGGAGAGTAGGGAGGAGTGCTTTGAAACACTGCTGTCCAGATAGACATGATCACTGCATTCACTAGCACACAGCCTCAGTGGGCACTTTCACAAGACTGGTCCCTTCCACATCCATCATGCATAGAGGAAGTGGTCACAGGCCCCGCCTCTTCCTTCAGCACCCCATGGTGGGCAGAACCCACCCCTTCCTAAGGAGGTACTGACTGTTAATGGCTGCTGCTAGAGGGGGTAGCATTTTATTCCACTGGGGGACTAGTTGGGAAGAAGGAATTCAGAGGGAAAGGTAAGAGGATAATGGAGGGGGGAAGAACACAATCATAATACATTATATATGTGTATTGAACTGTTAAAAAGTTCTACATTGTCACAATACATTGTGTATGTCTGTGAAACAAAAAATTTTAAAAATATATACATTTCACACTAAATGGTCATGGAGGGGGGCTGTGTGTGCTCACATGGTCAAGCAGGTGATGGATTCATGGAAATACTGGGAGTCAGCTTCTTACAGGAGCACCCTCTTCTCCTCTTCCAGTCTAAATGGGAAGAACTGACGGGTGGATGGTCTTTCTGGAGCGAAGACAACATTGGAGATTTCCCAGTGTCACTCTGTACAGGGAGACCACAGTGCTGCTGACCCTCCATGGTGCTAGCTTGTCCTGCTATTTTGGGGATCAGACCTGGTTATGAGGCCAAGGCCCTGCCCAGGAATGTTCTGGAAACCTCAGGATAGCACTATTTGTCCTGTGTTAGGAGAGAATGACTATTTCCCAGTTATTTCAAATGTGTTTCATTTACCCCTGGTATTATTATTATTGTTATTATTATTTTTTTATTTTATTGTTAATTACAATTTTTTTTCAGTTCTCCTAGGGAGTAAAGAATTAATTTGATGAAAGCCTAAGATAAAGGTTACTTTTTCACAAATAAGTCTAACAGAACCACTCCTCTTTCCTGCCCTAAAAAAACACACTGTGATGAAGAATATGAGGAAGAGGTTGGGGATGTAGCTCAGTGGTAGAGAACTTGCTTAGCCAAGGGTTCCATCCCCAGCACCATACCACACTGTACCACATATATACAATATTAGTCATACACACACACACACACACACACACACACACACACACACACACACACATGCATATATATCTAAATTCCAGAAACCCAGCAGGTTTTGCATTCCCATGTGAAAAAAAATTCAGGAAATAAGATTTTACCAAGTGGTTACACATTCAACTTCCATTGAGAACTCAAAACACTTGAGTGTCCTCTGGTGGGAGACCCTGGTTCTCCTGGTGAAAGATGTGATATATTGAATAATGAATGAATATTGCCTTTTCTGAGATAAACCCATCTGTAAACAGAGACTGTCCCCTTGAGGGTAAGTCTAACTACCTAGGTGCATCTCTGCGACTCCCAGGCTTGCCAGGGTCTTCTGCCTCCAACCTGAGACTTCCTTATTTGCTTTAGCGCTTATGGGTAACCGAGAGATGACTTTCTGGGTATTAGAGTAACTCAGGGTACCGATGTTCTGCACGGCCTCATGTGTGTCTGATCCCCTCTGGAAGTCATGAGTGGTTGCATGCAATCACAGCAACCCTTGGTGGCTTCCCAGGAGGCTGCCCAGTGGCTCATGGATTCTGCTCTCTCTCCTGGGGCACTTCTCATAATTTAAAAATGCTTGAAACTGCGGAAGGCAGCCCCGCCCTCTGCATCATTCAAAAGAAAACTCAGATGCAGAGGCGGGCTCTTGGTTCTTGCAAGTAAACATCCAACAGTTTTTTAAAAGTCAGAGTGCCAGCCCCTTCATTTCATTCCTGGGGACTTGACTCTTTCTGTCTAGCATATATCCTTGAGATCTGCAAGATGGATAGCACACCCACCTCATAAGCAGCTCAGAAGTGATAACTGATTTTGGATCAGGAATATGTGCAGAAGAAAGTATGAACAGAAATTGGTGTTATCAAGGGAAGCAACCCAAACACATTCTTCCCCTTTTCTGAATTGCTATTTTCAAAGCCAGAGTGTCATGTGGAGCTTTGCAGCATATTACACAATTTCAATGTGTATTTGACAGTCACGTACACGAGATCCACGAATTTTATCTTCAAATGTCCCCAAGTCTCCTAAAAAAGCATTTCTTCCCTGGTGTGGGTGATCTCTGGACTACCCGCCTGTGGGTCTCTCTGCCAGGGTCAGGAAGGCTGCTCTTTCCGGAAGGGCGGTGGAGACCCTGGGAACCGGACCAGCCCAGCTCGCAAGTATGAAGAGAATGTCGGGAGAGGAAGTGGTGGCTCTGAGTCAGCATGAGTCATCTCATCCCAGTGAGAATGAAGGCTGAGGTGTGCACCGTTTTCTTTTTCTTGTCTCTCTTTTACTTTTTATTTTAATTTAATTTAATTTAATTTTACTTTTTTTGTATTAATCATGTGAACACCCTGGGAATAGAGGGAACTTGGTGACCGCATGATGACTGCTTTGTAAGTTTCAAAGTGACATTCCAAGCAGGCTGTGCCCTAGCCTGTGCATCTCCTGGGATCTCCACAGCACAGCCTCTGGGAAGACGGAGCCATCAGCCTCTCTCTGGTGAGAAGGTTTTGTCATTTCACCATGATTTCTGCATGTGCCTCTGAATCGCCGCAGCTGTGACAGCTTCCATGTCCTGGGGTGGGCACTGTGTTTCTTCCAGACTCTGAAAGTCTATGATGTTAGAGAGGTGGCTGCATCTGTCCTGACCCTGCTCTAGCCTGGCTCTGTATGACTCTGGGAGAGTTTCTCAGCTGTCATTGAGGATGCTGGCTGTTTATTATGTTGTCTGGGAGGAGGCTGAGAATTAGCGGTGCTGGCCTAGGACGGAAGCCACTCTGATTCCTTGCTAGAAGTCAAAGCGAAGGTCAGAGATGGAGGTAGGTGAGTTCACGCTAAGCCAGCCACTAAACTTGGTCTAGTTTCCGCTCTTGAGTAGAGGAAGGAACGCCTGGCTGCTGGCCTGAATAGCTTAGTCTGAGCTGCCCAGCTGTGGGGTAAGAAATACCACCAAGAGGCAGAATTTTGGCTTCCTTCTCTGAACTGTTCAAATGGTTCTAGGAGTTTGTTTTACATCCTTTCCCTTCGCTTAACCCTGAAAGCTGCAAACAGTGCTTACAGGCAGAAAGAAAAGGGGACACTGGGGACCAGGAGGGGGGCGGTTGAAGCTGGGGTGATGGAGTGCCTAAGGTGCCCTGGACTTGGTGGCTGTGTGTCAAGCAGTTACTATTTTGATGGAGCTTATCTTTACTGTCAAATAAAACACAGGAAACATTTTGAAAGGTTATCCTAGTGACTGTAAATGAAATGGTTAAGTTGGCATTAAGTACCTTATCACCATTTTTCAGATTTGTTTAAAAAGAGGCGAACTGGGCTTCAGGGATGACAAGGGCCATCTTGGAGTAGTGGCCTCAGTGTGTGGGTTTCCTGGGTTAAGAATGAATCAGCAGGCTGGCTGAATGAGAGCAGTTCCATGGTTCCATCCGCCCCTGAGTACAACATGGGGCTCCTGGGCCTGGCTTGGGACTGGTCAGCTACTGGGTCTTTGGTTGAAATCAGCATGGGACAGTAGAGGACAAGCTTTTGACTTCCTCTGGCTCCTCTCTGCTGTGCCCTGCAGGTCCCTTGGCTATGGATTCTGTCCCCACATTAGGAATGTGGAATTTGGCTTTTTCCACATGGTCCTGGGCAGCCGGTGATGGTTTCCGGTCCTACTATTGGGTGAACATTGAGTTTGTTAAATGAAAATGCTTGTGTTCAGAAAGGGCAGAGGTGGCCAGAGCTGTGGCAGTACACATCTCCCTGTGACAGTTTACTGCCAGAGGCACAGACACCTCGAAGGACTAGGCGGGAGAGTCAGGGAGGCGTAACCTTCAAAGTTAGCTTTGGCATGAACGTGTAGTGAGAAAGCTAAATTGGCTTCAAATCAAAGAGGGAGTTTCTGAGGGAGAAAATGTCTCACACCTTACTCTCCTTACAGATTAAGTGAGAGAAATGTTGAGAACAATTTTGAAAACTGAACTCTTTGTGGCTGTTGGGGCTGGGGGTGGGGGGACACGAGTTTGAATCCTTCCCCAGTTAGTACTGTGAGTCTGCAGCCAATTGTTTATCTGTGTTTAGATAACAGTTGGGTGGGTCCCAGCTCTTAGAGAACAGGCACCACCACACCCTGCAGCCACAAAACTTGGATTTCGAGATTAGAGGATTAGAGAGGAGGTTTAGAAGCCAGGCTGGTGGCCCCAGGTCCTGCTGCCTACCTCCTAGAGATTTTGAACTTCTAGATCAGCCTCAGAGGGTGCAGAGGGTGTAAGGAGTTAACCCCTGCCTGGTGCTTAGAGATGGGCCTAATAGAGAAGGAACTCCATTAATATTAGCTGTTATTAATAATAACTGTTATTAATATTAGCTCCCCTTATTTACCTGTCCTCTGAGGGCCCATTTTGCAGGTTCTGAGTTAACGCTATAACTTTTAAAGGGAGTTCTTGCTATTCCAAGCTAAGCAGCAGTTGTCCTAAGGCTAAGAGCCACAGTGCCAGCTCAGGGGACCATGAACAAGAGAGACTTTCCTAGGTGGAGAGCTGTCAGTTTGTCATTCTCATTGAGTAAACTGGTCAAATATTCAGAGAAATGCCATCTTCACAAGGCCAAGAGCTGTGACACAATGTGCCTGTAGGTCATGCACATGGACCCATGTTCCTACCTCAGAAATTTGTAGGTCCCCAGTGTGTACCCTTTGCTGAGTCCCATTCTTCAATCCTGCAAGCGCTTTGGGGGCGTGGTTTCGAGGTGGCTGTACTTTGTTCTAGGCATCAGTTTTGTTAGTGACCTAGAGTTCAGGCAGTCCTGTAGATTCTGATGTCTACTGACCGCTTACCATAAGAAACAAGCTTGGGATGAACTGGCAAGTCTCTTTAGAATCAGGAGAAAGTTGTTGAACAAGACAAGAAATAAGACTGTAGATGAGTGTGAAAACTCATCTGAAAGCAGTTTGTGTGCTGGGAAGATGATGGCTCAGTGGGGAAAGCACTTGTTGTGAAAGCCTGAGGATATGAGTTTGGATCCCCAGCACCCACGTAAAACTGGTTCCTGGAGCCCATGTCCATAATCCCAGCACTCCTACAGTGAGATTGGAGGCAGAGATGGGAGGATCCCTAGAAGTTCAAGACCAGGAGCCTGGGGTATGCAGATGCAACTCTCTGTCTCAAGGTAGACAGTGAGGACCAACGCCCCAGGCTGTCCTCTGACCTCCCATGTGCACCATGGCACATATGTGCCCGCATTCACACACATTAACACATACGCATCATGCACAAAAATAATTATTTTTTAAAAAGCGTCGTTTGTGGCTTTTCTGTGGTTTCCAACAGCCACATAGAGTCACATTGAGTGCGGCTGCAGGTAGGAGATGGTGCATTCCACAGCAGAAACTGAGAACTTGATTTAAAAGGCTATTTATCCAGTTGCAAAGAGAAAGATGCTTCTGTTTTGACAACAGTGGAAATTTCTCAGGGCCCTGCTGTCAGGGTGCCATCAGCATAGGACCAGCCTGTGGCCTTGTCTGTCTCTTGTCTTTATCAGTGGGACCTGGGCCCTAAGACCTTCTGGCCAGATGTTTCCACAGCTCCCACTCTGTGTCCACTGCTTGTGGCTGTGCAGAGAGATCGTGAGCTCTCAAAGTCCCTGGTGCCCTGCTTTCCCACTGCAAAGCAAGGGTGAGAGCAGGCGCCTGGGAGCCTTGGGAAGACTCTAGGATGAATATTCCAGTTGCCAAGAGATGCCATCACTGGGGTGGGCATTTTCACTGGTTCAAGGTGTGACCAGCCTCCTGCATCCACATGGTTCCCTCTGCCCTGTGGGCATTCATCAAGAGTCAATCCCGCTTCTAGAGTGAGGTCCTTCCTGAGGTCTCAATCCATAGTGGGCTCTGCAGTCACCAAGGTCTTGCTTGGTAGGCAAATGGGGGCATGCTCCTTGGCTCTCTTGGGAAACTTTGGGGTTCTAGACATCACAATCAGCAGCAGCACCATCATCACCATCACCACCACCACCTCCATCATCCTCTTCTTTTTCTTCTTCTTTGACAACATCATCACAAAAGGACAGCTCCCATTCTATTTAGCCCATCCACACAGTAGCCACTTTGTGTGTGCACTCCATTTAGCCCCGTGAACCCCCCAGGACCACTGCAGGGAGACAGACAGTCACTTGCCTCACTCACCATCTCAGTCAGGGGTGTCACACACAGCAGCTGCTTTGAAGATGCCCAGGTAACAAAGAGACCCTCACACCCGTTCAGCACAGGAGAATGGGGAAGAGTGGTAGCCAGGAGGATTTCCTGTGTGATCCAGCCAGCCCAGTCATAGGCCAGAAAACCCAGGCCTGACAGACACACACACCTGCCTTGAGGCAGCCTCAGCTGGATTCGCACACATGTTGCTCTGCTGAAGCCAGCCGCAGGCAGCTTCCAGCTAGTCTAGATACTTGTTATTTGAAACTCATCACAGTATGGGAGATGAGTCATATTGAAAAAATTAAATAAGCTACACGGAAGATCAGGAGCACAGCACAGCCTTTCCTTGCCGAAGCTGGCTTGGGGTTGTGCTGTGCCTCAAAAGCTGCATCCGTAGACCCACCTTCAGGGTCCAGAAGTGGCCAGGGTTGCTTTGGTCCATCACGGCGATAACCTGTGGGAGGGACACCCTTAGTGCCATGTCCATCCTGTATGCAGTGCTTGGGCCCTGGGAGCGGAGCCTGGCCTGCATTTGCTGGAAGACTGCTGGTGGTGACTGTGTGCGTGGGACTCGGGGGCAGTGGCCTTTGTGCCACGAGACCGAGCGTTCATTCCCACCTCTGGTATCAAGGCTGAGACTGGGGCCAGGGCTTAAGCAAGAAAAAGTCAAGTAGTTTGAAGGAAGCTGGTCCCAGGCAGGAGATGGGGATCGGTCTGGTCTTAGAGGATCCCTTCCAATTAAAAATCAGCTGCTGCTGTATTTTGTGTGGTCAGGAAGGCTAAAGGTGAAACGGGTCTCATCCAGCCTGGGTTTCTTGTTCATCTTTAGCTTCTAGATTGATGACATGTGAGGACCATCCTACCACTCTGCCCTTTGAAAATCTGTCATATTCATAAATAGAAGGATATGGGGCTGGACAGAGGGCTCAGCAGTTAAGAGCACTGGCTGCTTTTGCAGAAGACCCTGGTTTGGTTCCCAGGACTCACATGACTAATGACCTCCTGTAATTCCAGTTCCAGAGGATCCGATGCCCTCTTCTGGCCTCCTTGGGCTTTGCACACATGGGCACACTTACATGTATGCAGACCAAACACTCATACGCATAAAAAAAATGAAAATAAATTTAGAACCGAGGGATTTTTAAATAGTGGCAGATGTGTGTGTGTGTGACTGTGCTCACCTATTGCACAAGTATTTACAGAATGTATGAGGGAAGCACGGGCCCCTGTCATTTCAGCTAAATAAAGGGACATTTATTAAATAGTAGTGGTTCCCAAAAGAGTCAAGCTGGCCTACTCTCACACAGCAGACGACCTCTGCTCCCCCGTCTACATTGTTCTTAGACAGGAAACAAGTCATTGAGGTAAGTCCATGGCAGCCGGTTCATCCACTGCCTGCTTTGTCACCTGTTGTACTGGGGGTTTCTTTACTCCAGTGTTTGTCTTATGGTTTCAAGAAGGCTGCTAAGCTCCAGCCATCACCTGTGCATTCACAGGAGGAAGGAATTAGGGAGAAAGAAGGTAATCTTTTGCATGTCTGCCTCTTTTAAACAGTTTTCCTTAGCAAAACCTTTCAGGTGATTGTTACTGCCACACTATCTGGAAAGGAGATGGGGAGGGGACAATAGAGGAGACAAGCGAGGTTCTGAGATGGGACATGGGTCCGTCGAGCACTCCCCTGACATCTGTCATCTCACAACCTATTTCTGGCCCCAGCTGTGTCTGGAGGTGATGGGGAGTTCACTCGGCTCCTCTGGGGTTGATTAAGTTCTATTCTAAGAATAGATTGACTCCCTGTCCTTGTAGTCAAACCCTTTGTCTGTGCTGAATGGCCTCCTGGCCTCTGAAGCCAGTCTGCACAGCTAATTCTTGCTGCTGCGTGGGACGAGGCGCCCCGTCCTGATTCACAAAAAGCCACGGAGAGAAGGCTGAGTCATGAGCCTAGGCACAGCTGGGATCCCTGGTGCCTCCTCCTTGGTGGAAAGATGCTCAGCTTGGAGGAGTCTGTGCTACTTCCTGCCAGGGATCCAGACGGGGTTCCCAAGAAGAGGGGTTCCTTGTCTCTCTGCACCTGGCCTCTTCCTCTGCTGGGGTGCCTGTGATGCCAGACAGGACTAGCTTTTTCCTGTCCTCTAGGAGGAAAAAGAAGAGCCCGGTCTGCCATGTGCCTTACCCCTGCTTCCTCTGTTGCCTGACAGTGGGGACCAGGGCTTCCTCCATCTGTTCTCTGCATCCCTCACTCTTCAGTCGATGGTGTGGATGGTGGTGCCGGGATCTGCCACATGTGGCTTGGGAGACTGAGATGAGATGAACAAGGTACCCAAAACAGAGTCAGGCACCAAGCAAGCGAGACCTCGTTACGTAGTCCAGGCTGGCCTCAAGCTCATGATCCTCCTGCCTCCACCAGGTGCTGGGATTAAAGGCCTGTGTCACCATACCCTTCCTGTTTTATTAGGTAAGTGACATGTTTGCATATAGAACAGATGAAAAGACATTGTATTTGATTATAAAACACAAGTCAGTGGTGGCATAACGCCTTTAATTCTAGCAGTCAGGAGGCAGAGGTAAGAGGATCTCTGTGACTTTGAGGCCAGCCTGGTCTACGTAGTGAGATCCAGGCCAGCCAGGGCTAAGTGATGTCTGCTCTGTAACTGTCCTCTTTGATTCTTTCCTCAATTTCCTGTGCGGCAGGTGTTACAGAGTAGATCCAGGTCACAGAAGAGTAAGTGACTTATCCCTGAACCCTCTGTTCACAGGACAGAAGAGCTGTAACGTACGACTGTGGCAGAGACACCCGTTCTTGGTCCATTTTCTTCTGTTTCTTGTGTTGTCAACAACAGCTGAGTTGTCAGGGACGCAATGTTTCCAACAGAAAAAACTGTAATTCCCAGGAAGGCGAAGACTAGAGAGTTCCACAGGGACGTGGGAAAAGTCTTTTAAGGAGCCTGGCTTAGGATGTTTGACCTTTTCTCTCCCACTTCTTTTCTCCTCTGGAGTCCCGTGTGTCCCAGGTACTTTGGCTTAACCTTTTGGCTCTTACCTCCTTCCTTCTTCATGTCTGGAGTGCAGAGGGGATGACTGGAGCTTTAGCAGCTTTCTTGACCTTAAAACATGACTGCCTTGCTGCAAAAATTAATTTCATCCAGGCTGGATTTGTGATTGCATATTCATTGAAAATATATTCATGATTTCCCTCTGATGAAAACATTTTTGTGGATCCCTAATAGTATCATGGGCTCCATGCACGGTATCTGGTACGGAAAGTCAAATCTCTGTAATAAACATGCAATAATAAACAGAATAACTTACAAAAAAAATATATACAGATTTAAAAATAAAATTGCTTCATTAAGGAGTTATGTAATAGCTCTGATTTAGGTGATAGATTAATAAATGCATGTTTTGTAATTATACATCTATTCAATTTCATGTATCAAATAGTTCAAATTTTAATAATGATAATCTAACTTTAATAAATTTTAAAATTATATGTGTAAAAAAAAAAGAAAAAAAGAAAAGCATCCAAGGAAGGACCTTGCCCTGGGGAAGGGAGGTTAGTCTCTCCAGGGGCAGCTTGTGAACTGTGGATGATCTGCAGCCATAGCAGCAGCCATGGTAGGCTGTTAGTATAACTCTTACATAGGCCTTTGGCAAACAGGTCTGGCTGTTAGGTGCTGTGGGTGGGAGAACCTCAAAACTCTTCACTCGTATTATCCTTGGATTTTCAGGGTAGACGTGTCCATCCTGGCCCCATTTGTATTTCTCTCTCTCTCTCTCTCTCTCTCTCTCTCTCTCTCTCTGTATTCATGTATAGGTGCATGTGCATACAGGTGAACATGATCATGTGATACACGTGTGTGGAAGCCAGAAGATGACACTGGGTGTTGTTCAGTCACCTTTGGGTCAGGATTGGGGGGACACTGACCTGGCACTCAACAGGTAGGGCTAGGTTGGCTGACAGTGAGCCCCACAGATATTCCTGCCTCTACTTCCCCAGTGCAGGATTATGAGTGTGCCCCATCATACTTGACTTTTTTTCCATGGGTTTGGGGAATTGAACTCAGGTCTTCATGCTTGCAGTGAAGCCCTCTGCCAACTCAGCTGTCTCCCAGCCCTATTTGTTATTCTTCATGCCTCATTTCCCCATAAAACCTCCCTCTACTCACTTCATCTGTGTAGTGCATATGAATTTCAGTCTATGTAAAGCTAATTTCTTCTTTAACTCTCTGAATTCTATTCAATCCATTTCAAATGCACCCTGTCCTTTCCTTCTTTCTTCCCTCCCTCCCTCTGTCCCTCCCTCCCTCCCTCCTTCCCTCTTTCCTTCCTTCCTTCCTTCCCTCTCCCCCTCTATATCTGATTATTGGGAAACAGATTCACTATTGTGGATCCTTGCTTGACCCTGTGTTCTAGATGTTGCCAGATAGTTTGGAGCAATGTGGAGGCAGACATCAGGGGTCAGGGTGCCCATTGTTTGAAGATAGTTTGGAGCAATGTGGAGGCAGACATCAGGGGTCAGGGTGCCCATTGTTTGAAGATAGTTTGGAGCAATGTGGAGGCAGACATCAGGGGTCAGGGTGCCCATTGTTTGAAGTGGCTGTCCCCCATGGTGGTACTGGGGGCTAGAGGAGCCACTCAGGGCCCACTCCACCTGGGGTCAGGGACAGGCTGCTGCTGGAAATAATCTGCCCTCAGCTGTGCTGAGCTCTCCTGCCTCTGCAGCCACCCTCAGCACTAGCTGATGGGGACAGCCTCTGCATGCCTTACCTCCCTGCCGCTGACCACTGTTACTTCATACTGGGTCTTCCTGTCTCTGCATGGGGACAAGAAAAAGCAGTGATAGCAGGGAACACAGAAACAGAAAGCTCTTGGGTGCCTGGCAAAGCCACGCAGCATCTTCTTGTGGCTTCCCAAACTCTTTGAGGCAGTGCTGGCCAACAGAACCTTCTGAGGTGATGGAAACACTCTGTATCTGCCCTGCCCAACACAGCGGCCACAAGCCACATGTGGCCACCAGGCAGTGGAAATGTGGCCAGTGTGACTAGGAACTGAACTGGAAGCTTAATTTCACTTAATTCAAATTTAAATATTCATAGCCACATGAGGCTGGAAGTTACTGGGTTCGCACATGAGCTTTCCCAGATAGGGGCAGCAGTCTCTCCAGCTATCCATTTTCTTTGGTTTTAATTACCTATGACCAACTATGGGACACAAAGTATTGAAGTCCACAAAGCAACAATTCCCAAGACTTTAAATTGCAGACTGATGGGAGCAGTGTGACAAAATCTCTCACAGTCCTGATCCATCCTGCAGAGGCTCGTGACTCCCTCTGGCCAGAGTATCCACACTATATATGCTGCCTTCCCAGCAGTCATTTTATAGCCATCTCCATCACCAGAGAGTGCAATAGCACAGTGCTTGTGTCTAAGTAAGCTTTATTTACTTAATAATGCAACCCCCGCCCTATGCACAAAAATGATGAGACCAGCAATTTTATCACAACATATTGTTATGGTTGTGATATTTTATTAATAATCATTTATCTTTTTGTCTAACTTTAAGCTCAACTTTATCACAGGTACGTACTGACAGAAAAAAAAACCAGGATATGTAGTATTGGGTACTGTCTAGGGCTTCGGGCATGCGTAAGGGTCTTGGAGTATCTCCTATGTGGATAAGGAGATGCTGTATTCTTGTTTGAATAAAACCAGTCCACTACCTGACTAAATTGGTATAAAGAAGGTCCTGTTGCCCCCACTGTGCTAAGAATCCCCCAGTATGTCCTCAGAGGATTTTTGTTTTAAGGTAGAAGCATCAAACTACATCTAGACACAATTGATGAAATGCACACAAGGTACAGAGACAGGAGCTAGCTGGGCCCCGAAGATGGCTCTGGGGTCCAGGTCTGAGCCCCTTTCCTCTGTCTCTGCACTGTTCACTTTGTTTCTCCTTGGTCCGGCCCAGGCAATCCTGAGTGCAAAGACATCCTTCTGTGTGTGTGTGTCGGGGGGGTTGTGATTGTGGGCTGAGGTTCCAGGCTGTTTCAATCCTGTGCCATCCTTCCCTCAGTTCCACAATTTTGCCCCTCTTCAGCTATCGTCCCACTTGGACTATCTGTCCCTGAGGAAGGCAGAAAGCACAGAGTTGAAGCCTCCAGTACAGCCGAGCTACCTCTTGCACACATGGACAAGTGAGTGCTCTGCCTCAGTTTCCTCATCTGTAAATGGGAATGCAGGAGTTCAAACTGCCAAGCATTCTCCAGAGGATGAAGAAGTTAGGCATGGAGAGTTCATAGGAAAGTTCCGAGCATGGTAGCCATTCCGTGTTCTAGCTGGGGTTGTGGGAATGGGCGTCCTTTTACCATTTCCTTCTGAACACAGGGGCCTGGCTCTGGGTGGCAGATGACCACACCAGCAATATCATCCTCTATGTCTCCACATGGGAGGAGTCCCAAGATGCTGCCTCCCTGTGAACTGTGCATGGGTGGGTACCTGGGGTAGGGGACTCGGCATCTGGTCATTTGCTCATTGACAGAGTGTTCACCAGGTTCCCTGGGGGGCAGTGGTGGGGGGAAAGGGTTGGCCAGGAGCAGCAAGGTGGTGAGGAGGCAGGGACAAAGCTGTGCTGGCCCAAGGACCCTCTGTGTAACAGGAACACATCTGAGCTGAGATGTGAGAGGAGCAGGCTTGGCTTTGTGAGTTGGACAGATGTGGCAGCTCGGGGTTGGGGGCAGGCAGGCATGAAGAGGGACCTTCAGAGACCCTGGACTGTGTTCTTCCGCACATAGAGTGGGATTCCCTGACTGTATCCTGGCTTCTTTCTGCTAGCTGAGTGATCATGGATGAGTCACCAGCACCCCCTCAGGCTTGTTAGGCACAGTTAAAGTGACCTACAGTGTCACATGCCACCACCTGCCACTGCTAGGATAACTTCACTTTGACTTGCCCCCAAGTCCGTATATAGAAGCTTCTCTCTCTGAGCCCCTTTTGCTTGTGTGCTGTTTGGTTCATGCTGGGCAGCTTTCCCATTCCTCAGACAGCCTGGCACCTCGCTGCCAAGTGCCTACTGGGAAGAACTTCTGGAAATGATCTGAAGCTTGCTTTCTGCCACTTCCTCATTTGGGCCCAGTGTCTGCTCTCCCATGCTGTGATCTAAGGCCAAACAGTCCCCAGCATCTGTGCTGGAATCTCTTGAGTTACAGCTTGGCCCCTGGCTCCTTCCTGCTACAGCCCTTATGACTGTGGGGACCACTCTCACCCTGTGCTTGGGCTCCTCCCTCCTCTCAGAGCTCCTGGGAAAGTTCATCAGGTGACAGTGTCAGCACCACCCCCACCTCCACCCCACCCCTGTGCTGCCCTCCTCTGTCTTCACTTCAGTATGACTTCCCTTGCCCTGGACGCTAGGCTGAGGTTGCTGCTGACCATCTCCATCTGCTGGGCCCACAGGGTCCTCACAGCCAGTTCACATCTCTGTAGGACACTGCTGCAAAGACAAGCCTTTCTTATTCTGCATCTGAGATTGTGCCTTTTTCTTTTAAGCTTTGTTCAGCCTAGCCTTGGCTCATATAGTCTCATAAAACATGAAAACTGAACAGATGTCTCCTCTACATCTTCACCCACAGACCATGTGCATGAGTGGGGGCCCAGGATGGAGACCTGTGGCACTAGATATTGCCTTCAGGGTTGCCCATATTCTGATATTTTTAGGTGCCCTCTGGAATACAGGGAGTTTCCTTGCCCATATGTCACTGGTGGGGACCAAGAAGACATGTATGACAGCAGTGGCCTAGAGGAGTGGAGCAGGTGGAGATGACTCAGATCTCAGCCAGTCCTCTCCCATGGGTGTCCTCCTTCTCCTCTGCTTTTCATCCCTCTCTCTTCAAGGACAAGGGCTCTCTGAGAGTCTAGGGCAGTTGACAGGTAGAGATTAGGGGTCAGTTACTGTAATGGTTAATATTGCCAACTTGACAGAATCTAGAATCATCTAGAAAGCAAGCTAGGAGCATGTCTATGGGGAAGTTTCTAGATTGGGTTAACTGAGGTGGGAAGACCCACCCTGAATGTGGGCAGTACCATTCCATGGGTCGGGGTCCTGGGCTGAACAAAAAGGAGAAGTGAGCTGAGTACCAGCTTTCATCCCTTTCTGCTTCCTGACCTCAGATAAAATGTGACCAGCTGCCTCACATTCCTGCTGCCAAGCCTTCTCGCCTTGATGGACTGCACCGTGGAACTGTGAGCCCAAACAAACCCTTCCTTGCTTAAGTTGCTTTTGTCAAGTATTTTGTTACAGCAAAGAGAAAGTCACTAATACAGAGACCTTCAGTGGTCAGAGCTTGGGAACATGTGCTTTTCAGACACGATTGCTTTACTTGCCTCTGCACAACTGTGTCCTTGGAATTTGTACATCAAATGTGTTGCTTCCATTCAGAGATGCCTTTCCAGCTGAGTCTACCTTCTTTTTTAAGATTTATTTGTTTTATGTATATGTGTATGATTTTAAGTATATCTGTCATGTGTATGTTGGTGCCTCAGGAAGCCAGACGAGGGCTTTGAAATCTCCTGGAACTGGAGTTACAGGTGGTTACAAGCCACCCAGTGTAGGTGCTGGGAACCAAAGCCAGATCGTCTGCAAGAGCAACACATGCTCTTAAACACTGAACCCTCTCTTTGGCTCCCAGCCCATGCTACCTCCTGAGGTAGCTCATCCCATCTCCCCATGGAAATCTCCAAGTCTCCCAAAGTTCCTGTTTACAACACTGGAGGAGGGCAAGATCTGAGATGCAGAGAGTGCACAGCTGTCACCCAGCTGTAGAAGAGGTGGCCACAGCTCCTGATCTTCTGGGTGACACTGTGACACCCAAAGATCCTCACTTATCCAAAGATATCTGTGCTCAGCACCAAGCTTATCTTCAGGGCCTCTGGACAGAACAGGGACAGTCACTCAGTCACCCGGCCACCTCCTCCCAGTCCTGTATGGCTGCTAAACAATAGTCTGGCAGTTGCTCTCTGCGTGTCTTAGCTCCCCCTGCCTCCAGCCGCCAGGACCATATGACTGTCTGGCACCAACTTCCATCATTGTGTGCACAAGTGAAAGTCAGTGTCAGGGATGGATGTCTTATTGAACAAGAAATTGTTCTTCATGCTTCACAAAATAGAGTCTCAGAGTTGTCTGAGCCAACAGAATTTTAAATCATTGTTATTACTTTGTCATCTCCTGGTGGAAGTGTGGAGCTCTCTGGTCTTCGAGTTTGAGATTTGGTTTTATTTCCTGTAGAACTTTGGGGAAGAGTTATCATGTTGCTTAAACTGTAGGTGGAAAATCAAATTCATTTGGGAAGCCCCTGGCTGTGGGAGAGAACGAGAAATGTGTTTCTGGGACACCTTTGGTGGGTCAGGTGTGTATGTGTGTGTGTGTGTGTGTGTGTGTGTGTGTGTGTGTGATCCCATATCACAGTTGAGTAAACTGAGGCCCAGAAGATGTGGAGGGTGCACGATGAGGTGAACTCAGAATTCCCAGCCACTATGAATCCCCAGTGGACTCTGTGTGTCGAGCCCTGCTGGATTCTGTTTCTTAAGACCTTGTGCAGACGAGTCTTTGGGTTGTTTGGATGGATTATTTCTGAGGAGAGACACCTGTGTTCATGACCCTGACTTGAGCAGCCCTTGCTAGACCCCAGGAGGCTTTGCGAGGTCTGGGCCAGGCCTCCTGCCAACAGTGACTCCAGGCTCCATCTGGAAAGGGGCTCCTGAGGCCATCATGCTGACCTCCAGCTGGCCTTCCTAGCAGCTCTTGAGATGAGCAAGAGGTCTCTTTGAACCTGCAAAAGAGGTTCATGAAGGACTAGAATTTTCTAGCTTTAATTCATGTTTTTGCATAAGATTAAAAATGAAACTCTGAAAAATATCCAGTAAAAAGGTTTCCTCCACCCAGTCTCCCATTGAGTCCTCCCTGACTCTTCACTTCTCATTCTCTTTCTTGAGTTCCTTAATGCAAATATAAATAAAAAGGAACCAGTCTTTTTTTTTTTTTTAATTCTGCTTTTTTGGACAGGGTCTCATGTAGCCCAGGCTGCCCTTGACTTCAATATATACCAGAGAATGACTCAATCCTCCTGTCTCCATCTCCTGAGTGCCACTATTATAGGTGGGTGCCACCAAAACCCACACCTTTGTGCATGGTAGGCAAGTACTCTGCCACCTGAGCTACATTCCCAGTCCCTATCCTAGGGGATAAGGTCCTTCCCGGGGTAGGTGAGGATTATGGACAGCAGGCCCTTGCACATAGAGAAGACATAATGGGTGGTCTCCAGTCCCCAGCCCAGTCCCAGGGGGCCACAGTGGTGAGTTGTTACCATGACAGTTGATATTGATTTTAAGATGCACTCCCAGGGGACTGGGACTCCATTCCCTAGGGCGACAATCTGATATGAGCACAGTGACCTGGGGTATCATGTGTTTTATGAGTGACCCAAACCCCCAGAATCACCTTGACACAAAGTGGTATATAGAAAATGGATGGAAGTGAGGAAATCTCAGAAGGATTGGAGACTCCCTCCCTAGTGAGAACAAGGGCTCACTGTAGCCTGAGCAAGCCCTGCTGCCAAAAGCATGGAGCACCTCACTGGAGGGCCTGTGGGTCCAGAATGTTCTCTCAGAGTACCCATGGGGCTAGAGTCACGAATGACAAGGACGTAGAGGATGGCAGCCCGGGCTGGATAACCTGACCAGCTGGGTCCTTCTAGAGGTCTGGCTGGTAGGAGGCGCCCCTAGGAGGAATAGTGGTTACTTAGCCTCAGTTGTCTGAGTGGCTAGAGCGCCCCACCGAAGCATGCTTCCATCTGACTCCTCCTTGGGGACTTGACACTGAGGGAACAGGAAGTGGATGGGCACTTACTGGGAAGGCTGGCTTGTTTGCAGAGTGGTAGACTGGAGGGAGAGGGAGAGAGGAGACAAGAAGAAAGCAAGTAGAATTTACAAAGTGTGCACCATCATTCAGAAGCTCTGTGTCCAGGATGACTTGTGTCTCTGGAAATTCATACATTCTCCAAAGCTCAAATCATGTCCTTATTTTGTGACAGTGTCTTTGAAGATGTAACTAGTTAGGATGCCATCATATGGAGTAGAATGGGCTCTTAATCAAGTGTGACTGGTGGCTTCAGAAGAAGGAACTTTATAGACAGATGGATGCACACATGCACAGAGCGGGGGTTCTGTGAGGATGGAACCCCCAAGACACAACCAAGGGACCACCGGGAACTGGGAGAAAGGCCTGGGCGCACCCTTCCCTTCAGAGGGAATAGAACCCTGCTGATCTCAGACTTCCAGCCTTCAGAACAGAGAGACAGATGTCTGCTGTTTAAGTCACTTAGTGCGTGACACCTCCCAGCATCAGCCCTAGCACACCAACACAGTGCGTAACTCATAGATATGGAAGGAAGCTCCTAGGAGCCAGGTCTCCAGTCCCAGGTCTACCTCAGTGTGACTCAGCTGTTTGAGGGACATCTGAGGATAATGGATGAGGGAAATCTTTTTTTAATTATGTAAACCAAATAATTTCACTTTGTCTTAATTTTTCTTCAAAGTGGAAGAAAAAATCACAGGTGCAAAAATGGAATTTGGAGTACATTTGCTGGGGGTGGGGGGGAGAGAAGATATGTTCCAAAAGATATGCTCCATCCTTACATGTGATATGTGATGTTAGGTGTTCTTTGGTGGGCCATAGAGTGTGTCCATCATAGGGTCTGTTGGGGGCTTTGTGCCCAGGGCTGGTGGCTCAGTCCAGCCCACCTCGTACGGAGACTCTCACCTGAGCCATCCGAACTTTCACCCATTTTGTCTCCCTCTCCTTTCCCTTTCTCCAAAGTTTGTATCCACAAGTGGGCATCACTCCAGAGGAAAATTTCCAGAGATGGGGGACCCGGGCTCCCAAAGGATGACGTGATGTCACAGCTGTGCAGGGACTTTTGGCTTCCTTTCCTGGTTATTGAACGAGGGTGATGGTGAACCTTCAGAAAGCTGGGCTCCACAGCCTGTTCAGAAAAACAGGAACCATCAATTCATGAGAACTCGAAGAGAAAAATAGTTTAAAGAACCGAGAAGGTGCCACAGTATAGTGAAAGAATGTCAGGTTTTAGAAATGACAGAAACAAGCCACGATCACCTTGAAAACCCCGCGGAGGCAGTTACACGAGACGTAACCGCACACAAACACGGGCGTTTCTTATAATATCTTGGCATTTACAGGCAAGAAGTTTCTTTCAGAGCTTTTCATAAGTTATTTTGGTCTGGGGGTAGCCTTCTGCCATGAGTATTTGTCAAAGGAGTGAAACCATGACTTCAAAGTCAGGAGGTGAAGGACAGCTCAGAGCTGGAGGTAACATGAGGTGGGTTCCCCCCATGCACAGCTTACTTTCAGGGGTCCCTTGAAGGGGTTCAGGCTCCTAGGAATCCTGCCCTTTTCAGAAGCTGGGGGAACATTTCTGTGGCTGGGAAGGGTCTGCTTCTACCTGAGGTTGCCAGATTAGCACCATTTCCCATGTAAATATTAAATAATTCTTTAACTGTGAAATTGAGGTCATTATCTAGACCATAGCAAAAATAATATGTCTATAAGATGGGACTAGCTTGCTACTGTAAGGTAACTGAAGAAATTGTAAAGGTACTAGGTGTAAGATGTCCGGGGCGCAGGGGTACCTGAGGATCCACTAATACCCTGGAGGACAGGGCCTGGGTAGCTGTCCTGACACCAGAGCAGAGGTTTTAAGAGAAAGAACTGGAATAAAATAATACCCATGGATGTTCCTGTTGCTGGAGCTAAGTGCTGTCCATAGGCAGACATCCCACCCATCTTCTTCCTTTGTGGAGTTTCCATAACTACACATCAAGCCCCCCACCATAGATCTCCTTGGAAACTCAGAAGGGTGTAGTTCATGCCCAATCCAGCCCTTGATCTAGGATTTCAAATTCAGCTGACTTTGACAGTGATATAGACAGGCGTCTCCTCAGAAAGACTTTGCCTTCAGGACTGGCTGTATTTGAGGTTTGCCCCCATGCTAGAATATCATGGCATCATTCCAATGAAACTGCAACTGTGTGTACCAAAATGGATTAAACTCACCTCCATGAAGAGTGGTATTAGAAGGAAAAGATATTAACTAGCAGGTTGCTCTGAGGGAGTTAGCTTAAGAGAAGACCTCTGGTTTAGTTGCTCTTTTATAAATTACTCACTTATAGATTTTGCCTCACTTATAGATTTTATTCCTCCTTTTCTTCATTTTCAAGCTTCTTTTTCTTTTTTGTAAGACTATACTACTATTTTACATCTTATACTTTTGATATACATACTACCAATATTTTCTTCCAACTTATCTTTTTTTTTTTGCTTTTGTCATTGTATTTTATATTGGATGAATATTTAATCTGTTTTCTTACCTTTATTGTTGTTTTAATGCTGGGGAGTAAACCCTGGATCTTGAACATGCTAGGCAAGTAATTTACCTCTGAGCTACATCCTTATCCTGAAATAGTTCATTTTAAAGGACTAATCATTTTCTTTCTGTTTTCTTATTTGTTTTTTGTTTTTTGTTTGTTTTGTTTATTTTGTTTTTTGAGGCAGGGTCTCACTATGTAGCCTTGGCTGACCTGGAACTAGCTATGAACTTACAGAGATCTGTACCTCTGTCTCCTGTGTGCTGGGATTAAAGGCATGTGACACCATGCCTGACCACCATTAAAAAAATTTTATTTAACATCCAAAGTTTGTCTTGCTTAGAAAGTTGATTTCCACATCTCACTTACAAAAAAAGTCTCACTTTTTTTTTTCTTGTATTTTATCATTTTATTTCTGAAGTTTAAATTATGGGCTTGGGCAGATGGCTACAGACAGATGGGCAGTGAACACAGGGAGGCGCTCTGGAGCCAGAGTCAAAGATTTATGAGATGAGTTGAGAACACTCGGTGCAGAAATGGATCCAGCATATAGGAAGCCCAAGGAGAGGCAGATACCCAGTGCTGGATGCAGGCCAGGCCAGGCAGGGTCCTAGAAGATGGGTGGGCGCTGGGAGAATCAGGCCCAAGCACCTGTGCATTGAAAGGTAGCTAAGTAATTCAATAGAAAATAGGTCTGATTGTTCTGGGTCTCTCAATAACTGGAAAAATGCTAAGATAACCTAACCTAGAAATGGACACACCTACAAGGAGACTTACCCTAGAGAAGATGGAAGGCAAGTGAGAACTAAAGATTTGAAGCTGTTCAATCTGCCAGAGGTTGGAATCTAGGCTGCGCTCTGGAGAGTCAGCCTAGGAACCTGTGCCGGAGATCTTCAGTCTTCAACTTGACACATCCCGGAAAAGGGAACCTCAGTTGGAGAATTTCCTCTATTGGACTGGCCTGTGGGCACATCCCTGAGGTATTTTTTGACTGCTGAGTGATGTGGGAGGGCCCAGCCCACTGTGGTAGTGCCACTCCTGGGCAGGTGGTCCTGAGTTGTGTAAGAAAGCAGGCTGAGCACAGACTCTGGGAGCAAACCGGTAAGCAGCGTTCCTCCATGGTGTGTGCTTCAGGTTCCTGCCTGGGTTCCTGTCTTGGCGTCCATGTACTGAAAGCTGAAGGTGAAATAAACCCTTTCCTCCCCAAGTTGGTTTTGATCAGTGTTTTATCACAGCAATAGAGAAGCAAGCTAGAACAGAGCCATCATTCAGAGCAGTCTTTCCAGGATATTCTATGATGGTGTTGCCTCCCTGGGGACCTCTTAGCCATTAAAATCCACTATTCTCTAGCTCTGAGCCCATGGCAGATGTGCGCTGCACTAGCCTCAGGGGCATGTGCTCTGTGTAGTCACAGAAGGGCCTGGCCTGACTCAATGCTCTGTGGTGGCCATCTTGAAACTTTTTGCATGTGGGTATGGTATAGGCATATGTGTACATGTGTGAACAGTCACTTGTGCATGTGCATGTGGAGGCCTAAAGTCAACTTCCAGTGTCTTCTTCTATTGTTCTCCATTTTGTTTTTTGAGATAGGATCTCCCACTGAAACTGACTCACCATTTCAGCTAGACTGGCTGACCATCAAGCTCCTGGAAGCTGCTTGTCTCCTTCCCTCTTCCCCACAGTGCTGGGATTATAGATGTAAGTTCCCATGCTTGACCTTTTACATGGATTCTATGCATCCAAACTCAAGTCTTCATGCTGTACAGCAAGCATTTTGCCCACCAAGCCACCCCCACCCCCCATCCTGCCCTAAAATGCTTGATTTTTGAATGAGGAGCTTTACACATTTCTTTTGTATTTGGGCCCATGCCTTTTGGAGCCAGGCCTGGATGTTGACCAACTCCTTTCCTGATGAGTCTATGAGATGCTTGTGCTCCAGCACCTGTTCTAGGGATCCCCTGTTGAAGGCAGAGCCTGCAAGGTGAAACCGAATGGTCTTTATGACTTGGGCTTCTTACCAGTGCATAAAGTAATGGAAAATCCTGATTTATAAAATGTGATTTTAAAATGACTTACGGAAATGAAGGGGGAGGTTCTGACGCTCATGACTGGGGTATGCTCTGTGTAGGGGAAAGATGTGCATCAAATAAGGCTGCTAACAGGAAGTCTAGGTGCACCATGGAACAGCAACTCAGTCCTGAAATAGCAGAATCCTGGCTGGTCCCCAGCTAGGACTCCTGGTCCCACGAGGGCTGGCCGTAGAGGATCCTTCCATGGTAAGACACACCATGTCTGTTGTACCCTTTCCCTTCTATCCACCAATTTCAGGGAAAGAGGAAGCTGGTTTCTGTTCAGGATCCTTCTCTTCTTTGCTACTCCATAGGTATTCCTATTCTTGGTCTCAAGAGTCAGCGATAGAGCACCATCAGACCTCATATCTGTCACTTCGTGGACTTGAGGCTCCAGTCACCCATGAAAATGGGCACCATTAATGGAAAACATGCTTTGCAGTTAAAGAGAAAGGCCCAGGGGACATGGGACCACCCTGTTCCACATACACTTTTCCAAAGCCACAGCTGCAGGACTTATCTCTGGCCACAGTGAGCTCCCTAAGGCCAGAAGTTGCAGGATCTGGTGGCTCAACCAATATGCAGGCCTGTGAAATGGGACACATCTGCCTGCAGGTGCCCATAAGAAGCAGGGGCATCCTACAGCTTCCTGTCTGCTGTGTTTGTGTTCAGTTTGATCAGTTGTGTTTGGTCAGTTGTTCCTACTGAGGCAATGTCTATGACAATGGCACTGAGGGTCAGGGGTGCTAGTGAGCTGTGTAAGTTCTAATAAATTCAAAAGAATCTATGGTCAGGTGTGGAACTGGGAAACCTGGTTGAAACAGCTTTTTTTAAACTGCAAGACTTCTCAGAACCTTTGGTCATAAATTATAAATACTCAGACTTGAGTTTTTTAAAGCATTTATTTATTTTTTGGGGCTGGAGAGATAGTTCAGTGGTTAAGAGCACTGACTGCTCTTGCAGAGGACCCGGGGTCAATTCCCAGCACAACAATCTATAATTCCAGTTCCAGGGGATCTGACACCCTCTTCTGACCTCTGTATACATTGCACAACATGGGTGCACTTACATATAAGCAGGCAATACACTCATACACATAAAATAAACAAAAATAATATATAATATATATTTTTAAAGATTTTATTTATTATTTTTAGGTTATGTGTATGAGTGTATTGCCTGCATGTATATAAGTGGGCCCATGCAATGCCTGTGGAGGTCAGAAGAGGACTCATATTCCCCTGGAACTGGAGTTACAAACAGTTGTTAGCCACCATGTGGGTGCTGGGAATCAAACCTGGGTCCTCTGCAAGAGCAGCCAGTGCTCTTAACTGCTGAGCCATCTCCCAAGCCCCTATAAAATATTTTTTAAAGCCATCCATTTATTTTTATCTTGGATGTATGTTTTGCCTGAATGTACATAAGTGCACCAAATATGTGCAATACCCACAGAAGCCAGAAGAGGGAGTCAGATCCCCTGAAACTGGAATTACAGACAGGTATTAGCTGCCATAAGGGTGCTGGGAATTCAACTAGGTCTTCTGCAAGAGTAGCCAGTGCTCTTAACCACTGAGCATCTCTCCAGCCTGTCAGACATGTGCTTTGATGAGGTCTAAAATGACACAATGTGCAGTGCTTGCTAGACGGAGGTGGCACGGAGGCTCCACTTCTTTTTTATTATCACTTTTAGAATTTCATGGGACCCAAGTTCCAAAGAATGTAATTTAAGACAAAACATATCAATTTGTAAAAGACAAGATGGACTAAATAGTGATAAAGGCTAAGTGATGTTTGTATTGAAATGTTCAAAGTGGGAAACGGGACTGGGGATATGGCTCAGTGGATAAAGTGCTTGTTGCTCAAGGCTGAGGACCTAAGTTCAGATCCCCAGTACCCATGTAAAAGTTGGACACATCTGTAACCCCAACACTAGGGTACAAAAGCCAGCAGATCCCTAGAGCTAATCTAGCTGAATGAATGAGCTTCAGTTTCAGTGAGAGACCTTGTCTCAAAAAAGTAAGGAAGACAGCGATGCAAACATCCCTGTCAATCTCTGGCTTCCACCAGCATATGTACACACATGCAAGCACTTCCCTCACACACACAAGTACACCCCAACACACATGCACATGTATACATATTATCCAAAAAATTTAAAATGATAATAAAATGGGGACGTGCTCTACACAGGAAGAATGGCATGGTGGACCAGCACAGTTCCCCATGGCAGGCAATGTGGGGGCCCTGACTCAGGCTGGGTGATAAGGAGAGCCATCTGTGCAGTGCTTCAATGGCCAGTCCCAGGTGTGGGTTCTGTCACCTGCAGGTTATGTGTTTCGGGGTACTTGAAGGTTATGAGGAGAGGATGGAATTGTGACTGCGCAGCTTTAGAGAAAGACTTTGTGGGCAGAATTGACCTGAAGACGCAGTGGAGATGCTTAGTCCTCTCAGAAGTGGCTTTTGGTGTGGAAGGAAGTTTGGCATGTCAGGAAAGAAACACACCCTAGTGTGGGAGGCAGGGAATGGATGCACATGAGCTACTATCCCAGCAGAGATGACGATGCAGAGCAGACCAACTCCTGAAACCCCAGGCTGTGCTTGTCACACCAACATTGCAAGTACCCAGAACTGAGGGCACCACCTGGGCCAGCACCTGGGCCTCCTGTGCAGATGGGCCAGGAGAGAGTACCACATGTGAGGGGCAGGCTGGGGTGGCACAACTTCTCTCATCTAAGCATTGAGAGTCTTGCAGAGTGGAAATGTCATAGAATCAGTGAAGTGCTCTAAGGGACTACCCCTCAGTTCCCCAAGTGTATATTAGCTGAGCAACCACCAATGACAAGGGGAGACACCTGTGTGCCTCCCCTTCCGCACGCCTTTGCTGGGCTGTCCAAGTAGAGACGGCATTGGCTCCAACTGCTGTGGAGAAGCTGGAGCCTCAATCAGGACTTTCACTGGGATCGAAGCACCTATCATTGCAGATCAGCAGCTATCGTCCCAGACAGCATTAGGCGATATACACTAAATAAAGAACATTCTAACTGAATTCAACCCTTTCCAAATGAGGAAATGTATTGCTGTTTGGAGTCAGTCAAATTCCCTGCTTCTTGAATTTTGTGTTCAAGACTCTCACAAGGTTGTACACTGAGGTTGTTAATGAAGGAATAAGTAGGTAAGTTAAACATGCTTTTGGTTTGGAAGTCATGGATTTTGCTCCTTCATGTTCATACATGAGCCAAAGAACATTCTGGAAGGATCACTTCTTAGAACAAGGCTCAGGTTTGGGGTGAATGCATCTCCTACCATGCATCTCCCTTAGCAAACCCACCAGCCTCTCTTTCTGGTCCTATCTTCATACCCTGATTTACCCATGCTTATAGTCTATGTGTTTACACCAATAGGTAAACACATCTTTATACAAGAAACTAAACCTTCTTCAACCAAGGCAGGTAATCAGGACAGATGGTTGAGGGTCTTTTGTTACTTAGAAAAGTAGACATGATAGTCAACAGATGTTGTAAAGAACACCAATAGCCATTCGCTTTGAAATATTGAAAACATTCCCTCATGATGATTAGGAGGTAGTGAGATCAAACAGTGAAAATGTCTCATGTTTGCACTTCAGCAGCAGTGCTGGGATGTAGCTCACTGGGTAGCTCATTTGCCAGCTCATGCTGAACTCTGGGTTCCATCCCAGCACCACCAGAAAACAATTCAGCTATATAAGGTAAGTACTGATCAAGGCACAGATGCAGGGTGAATCAGAAAGGAGTCCCAGTGGAAATGACTGATCACTCTGGAAAATTAAGCAATGAGGGCTTAGAGGAGGAGGGAGGAAGCTGCAGGAGTCTGGGGTTCAGGAAGGGCTGGTGACCCACCTTGGGACTTGCTGTGCTCATGAAAGAGGCAGAGCTTAGACTAGGCCTTGAAAGGCAGGGGGAAGTCAGGCTGTGCAGAAATGACCGAGGTGGGAACAGCCTGGGCAAAAGCATGAAGATGGGCTGGCAAGGCTGTGCACCAGGAGAGGGTGTTGTGCACCATCTGGCTGACCAAGGAGGAGTGGGCTGAGGTATCAGGGAACATAGCTTAGCAAAGGTGACTTTTGTCATCTAGTCTACTGTGACAGAAATCTATACATGAGTATAGCAACTCCCTCTGGCTGAGATGTTCCTTGGCAAGGTTGGTATTGTGGTAATTCCTTCTGGGGAATCACCCTAGGAGCTGTTCAGAAACCTAGCCTTCACTGCTGTTCTTTTGACCTGGCCAGGCATCCACCTAGCTCTCTCCATTCCCAGCTTCTGGGGCCTGCCCGTCAAGCACCCTCATTCCAGCAAATGTCCATAAAACATTCAAAGGAGCCTGAGAAGCTGTGAAAAAAGTGCTAGGAACTCAAATGCAAAGCAGCAAACTATCACTTCCAAACCACAGGGTTTGTTTGAATTATCAAGTTAGTCCTTTATTAATCCTCTTAATGTGCAAATCTGTGAGATTCCAGAAGTATGGAGGAGTAGCTGAGTTCACTGGTTCCAGAGAGTGGAAAAAAATCTTATTTTAAAAAAGCCAGATGCATCTGGGCTATTCTTTCTTTTTTAAAATTTTATTTATCATTTTTATTTTATGTGTATGAGCATATTGCCTGCCTGTATGTAAGTGCACCTGTGTCGTACAGTACCTACAGAGGTCAGAAGAGAGCATTGGATTCTCCTGAAACTGGAGTTACAGATGGTCCTTAGCCACCATGTGGCTGCTGGAAATTGAACCTGGGTCCTCTGTAAGAGCATCCAGTGCTCTTAACCACTGGGCCATCTCTCCAGCCCTTGGGCTATTTGTTCTTTACCTCCTAGCATAGCATTCATATTGTTCCAAACACCTACCCTTGTCATTCTTTTTGCGTCTGAGCACCGTGGTGACTCTATCACAATGCCTCTACATGGGTTCAGTTACTTTGATCCACAGCTACCAGTAGCTTACTCAGTGAGCTCTGTATGAATATTTCTGTGCTTCTCTGTGGTTGATGTTGAAGTCTTGACTTTCTACTGCTTTCCTTACTGTCTAAGACATCACTAAGAACTGTGAAAAATTTACCAGTTAGCTGGGGTCATGTGGACTGAGTATCTTCTGAGCACTGGCAGGCTGAGCACTGGCAGGCTGGCTGCCTCTGTTCTGTCTGATGGTGCTCACTGGAGGGGACATGAACTGGGCACAGAGCAGTTGTACAGAAAATTTCAGCTATGTTTTCATCTTTTCTCTTCTGAACTTGGAGTTGTATCTGGCAAAGCATTCACTCCCTTTCTTGACTCATCAAAGCTAGAGAGAACCCAGCCCTTTAAGACTCTTTTTAAATTTTACTTGTTTACTTTTATTTATGCGTATGAGTGTTTTGTCTGCATGTATTTGAGTGCACCACATGTGTGCAATGCCCATGGAGGCCAGAAGAGGGTGTTGGATCCCCTGGAACTGGAGTTACAGAAAGTTGTTAGATGCCATGAGGGTGTTGGGAACCCAACCTAGCTCTTTTGCAAGAGCAGCCAGTGCTCTTAATCACTGAGCCATCTCTCCAGTTCCATCCTTTAAGATTCTTGTCTCTACTCTGGGATAGGAGGTCTTCTCTAACATCCAGAAGTACAGGCCACATCTGATGGTTGGAAAATTCTAGTTTGCATTAAACCTGTCTATGTACTAGAAATTTGCCAGCCTCTGATCCACATCCTGCCCCTACCAAGGGGTACAAGAGGGTTCAACCCACTTACCTTTTTTTGTGACCTACCTTTTTCTTGTGACCTACCAGGATATTTCTTCCCAAGCCCAAACCTCTCTGACTATGTGTGTCACATCCAACAAAGCCCCTGATGCCTGGTCACTCTCCCTGTGTCTTCTCAGTGACCCCCATACTTCTGACACTGCAGATCTGAGAATGAAATAGGAGGCCACAGGGGAGAGACATCACTTTCCACCTTATAGGTCCCACCAGTATGCTTTGCATCTTTTGATTACTGGTGGGTGCACACTGTTTCTTTTAATAATGGAATTCTATAAGAGTTTTCCTTCTTTAATTTGTGTTACAAAAGACTAATCTCTTAAACTTTAAATTTATATAGTTGGGTGTTTTTAAAATTTTTTTCACCCAAATGTATAAAACCTTACTATTCTTATTAAACTCTGTTTTGGAATATTTAAGCCATCATCCTGTTTTACCCAGTGGCTCTGGGTTTAGAATTCATATCTGTCTAGTAGATCTGAAATATCTGTCTAGTAGATCTGACAGACATAGTTCAGATTCTTACCAAGTTACTGAATAGGTGGTGGAGGTGACAGGGCAGAGGATGGCAGTCTGGAGCATGACAGCAGAGCTGGCCCACCAATGGCAGCAGTCAAAATTCTTGGATCAGAGCTAGGCCTGGTGGCACAGGCCTGTAACCCCAGCCACTTGGGAAGCATTGGTGCAGAAGAAACACTACTTCAAGGCCAGCCTGGACTACACAGTAAATTCAAGGCTCACTTGCTTAAAGCCTTGAGTTCAGAACAAAAGACACAAAATGGTCAATCAACCGACCACAGCTTCCTGGACCTAGTTCCCTCCCTCACCCCTCCTCTGATCGTCCCTATCAGGGATTTGCTGAGGTCTGTCTTCTTACCAGATCTCTTTACTTAACAGCCTCGCCACTCTGCCATAAAAAAATTCCCTGGGCCCACTGTGACCAGTCTTGTCAGCTCCTGGAATGTGGGTTTCCTTTTCTAAGGTCTTCTAAACCATGATTGTTGGCAATTAATTTTAGAATCTTGTTGAAGGTAAACATAAGGCTCAGGATTATGGAGTTTCGTTTTGTGCTTTCTGGTTATCAGAACTGCTCGTGTCTCACATGCAGCTAAGGTGCTTGCTGTGGTAGCATCGAAGCTCAGCTCCTGGCTGCTGGGCTGCAGGTCACTAAACAGACAAAAGCCGTGTCTCATCGTCTAGGTGCCCTGTCCTGTCCTGTCCTGTTGTATGTACGTGTTTGTGTGGTGGGGTATGGCGTATGTGCACTGGGTTTTACAGATGTCCTATTGAGAGCTAACTATTGACATTCACTTGTTCTCAACACTTAACCAGTTATGAGTCTCTGAATTAATCAAGGGGCAATTTTTAAAAATGTTCTAGCTCCTTGAAGATAGGAATTTGAGGTAGGTGGGAATATTGTCTTATGATCACTAAAAGAGAGTACTGCATCAACAAACACTGTGAACACTATTTACATACCCTGACTGAATTTAGAGTTCCCACAATAAGAAAAGAAAATGATTACTTATCAATCCATAGAAGGTAATGAGGATGGAGATGCTCCTTAATAACACTCAGAGGACCTTTGAGAAAACTCTCTCTGACTGTTCCTCCCCTGGCTCCCTTTCCCCCTAGGCAACCAATCTCTCCTCAGCAGATTCCTCTTCAAAGTCCCTCTGACCCACACTCTGGGGGCCCTTCTCCCTCATCCTGAGCCTAGGCCCTTCTGTCTGAGCACTCTCTTTGTTGTCCCTACTTTTCTCTGTCCCCTTAAAACTTGCCATTGACATCCTTAGAGCCCACCTCCCTTAGAAGGAATGACAAATGAAATTTAAGAAAAGTCAGTTTATTTTTTTTTTAATGTTAAGCACTTCAATTTTTTTCTTGGAAATACTTGATATTGGATTCTGGCCTATCATTTCTTTTACAGAGAATGAAATCTTATGTGTTTGATGTGGCTTCTTCTTTCTCTGTTGACTAATAGCAATGTCCAAAAGAATTACAGTAAAGTACTAAAAGTACACTGGAGCCAGAGGGTGGTTCCGACATCCCCCAGGTCACTCTGATGGGCAGGTTGAGGGGAGTCCTTATAGAGGTATTTCTTGTCTTGAGAGCTAGCTGTTGGATTAGCTATGGTTTAAATTTTAAACACTTGTTCACAGATAGTAGGTCCCTGGGTATGTGGTGAAAGCTGCCCGAGAGGCATTTGTGTCTAGCAGGACAGTCCTGTAACTTTGAGAACAATTTGCAACATCCCATAAGACCCACTGGGGTCTAATAGTCTTCTCCCTCCATAGGTCTTCAGCTATGGAAATGTAATCTCACAGTTCCCCAGGAAACACAAAGGGAAAGGTAAGGCCCATGCAGAATGGAAAGGTGACAGACTCTCTGGTATTTACCCAGGGAGGACTAAATGGCTCTCTGCAGGTCAGATTACTAGAGAGCCCTAAACCAAGACAAACTTTCCTGATCCTCCCCTATTCCTCCTCCCCATCTCCCTCCTCTTCCTCCACTACCATGTCTTCTTTAGCTGTGGAGGACATAGTTTTGAGATGTGAAATGAGATGCCGAACTGCACAGCCCAGAACTCTCCAGATATGTCCAGACAGATCAGGAAGGCCTGGGCAGTTGCATACCTACTGCACACATTAGGGAAAGGTCAACAATTCCTAAGCAAGGGGGCTCAGACTGTGAGAAGAATGAGGGTACCTGTGGCTGGTCTCTTCATGGACCTAACAGTGTTTGAAGATCTTTAGCCATATTTGTAGACAAGTTGTGCAAACTCTATAAAGCATTGGTTCCTTTATCCTTAATGGAGATGGCCCTTACTTGGGTGCATAAGGGAGCCATGATGCTCAGTCCAGTGCTGGGAGGTCATTTGTGGAAGACTAGGTGAACTTTGTCTACACAGGTTTTCTCAACTGCCTCATGCCTGTGACTTACAGGAAGGTGGAACCAGCCTCAAGTTTTCTCAGAATCCCATTGGAAGAAACATGTATCTGATCTTGACTTGGGTCCGAGCTGTTCTCACACTAAGCTGGACATCACCACTGCATTGAGGGCTAGTTTGGTCAGAGTGACCTGTCACTGCCAGATTCCCTGGCATCATGTCTGATTACCAAGAGCTTTTGGAGACTGGTCAGAGTCTCTGGTTTTTGTCCTATAAAACTTTCCCACCTACAGTTTAGTTCACAGTGATTTTAAGGCCCCAAGTAAATGGATTAAATTTTCTTTGCACTCAGGGTAATTTATAGAGCCATCCATCTCTTAAGCTGTAGGCTTTACACAAAACTTAAACGAAACTGATTATTAAGTGGGGACCAAAGAAGAGTGTCTGTGAGGGGAAAAGAAATTGCTATCCTGAAAATAGCTTCTCCATGTACCTGCTGAAAGAAACCATGGCATCTCACCATTCACCAAGATTCTTTGAATTTCAAAAATAAAATGTTAACAACTACACTCTAATAGAATTATTCTGGTCTAAAATTCATAAAATCCCTAAACAATATTTAACATGACCATGCACAAAAGCATGCTTCTGCACCCCATAACTCCACATTTTACAAACACTGCCTCTGACTTGGAAATTTCTTGTCTGAGTGGATGTCACCTCAAATCACTTAACTGATGGGTGACACCTAACACAGATAAAATGACTGCACACCGTACTTTCTAGTACGTGCCTTGAATGTGAACTGTGAATTTGTTTCCCTAAATCCCACAGGACCTGAGCTTTGCCTCGCAGATCCGCAGGGCCTGGGGTTGTCTGTCTACTCTTCTGGGCCCAGCTTCCCTTGAACCAGCGCCAATGAGTCCGTGCACAGGGATTGTCTCCTTCCTTCTACCTGTCTCCTGGCAGTGCATGCGTTTCAACACTTCATTTATGATAGAATTTTGGTATTAGCCTCGGGGCTTTGCTTTTGACTCTGTTACTAATTCTCCACTTTATATTGGAGACTGCCCTCTGAAAGGAGAATCTGCTTCCAGATTGCACCTGGGCGTTTTAAAGTATGATGCAAATGCTTAAGTTGGCCTGAAGAGCACATTACGTCAGCTTTGGAATTTAGAATGAGGATGGGAGGCGGTGGTGGTGGTGGTGGTGGTGGTGGTGGTGGTGGTGGAGTGGCCAAGTCATTTGCATAATGGTGTTTGCGGCTGGGTGAAACTGAAACCCAGGGCCTGGGTGGGTGGGGCCTTGCTTCTCAGTCACCACTGCTCCCCCTCACCAAAGTAGACTCTCTCCAGCCTCACAGAAGCTGAGGGATGGCAAGGCCCAGGGACTGGGGGCATCAGTGTGAAACCAGATTAAACCCTTGGTTCTGAGGCTGGCTGCAGGCTCTCTGTGATGCCTGTGTGAACAAGTGCACAGGGTCCTTCATTTCTGCTGTGCATTGCAGTCACATCAACCCTGTTGGCCAGGGCTGGTGTGACATGGCAAGTCTCTAAAAAATGAGGCTATGGCTTGCTTGGGGGCACTCAACCCTCCAGTGTCATAAGAGGCCTTCCATGAGCTTTTCCACCTACATGGGTTCTAAGCACAAGGCATTTTCAGTTAGGAGTAATTTGAAAGTTTGGGCGATTTTATAGCTTCTGTTGCCATTGGCTGGATAATGACTCTATGTGACCAAATGACTTAAAATATATAATAAGAACAGAGTGCTTTTGATACAGGACTGATTTGTCCTATGGCCAGAATTTTCCACTGTGAAATACATGGTTCTTATAGGAGTGTAGGAGTTCAAGCTTTTTGTAGCCATGTCTCTCTTTGCTGTGTCTCTAGTCAGCTTTGGGATCATGTTCTGAAGACATCCCAGAGACAGAAGGGGAGCCTTCTGGTGGGGAAGCTCCCACCTGGGGAAACCTCAGCTCTTCAGGGAATATTCTCAGGGGCTCTGAAACCCATCTGTCTGTCAGCCATTGTAAATGCCTGGCCAACTTAGGGCTCTACCACACTGATGTAGCCTTTGATGCAAGGGCTCTTGTGATGTAGTTCATTCAAATCCTATGCACAATTAAGTACATGCGGGTTTCCTTAATGACATGATAATAAAGGTGTAAGAATATCACATTTGGGGTGTAGGTGAGGGAGGGTTCAGGCTCAGAAGTGGGGAATCACAGCCTCCAAGGGCTCTGATGCACACCTGGAGGTTCTCGAGGAGATGGCAGTTTGTGGTCAGCAGAGAAGACCTCCAAGAACCTCTGATATAGTCCCTGTTCATCTGGGCCCAAGACTAGTATCATGGCCCTACTCGTCAGTCTTCCAAAAGGCCAGCTTTTGGCTGGTTGTTTTGTATTTGAAGGTGTTTATTTTTATGAGAACAACTGAAAAGAAGAAGACAGGTGCAGGGGGTTTGGTTTTTTTGTTTGTTCATTTCAGTGTTGAGGATGTATCCCAGGGCCTTGCTCAAATGAGGCAAGTGCTCCCCCACTGCGCTTTATTCCTGCACATACCCACAATTCTAGGCACTGGTGGGGTGTTGACTCTGAACAGCTCTGAATGACACTAAGACAGAAACAGAGGCCTGCTGTATTTAGCCAACTTCAGATTTTTAACTGGTCTGTGTTACTTATTACATTTTGGGATAAGGAGTAAAAAGCAGGTCTTTTGGGGTTTTATTTTCTTAATTAAAAAAGATTGTTTTTTTAATTTTAAAATATTTTATTATTATTCTTTGGATTCCCCTGGAACTGGAGTTAAGGACGGTTCGTAGCCCCCATGTGGGTGCTGGGAACTGAACACGGGTCCTCTGCAAGAGCAGTCAGTTTTCTTAACCGCTGAGCCATCTCTCTAGCCTCCTTTTTGGTTTTTAATGCTTTATTTTATATATAGCAATACAACTTATGCATTAAATAATATCAAAACATAATTATTTGATATAGTTTTAAACAGAAGAAATGATTTATTTCTAAGTGGGTTAATGGGGAAAATGCATTCAGTGGCAGACAGTTTTAAAAAGATGTTTTTGAACTAGAACTGAGCTGTGCTCTGCTTATTTTCCCAATCTCTGGGTGGTTATTATGTCCCAGACACCACACCATCTTAAGGAATAGTAGGTGCCCTTGACCACAGCACGTTCACAGTTTGGAAGATAAACATGACCTCAGTGCTCAGATTTCCCAAGGATCAAATATATGCCAGACAGTAGGCCTGGGTCAGGGTGTGAATTATCACATTTATCCACACAATCTATGAGAAAGATGATATTACGAATCCCCATTTTATAGATGAGAAAAGGAAGCACAGAGAGGTTAGGTAACTTGCCCGGGATCACACAGTGGGTAGGTGGCAGGGCCCACATATGGAGTCAGACAGCTGGATCTGATCCCAAAGAGCATACTCTTAATTACCATATCAGTGAGCCCCACTGAGGGGAGCCCAGAGAACTCAGAGTCTGTCTCTGGGAGTCTAGGGCATGTCACAGAAGAGCCCTTAATTGGATACTCATATTAGGTGGCATTTTATGCTCATGACAGCAGCAAAGTGTAAAGTGGACCATCTGTTCACAGCTGAAGGTACATTTGGTTTTAAAGGACCCTGGTTGTGTCTCAGTTTCTGACCTCCCATTGCAGTGGTGAATGGTGACACTGGTGAGATGTCACTGGCCATGCATGAAACTCTGGCCAAACTATTTTATCAGGCATGGAGAGATGGCTCAGCAGTGAAGAGCACTGGCTGTTCTTGCAGAGGACCTGGGTTCAGTTCCCAGCATCCACATAAACTCCAGTTACAGGGGATCCATGCCCTCTTCTGGCCTCCTTGGGCATTGCATGCATGTGGCACACTTACACACATGCAAGTAAAACATTACACATGAAGAAAAAAATTAATTAATTTTAAAAGCCTATTTTATCATGATATTTAGACTGGGGCTACCCTCACAGATAGTAGGAAGCCTTTGTACTTTGATCAGGCAGACAGGGGAGACACTGGACACCCCCAGCTGCCCCTCTCTGGCTCTGACCAGTTTGGAGGTTGAAGGGGCAAGAAACATCTTCCATGGGAACACTTACTTGGCTCCCCAGAGCAGCAGGGCTGTGGTGGAATGGAGGCTTCCTTCCTTACCTTTATGTGGCTCTCTGGAGAAGGGCCTGGGTGAGGAACAACAGCATTGAGAGGCGCTGTTCCACTCAGTGTGTGTAGAAGGATAAAGTTCAGGCTCCATGAGAGGGGAATGACCATAAGGAGGGAGCATCAGAGGCACTTAACACTAGTATGGAGGAAGTGGGTGCTGTCTTCCTTGTTGAATTATGGGATTAAAAAGTTTATTTGTTTTAATTTTTATTGAATTTCTGTGCATTTCATACAACACATCCTGATGCTATTTAGACCCCCTCTACTATCTGCACTTCCCATACCCCCTCACTGAATTTCATGCATTCTCTCATATATATTAAGGCCTATTGAGTCAAATTTGTGTCCCTGTGGTGGTTTGAATGAGAATGTCCCTAATGGGCTCCAGGTATTTGAAAATTTTGTCCCCACTTGGTAGTGCTGTACTGGGAGTTCTTAGAAAGTGTGGCTGATAGAATGTGTAAATTGCAGGAGAGCCATAAGCTTCCTTAAAGGACATAAATTCCTCAAGGTAGCCAAATGGTCCAGATTGACGGCTTGGCCTTTGCTCTAGCCTTATCAACTGGTCATTTCCCTGGCTGACAGAAACTGTTTACAGAGTCAGCCTGAATCCTTTGGTGCCATAAGAAAACTTGCCTGCTCATCCATCCTGAGAAAATACCTTCAGGAAGAAGACCCTCAGTTACCCCAAGGACACTGACACTGAGCAGATTCCTGCAGCTAAGTTCCTATACAAGTCCAGATTGCTCTGCCTTGCTTTCCCTGGTGCTTGTTTCCATGGACGGCAGAGGCCTTCTCCTGAATGAAGGAACATTCCTTGCCTGTTGCAAGTCTGGCTCTGGTTCTTATTTCTTAACTTTAAGCTCCTTCTTTTTTCTGCTCTCCTAAATCTAACAGTGGCCATGCTGGAGGAAGCACATCACTGGGGGCGGGTTTAGAGAGTTCTTAAGCCTTGTGAGATCTCCAGTTGCTCTCTGTGCCTTGTGCCTGCTTGAAGATGTGCACACTCTACCTTCTGCTCCCACTCCAGTCACTTCCTGCCACCATGCTTTCCCTCCGTGACAGACTGTAATTCCCCTGGAGCTGTAAGCTCAATAAACTTTTCCTTCTATTAAGTTGATTTGGTCAGTGTTTCTATCACAGCAACAGAAAAGTATCTAATACAGTCCCCAAATGGTGAATGATGGGATCTTATCTGCTCAAGAGCAGTGACTTTGCTTTAACAATGTATGTCTCCTTCCCTGTCCCTTCCTCTTTTACCTCCCCTACCCATGAACTTGCTAGTGCTTGTCAGGGACTGAATCCTGTCCCACCCTGAATTCTAACCCCAGTGCCTCAGAATGTAGCAGCATTTGGAAGGAGATAAAGGTAAAATGAAGTCACTCAGGTGGACCCTGGTTCAATATGACCAATGTCCCAGGCACTCATAAAGGGAAGACCATCTGAGGACCCAGTGAGTAGTTACTAGTCAAGGAGAAACCAATCCTGCCCAAACCTTGATCTCTGGGAGAGTTGCTATGACAGAATATTTGACAGAAACAACTTCTGATTTATTTTGGTTCATGGTTTCAGAGATTTCCAGCCATCTTGGTGGTCAGGGCCTGCCTACAAGAGTAGCTGTGGCAGTGGAAGTGGTGGCAGAGACTCCTCTCATGGAAGCTGGCCAGGAAGCAGAGAGAGGGTTGCTAGGACCAGGGACTGGCATTACCTTCAAGACTGGACCTTAGTGACTACCTTCCATCACCAGCTAGATTTAAAATCCAAGTGGGGGATCTATACCCAGAGCTATGGGCTCAGTAAAATCCTGGAGCTTTGAGATAATGGGGAGATCCTCACTGGCAGGGGGCCAGAATAGTGGTGGGCTAATGAGATGGATGGGTTTCTTTCCTTGACTTTATGTCAATATTCGCTCCTGGAGGGCAAGATGAGCCCTTGAGATACACCAGGAAACTGAAACTCCACCTGGAGGTAAGCCCAAAAGGCTTTGATCTGACAGGACAGAGAACAGCTCTCCTGTAAAAACAGAGGGAACAAGCTGATCTCTAAGGAATTCAAAGGCCACACCATGGATTTCCAGGAGATAGGCAAAGATTTAAGGAGATTTAGTATATTCCCAGTGTTAGGTAGAGCCTTCCACCATTAGCCTGCTCTCTTCCTCTCCATAGATCTCTTAGAGAAATAAAGAGATGTTGAGTTGGCTACTGTGATCAGAATCCATCCAGGGACCAAAGAGGCCAGGCAGGGGGATGTCCCATGGGTACCTGTGGCTTGATGGGCCCTGGCCAGACAGGGCTACCAGCTCTCTTTAGCTCTTCCAGTCTCTTCAGTCACTGCCAGTGGAAGGCTAGACATTCCTTCCCTGGCCGTCAGCTTGAGTGGATGTTGGTTCCAGCTTTGATTTTCAACTCAGTGACAGAGCAATTTTGAATTTATATTTATTGTCACACAATGATGAATGAATAAGATCAGGGCAGATCAAATGTCAAACCTCAACAGATGCCTCCAAGTCAGAATTGTGTTTGTGATACAAATCAAAGAGTATAGTAAGTGTGCTTTGATCAAAGTTGGATTCATATTTCTTGACTTTTCTAAGCATATCTGTGTGAACACTTTTTCAAAGTCCCTATTATGCTGAGCTATTCTAGACACCAATGAAAACCAAGAAACTTGTCTATATTATTTGTTATCTATAAAAAGCAAGAGGCTTTCCAGGCTAAGCTCTTCAGACCTCAATAAACTCATCATGTGCTGTTTTGTCAGCCTCTACACCAAAGAACACTGAACCCAAAAGAAAATAAGATGGCTAGGGCAGAGGAAACTGATATTTTAAAAATGGATGAATGAAAAATAGCATTGAGAATGGAAGGTCTGGTCTAAAGATGGTGCCATGTTGTCTATTGTCAATGCTGCATCTTCTGTGTTTCACCAGACCGCTTCATCCGGCTCTTTCTATTTCTGAGTGCTTTAACTCCCACTGTAATTTCCTTTGTAGTTGTTGCATAACTATAAAAGGGAATCGGAGGGCTCCACCCTGGCAGACTGGGTAACATTGCTAGAAAGGATTTCTCTGTGCAAAGGAGCTGAGACCTAAGAATGCTACACTGGGTTTTCCTCATATCCCTCTGTATGTTTAGTTTAAACGGGGCAGGCTGTCTATGTGATATGGAGTACTTGCTGAAGAAGAATTCACACTTGTAGCTCTCTCCTATAGAGGTAGATAGCTTATTTATTTATTTATTTATTTATTTATTTATTTATTTATTAATAGGGTCTCATGTACTCCAGGCTAGATGGAAACTTACTAGGTAGCTGAGGATGACCTTGATCTTCTGATTCTCTTGCCTCTACTTCCTTTGTTATGGGATCACAGGTATGGGCCAACATGTCTGGTTTAAGCAGTGATAGGAATTAGACTCAGGGCTTCCTGAGTGCTAGGCAAGGAGTCTACCAACTGAGCTACATCTGCAGCCCATAATTCTGATTTAATTAAGAGCCTTTTCGAAAAGCTGGCTGTGATGACACATGTCTGTGGTCCTAGCATTTAGGAGGTTGAAGCAGGATGATGATAAATTCAAGGCCAATCTGAGCTACCCTAAGCAAGGTGCTCTCTCCCAAACCAAAATTGTCTTTGGTTACAAGTATCAGAAAGCCTGCTTCAAAGGGGTTTAAACAAAATCCAGAAATTACCATCTCATGCCCACGAACAGTCTAGGCACAGGGTTTAACATAGATGCTCAAATGGTATGAAGACGTTGCTGCTTCTCTCATCTCTTCCTGGGTCAGTTTCTAATGTGTTGACCTGGTTCTTCCTCAAGCTCATCTCCTATGGTTTCAGGATGGCCTTTTAGTTCCAATACAGCTGTAAAGAACTTTGGGTCCAGTCATGTGAAAGTGCTGAAATTCACTCTGGGCCAGCTGAGGTCATGTGTCTATCCTTCAACCAATCACAGTGGGTGGAACACTGTAATGTACTGGGTTATTTACCCAGCCAGCCCCTACTCCACTCCTGGTCACAGAGTTAGGAAGATCACTACTGTAACTTCAAGGAAGCACACCACAGATATCCACTAGGTTGTAGTCAGAGACATAAGAGCCACTGAATCTTATGCCAGTACCAATATGCATAGGAGCTGCTTACAGATGGCAAGTAGCCACCTAATGCTTACATGTCACCATAGCTTCCCTTTTGTAGGCTGGCTGGAAGAGGGTCCTCAGTAGCCCCTGTTTGAGCATCACACCATTATTCCCAACCCCACTGTGAAATGGTGGCAGGACAGCTGCTGTTCCTAGGATTGTGACTTGTCCCTGAGCCTCCCCAGAAACCCCACCCTTCTTCCCAGCACCCAGCTCCCTCCTCTTTGGCACAGAGCTGTGTTTTGAACTTGAGGAGGTCTTTCTAATTTCAAGCACCCATACATTCTTTCTGGGAAGCAGGCATGGGGTTTTGTCTTTCTAAATTAGTCTATGCATCGCTTAGCTAGCCCATGAGTTCCTTCAAACATACCTTCAGATGCCGATGAAGTGTGTGGTCTGCTCCAACACCCAAGAAGCCCTTCTTCCCTTAGCAGCAGTTAGCACTTGCCAGTTGAGAATGACACAGGAATGCTCCCCTTCCTGGGTCTGTTTGTCCACAAGGTTGACCCCGAACACATGGTAAAACCAAGCTATCACACATTTCTTTGACATTGAAGGCACATTCAGGGAGTCGTCTGTGATTAGAACCAACAAGCAAGAGATGGCTGCTGCGATATTTGGTGACCTTCATTGTTTGTTGTGATTGCTCAGGTCACCTTGAGTCCCCCAGCATCCTCATCATTTGGAGACATTATCTATTATGCTTCAGCACTGTGGTCTGTTTCTGATTAGTTCAACTGGTCTTAACCAGCACCAAACACATTTCAGCTTTGATTTACGCCTTCTCTATCTGCAGACATGTTTCTCGTTAGTCCACACGATGGGAGGCCTTTTCTTATTTTCTCATTTTCATGTGCATACAAAAAGTGTTATCACGAACCACTAGGCAAGGCCATATGTGGGGATGTCATAAGAGACTGAGCTGTGGAGAGTAAAGGATAACAAAAATGATGGCTGGGCAAAGGAAAATTTTAGTCAATTCCCTGATGATAATCCTCCATTTATAGGTGTTCTTGAGTAGGGAAAACATGGTGGTAATGAATAAATAACAGTCGACTCTGGCGTTTACAACAAGAGATACAGAGTAGAGAGTGCTCCATGGAACTGGGCTAAGGCCGATGCCTTTGATGACCACAAAGACTAAGTACATATCCCAGGCCATGTGACACCCAAGGTCAATAGTTCTGTGCGTATTCATTGTTTGGTCCCCATTTTCATCATCCCTGAGTCCTTTGAATAAAGTAAGCCAAGAGCAACATAGCAGGTTAAGGGAAAGGGCAGAGTTTATGGAGTCAAGGATGGTTCTATGAGACAGCAGAACTGACTAGCATACCTCAGATGCCCATGAAATGTGTGAGAAGACTCTTGTGTGTGTGAGGAGTGCATCTCCTGCCCTCTATCTGCCTCTGAGCCTGGGAACCTTCATGGGCATCATTCCCCTTGACCACATACCCTCATCCTTCTCCTTTACAACCAAGCTCTGCAACAACCAAGGGGGACACTTCCATTTTCAATGCGTTCATGGATACATCTAGCAAACACAAATTCTGACTGATAAAATGTGGACTTTGTCAGTACAGAAATGAATCATTCAGGTATGCAGAAAATAAACCCACAAAAATTTTTTTGGTGTGTGTGTGATGGATGTGTTAATATGTGTTTGTGTGTATGTGAATGTGTATGGGTGTACGTGCCGTTGTGTGTGCAGAACAGAGGTTGACATCTGGTGTTTTCTTCAGTTCTTCCTTACCTTAGTTTTTGAGTCAGGATCTCTCACTGAACCAGGAGCTCACCAGTTGGCTGGACTGGCTGACCAGGAAGCCCTAGGCATCCTCCTGTCTTTGCCACACTAGGGCTGGGATTATAGGTGCCAGGTGCCTCACCTAGCTTTTTTTACATGGGTACTGAGGATCAAACTCAAATCCTCAGCTTGCATGGCAAGTACTTCACTGATCGAGCCCTTTAAAGAAAACCCTTAAAACTTTTATATAATTTTTATAAGCTAATAAATTCCATTTATTTCCTCTTAAATTCTGATACCAGAGGTATGTGAAGGCCTGGGATAGATGCAGTTGAAAACTGTAATCTCCTCACATTTGAAAAACTGGGCATAGTATTGTGATTTAGGACCATGCACTTGCCACCCCCACGCAGACTTTTGTTCTGCTCTTAGATAAAATACTAATAAACAGGAAGTTGAAAAAAATGTGGTGCAATTGTTCTGAATGTTGTTTTTCTTTTAAGGCCGTCTGGGCCACACGGAGCACGGTTGGATTCCCTGAAGCCCCTGTAGGTGGCGGTGTTAAAAAAGAAATGAAGCCTTGTGAGCCTCTGGGCAGCTGCAGGCCTCCCGCTGAGGCCTGGGCTTTAAGCATTCCTGGGCTTGCTCAATATTCAATACTTTCCTCTTTATTTGCCCTGAACCAAGCTGTAGAATTTCAAGAAGGTGGAAGCGAGGCCATTCCTGTGGAAAACATATTTTTCTATTTTTTTTCTTTACGTTGAATATGCAAGAACATTATATTTACCCTGAATCCCTGGATGAGGGTGTGTGTGTGTGTGTGTGTGTGTGTGTGTGTGTGTGTGTGTGTAAAAG
>NW_008356240.1:296299-367841 GCF_000622305.1 Nannospalax galili
ATATATGATCTTTTGTTTATATTTAGGGCACATAATTAGTCACAAGCTGATACTGTTGTAATTTCAATAAACTAGGAAAATCTGAAATTTTATATTTTATTCTTTTTTTTCTTAAAGAGTGACTTTAATAATTATAATGACATTTGCTCAGTTTCATGATCCCCTCCAAGATTATGGTCAAGAACAGTTACTCTTGAAAGAAGAAACACTCATCTCCCCAGACCCTCTACCCTCCTCAAGTCCTGGCTTGTGTGAGGGGGTTGGAAAGTTCTGCCTCTGGGAGATGGAAGCTGAAAGGGTCCGGGACCCTTGAATGTGCTAATTGTGGACGGTCATAGCCTGTGTCCTGGTCTTATTGCTCTCTTTCTGCAGTCTCCCACTTTTCTATGAGGCTGACAGATCTAGGCCACATGGCTTTTGCTTACCTTTTGGGACCTCTAAAATGGTACCACATCCTTGGGTTTTTTCATAGCTCACAGTCTAGGAAAGAAACCTGTACAGGCTGTTGGAAACTAGAGCAGGGCAGAGAGATGCAGCTAGGAAGGACAGGCTTGCTCAGACCCTGTCAGCCTGTCAGAGTCCCTTCCAGGGAGGCTGGAGCAAAGAAAATGCTTCAGATGACTCCTCAGAGGCACCCACAGTCTGATACTCCTTCCCCCATCTCCCCAGGCTTGACCTGAACTCCACAAAAGGCTCCAGTCAACTGGGCTTACAAATGACACTGGCACAGCCCCAGAAGTTGCACTGGTTGAGGCCTGTCTATCTTTCTGGCTTTTTATCGTGTTGGTTTCTAAGTAGAACCTGATGTCAAATCTGAAAGAAAAAAGGGGAGTGCTCCTGCAGGAGTGTGAGGCTGACTGGGAGGAAATGGAGAACTCCAGGGGTCTGACTGCTGGAGCTCTAATTCAGTAAAAATATTGCTGCTGTTTATACCAAGAGTAGGAGGGAAGGTTGGGCGTGGTTATAGGGATTCAGAACCTCAGCACTGAGGCTTGAGGCAAGAAGAGCCTGAGCTTGGGCCCAGCCTGGGCTACACAGGGAGTTCCAAGCCAACCTAGGTTATATAAAGAGAGCCCATCTCACAGGAAAAAGAAAACCACAACAAAAAGTGGAAGAGAGAAAATAAGATTGAGATACCTTAGGCGCTCTCATCCATTGTATACCCTGGAAAGGCTAAGGAGGGTTGGCCCTCCTGGGGAAGAGGGGGCTATGAATAAGTAAGTGAGTCTTCTCCTGGGTTCCAGGAAAGGCTTTCCCTGTTAAACTTCAGGTTTAAGGGACCTTTTACGACTCAGCTGGGAAGCCCCGTTTCATAGGCTTCGGCACGTTTCTTTGGGGGCCCAGCACACACCATTGTTCTTAGCTGTTTCGTAGACACGTCTCACATTCTAGGGTTCACTATGCAGACAGGCAGCACTCTCACAATTATTTTTAGCATTTTATTTTCTGTTCAGGGTCAAGAACTTCACCTACCTAAGTCAGGCCCCACTACATGGAATGTTCCAGAAATCAGTGTCTCTGCCGCTTTTAGACCAGATGCCTTTCTTCTCCTCTACAAATCTAAGCTATCTGAATGTAATCCTCAAGTCAAATCAGCTTTAAATATTCTGCAAGAATAGCAGACTGCTTTGATGGATGGGTGCATTGTATTTACACTTAAGGTTTTCCTTATATCACCGAGCTCTGTGGTTGGGCAGTAGGTTATTTTTCTCGTAAATGCAAACATTTTCACTAATTTCAGTCTTACTCATTAGAAAATACAATGCTTACCCACCGATGCCAGGGGTTACAGAACATAACCACTCTACCCCCTCCTATAGACATTACAGGCCCTCTTTCTCTGGGCTATGGATTTTACAGTGAAATGTAAGTTTAACCAGCAGTAATTTGTGAGCCATCTTTCTGGCACATCGCTACCTCCACCTAGCTACAACATTTGATGAACAGGAGGGATGTGAAATAAAATATCCACACCAGAGTCTTGTGTGGCTGCCACCCCCTCAGGTTCTGCCTGAAAAATCTTTTGAAGGACACACTGTGACTGAACACTGGTGTGTAGCGGCCGGCCCTCTTTTATCTTGTGAAAATGTTGAAACTTCTATGACAGAAACTGGTTTAGTCATTCTTAAACTTCAGTGTGTTGAACCTAATCAGCATATTTTAATTTTTGACTTTTCTGTAATTGAAGAGGGACTGAGAGCTAATTTGATTTGTTTGAAACTTCCCTCAAGGTCATTTAGCAGCCTTGAGGCCCCTGTTGACCACACTTTCATTTTAAACATAGCTATTTTCCTACGGGGGAGTGAACATGTCCTGCTTGGTGTGTGGTCTGGTGACTTGTTGATTTCAAAATCCCACAGGGGATGCAAGGGGTCTTTGGACACAGAGCCTCTGGACTGGTGTGGGCAGCTGCTTGCTTACCCATCACCCAACTGCCTTTGTACCCAGTGGAGAGGGGTCCAGAGTTGCTTTGTTTTAAAGAAGGGGCCCAGAGAGGACTTCAGTGGTGTGAATGTGGTGCTTTGCTGTTGGATTTTTCAGCTCTATGATCTCTGTTCTTTTCTGTAAATATATTTAAATTGTAAACCTCTTGCAACCTCTGCCTCCTGGTAACAATAGTTAATTGATAAAGCAAGAATATGTTTTTCAAAATGATTCTTCCCTCCCTCCTCTTCTTCTTCTTCTTCTTCTTCTTCTTCTTTCTTCTTCTTCTTCTTCTTCTTCTCCTTCTTCTTCGCGAGCCTGTTAATATATATAAGTTACTGTCACTCTGTGTTTTTATATATTTCTGTGTTGATGTGTTTTACACAGCACAGATATACATAGATACAAATCATCTGTGACTTCTGAAAGGGAAATTGTACCAGTTAATTAACCTCAGTTTCTTTTTGATATCAAATGAGAAATGACCTCAGTAGGATATGGTTCAAAAATGAAAACAAGTTAACATTTGCCTAAATCTGAATGAAAATTCAGCTCTGGCTTTTATATTATTTTTTTCAGACAAGCTGTCGTTTTGGCCCATCAGGCCTTTCAGATCTAAGATAATATGATTTAAAATCACCTTTCAAGTCAGAACTGCTATTTATTCACATATTTTGTTGTCTTTTTGATGTATAAGCAGTATTTTAACATAATTCGTGTTCTTGGCTAAATGATTTTTATTCCTGTATTTATACATATCACTTGACATCAATATGCCATAAGAATCCATATTTCATACAATCTTACCTATAAACAATTTTCTTGCTTAGGGAATTAATTTTTTCTGTGACACTGCCATATATTTTATAGAATAACATTGAAAAAAATCAGTCAGGACTTTATAGTACAAAACAAATCAGACTTGCCTTTATCAACACTTTCTGTATTTACTAATGAATTTTCAAAATACAATTTGCCTTTTCTATCAACAAGGACCCTCCTCCCCCCCGTTTTTTGTCGGTTCTTCTATTTATTTTGAAACACTGAAGCAATCAGCCTCCAGCATTCTGTCTTCAGGGAATGACTCACTGTATTTTCGGCTTACAGTCACCAGGCTGATGTCGGGATCCACGGCAGTTTCCTGTTGTTTCGAGTAGCTTTTTTCAGTGGTGAGAGATTTGAGTGCAGAGAACACTTGGGGTGAGGGGGGTTGGGAGCTGGGGGGAGGGGGTGGGTAGGAGATAGCAGTCTGAGTTAACTTGACTTCTGAAATGACTTTTTAAAACATCAGATTTAAAAGTGTGTCATCTACTATACCCTAAGTAGCATGTCCCCTGAGGTTTCTTGCTGAGGAGTGTCCTCCCTGCCCCATGCTTCATGGAGTAAAATGCTTAGGCATACCTTCTGTGTTTTAGATCTGTATAAACACTGTTCCTATCAGTGGCCCTGAGGGGGCCACTGCTAAGTATAATTTCCCTTTAGCAGGACAGGACAGCATAGTCAATGAACTGGAACCCTGTCCCAATGCGATGGTGTTGAAGATACTTGTGAATGTTTTTTTTTTTTTTAAAATAGAATGTATGATTGCACTTCTGTGAGATACCGAGGGTGGCCAGCTTCATAGAAATGGATTCGGAGTGGAGAGTTCCAGGACTAGAGGTGAAGAGATGGCAAGTTTGTGTTTAACAGGGATGGTTTACAAAAATGTTTAGAGGAAGGTGGTGTTGTCAGCTACACAATAACATGAATGTACTTAAAGCAGTGAATTGTAGACCTAAATGGAGTTCAACGGTCTGTTCTTGTATGTCTATTTTAACACAGAGAAAATAAAAACACCCATGACAACTGAGGCTTTGAATGACTCTGTATAATGAAGTTAAGGGCTAAGATGTAGTTCACAAGAAGTTACAGAAATTGTAAGGGAAAAGAAAAAAATCTCAGGAGTTACCCTCTAGCCCAGGTGGGGAAGCTGAGGCCTGAAGAGGAGGTCTGCAGAAGCTCCGCCCAGGGCTCTTTGTGGCTGCTGCACCTGGCCTTGAGTTGGCCATTTCTTCCTGCTTCTGATTAGATTAGCCTCTAGATATACCCCTGAAGCAAGTTCCTCCTAATCCTTTAATCTAGAGAGTTCCCAAGATGTTCTGTGTGTCTCCAGGGGAAGGCTCCCAGGTCAGGGCTTGATTCTTCTGCCCTTGATGCCACAGTGTCATGAAGCTGGAGGCCTTTATTTCATTGGGAAATTATTTTTCCCTCAAAGTGACTATTTCTAGTTTTCAGCCCACTGGCTTTTTCAGGAGGGTGTGAAAAGTCTGAGGCTTTTCATGGCACGTAGAAAGTATAGCCTCATATGAACTTCGGTAGGGTCTGATCCATGGTTTTACAATGTTAACTCAAATTTTATGTGTGTGTGTGTGTGTGTGTGTGTGTGTGTGTGTGTGTGTGTGTGGTGATAATGGGACTTGAATACTAGGCTGTATACATACTAGGCTAACACTGCTCCATATCCTTTAAAAATTTTATTTATTTTTATTTTGAGATGGAATCTCACTAAGTTGCCCAGGCTGACCCTGAACTTACTCTGTAGTCCAGGCTGACTGTGAACTATGTCTTCTTGCCTCAGCCTCCTTAGTAGTTGAGAATTGGCCTGTGCCATTGTGCCTGGCTTATTTCTACTATTCTTAAATGCACCATTTTACTAAGGCAAGTACATAAAGGAGTATTACCAATATAGTTTTCCTCTAGTGCTGGAGGCTGAGCCCAGGGCCTGTACTAGCCAGGCAAGCACTTTGTCACTGAGCTAAAACCACAACCCTTCCATATGATATTTGTAAGTGGTTTGTATTATCTGGAGAGCTAAAACCTCATGAAACAAAATTCCATAACCACTCTCTGGCCGCCTTTTCTAGGGCATTCCTTTGCTTTTTACTTGAACACACATTCCCCTATCATACAACAAGTTCAAGTGCCATATTCGGTATTTTCGTAAAGCCCCATCACAATGGAATGGACACTAATCATATTTAACTCTACAGAAGTTGGTGGTCCCTGTGTAGACAGCTCCCTGGGTTTCTTACAGCAAACACTACACAAACACTATTCAACCTGTGCTCAGTGCCAGCATTAAAAGTTCTGCCTGGAGGTGGTAATGAAATGAAGACGTTGCCTGAGCAGAGACCACAGATACCTTCACATGTGATACAGCCATCTCAGTGAGACAAAACGTAACAGCCTTTTTCTTTCCAAATGAGGCAACATCACCATCGAAAAGCCAGTGAGTCTTTCGATTTGAAAATACACTGGAAAAGCCGGGGGCTCAGCCCCGTTCATTGGCCATTTAAGTGCTATTTGGGGAGCATATAGGACAAATGACTGTATTCCCAGTGGCTCCGTTCATGGAGACCGCACACCATTCCGAGGAGGTTTGTGAAGCAATGTTGGTTCATAGCTGCCTTTGTCTTTAGCTATCAAGGCCTTTTGATGGAAATCTATTTCTCCTAATCTGATGCACATTTTTCCTGATTGTAAATTTTTTCTAAAATGGACCACACATTTCAGATTGGGAATACAGAGATGTAGGAGAGAGTGAGAGACTGAAGGGAAAGTCAGAAGAATTAAATAGCATGAGCTTGTCTGAATGGAGTTGCCTGAGCAGAAAAAGAACAGAACTCTCCCACAGGTGAAGGTTATTGATACCCAGGAGGTAGGTAAAGTAGTCGGCATGCTAGAAAGAGGGTTAACCAGAGTAATGGGGCGAAACCAAGGGAGGGCATCCTGGAATGTAATATCAGAAATAAGTGTCCAAATGGGCGTGCCCATCTGAGTGTGAAATGAGCTTATGTGAAAAAAAAAGATGAGAGAGAGAGAGAGAGAGAGAGAGAGAGAGAGAGAGAGAAACCTGGCTTGCCTGTTCCCCTGCCATGGCAGAGAAAGTTAGAACAGAAAGCCAATAAAAATGGGAAGAAGAGGGAAGCTGGTTGTGCAGCCAGAGTAAGGGAAAATGACTTGCAGAGCATTCAGCTAGTGTGGGGCTGCTGGCCTAGGAAGAGTACTGGGTGTTTGGAGCATTCTTCAAGCAGTGCAATAGAGTTTGGGACACCAGCCAGCTTGATCTACACCAAGTGCTGGGGATTGTGGAGTCCCAAGTACGAATTTCTACAGAGCATCATTTTGAAACCCTCTTCTGACTTTCCAGATAAATTGCAGAATCATCACTAATCTTAAAACACTTTCCATTAAAACCATACTTCTTAAAAGTACTGGAAAGATGCCCCCTGCTGCTCTCCTGGGGCCCCCTTTGTATTTGCTCTTACCCTGCAGGCAGAGAGATTTATTTCATTAGCAGGACCAGTGCCACATTTGCAGTCTCTGGATAAACCTTCCTGGCTTCCAGGACTGATCTGCTGTTGAAGCTCTTCTCTGTGAAGCTAGAGGCTGGGTAGGCAATGCAACGGTCTCATAGCCAGATGCTTTCCCCCACGAGTGAATCTCCATAGAACAGTAAGGTCCGAAACAAAGAAACTTTCCCTGTAATGTCTGCAACTGCTTTTTAAACATGCTATGGAATCTGAGTCAAAAAAGAGGTTGTAGCTCCCTCCAAGGCTCTCCCTTCATGGGGTCAGCATCTGTTAATTTCTCTTTCTCATTTCCTTTTCTCCCAGACTTTCCCTTTTCTCTTCCTTTCTTTTTTCTCCTTTTCCTTCTTGATCTCTATCTTCCCATGCTTTGAAAGGAAAAAAAGGAAGAAGGAAAAAAAGAAAGCAGGAAGAAAGGAAGAAAAAGAAGGAAGAATTTTTAAGACATGATTTCAATCATATGAGCTTAATTGAAGTTTTCCTATACAAGGAATTACGTTCATCCCAGAAGCCATAGGTTGTCAAATAAAAAGCCCAGTGCCAGGTCTGAGATACCTCCCTTCAGGTTGTTGATCAGAGATGTCCCAGAGACCCCCAAAACAATGCAAGCTATTGCCATTGCTCTTGGTTGCCTACCAGAACTTGGTGGTAAGATCCTATTGCTGAAACCACCACCTACATTGGTCATAGAACATGAAGAAATCAAGTTGGTGCTGACCAGCAGGCTTCTTCCCTGCTGGCTAGCTCTCATAGTACTAGAAGGTGCAATACAGACTATTTGGGGAAGTCGTCAACAGTCTTACCCAGCTGTGAATCCTGTGGACTGCAGTAATGACTGGAATGGCAAGTATATGCCCATGGGTGCAACAGTGGCACAATGTTATGGGGATGGGGATAAACAACTAGTTCTTGATTGATAAGGCCCACTCTGCAGAAAGAAACACATGGCTGGCATTGCAAATCTGGCCAAGAATCTATGGTTGGGGGAACTCACAGGCCCTGGGGGTGAATCTCCTATTATTTTGCTAAATGGACATAGTATCAAACTGCCCTCTAAATATGTATCTCTATACCCATAGATTAGTGCAGCTCTCAGACCTCACCAGAGAAGTTTCTTTGTGCAGTGATGGTGTTTAATGCAGAAACACACACAGGTGGTCAAAGTGCAGAGAACAAATGACTGTGGAAGTGCTCAGCCACAAATGGGACATCTGTATCAACCCACTTCCCTTCAAGGTTCAGGGGCCATTGTCGAAGAGGGGGTAGAAAGATCATAAGAGCCAGAGGTCAGGGAAGACCAGAGCAAAACAGTGTCTTCTAGACATGACAGGACTGCTGTACTCATGAATTCACAGTGGCTGTGGCTGCCTGCACAAGACCTGCACAGGTTCAAGTTGGTCAACAGTCCAGCATGGAGTGGGAAGGGGATCATGACCTTTAACCTTTAACTGAAGAGCTATGGACAGTTGATGTCTTCTGGGGGAAAGAGTCATTTTTTTAAGGTTGTGACTCCTGGTGGGTTGACAATGCTCCAGTGACTGGCCCTGCACCCAGAAGTATATGGACCACACCAGCTGGATTCAATTGCATATTTTCTAAACAGGGAACATGAAGTGGGGTTGGGGTGGGAAGGGAGGGATGGATCCTGTAAGGTTAAGGGGAGAAGCTGAAGTGAATATGATCAAAATAGACTAGATGAGTCTCAAGGAATTAATAAAAATATTTTTAAAAAGCTTTCAAGCAAGATGCAGCTCTAAATACTATCAAATTATATTGTATAAAAAGTATAAAAATTCAATAAAAAAAGCAGGAGGGGGGATTTCAAGGGGCTAAGGAGATATGTCTGGGGTAGAGTAGTTGTCTGGCATGTATACAGCCCTGAGTGTGTCTCCAATGCTGCAGGTTTAAAGAAAATAATGATTGAGGATTTTTTTTTAAAGATATGAAGTTAAACAATGAAACCACCCTTACTAGTCTGTAGAAGACAATGCAGTCAGACAGAAGCAATCAACAGAAGCACAGCTGGAATTTCTACAATTGTGGAGCCACTCAGAGGATCCCACTCCTACTTTTTGCGTGATAAGAATCCTGCTTGCTTGAGTGAGTGGGGAAGGACTAGAAGAGCACCATGCCCCTGTAGTCTAAAGGGTGCCACATGGGGCCCCAGGCCTTGCCAATGACCATGGCTGCCACTCTCCCAAAGTGGATTGCAGGCCAAGCAGGAGAACCCAGACAAAAGAACTGGTTCTCTGACTCCCCTAGGAGAAAACATGTAAGCCATGGAGTGATGAGATAGGTCTGTCTCCAGATGTCACTTTCCCCGCATCATTGATCTGGAATGAAATGAGGAGATGACCTGCACTGTTGTCTCTCTTCTCCATTTCTCTGTGTGTGTGTGTGTCTCTCAAAATTCATTTTGTGTGTGTATAGTGTATTGTGTACATGTGTATGTGGTTATGCCTGTACTCATGTGTATGGATGCATGTAGAGGCCATAGGTCAACACCTGAAGCCTTCCTTGATAGTTCTTCACCTTATCTTTTTGAGACAGAGACTCTCACTGAAACTTGAACTTACTGATTGGCTAGACTGGCTGGCCAGTGAACTCCAGAGATCCTCCTGTCTCTACCCCTCCTATTACAGAAGCACTTGACCACTCTGTCTGGGATCCTTATGCTTCTGTGGCAGGTACTTTATTGACAGAGCCATCCCCCCAAGCCCAGTCTCTTTCCCTCTGGATCCCAGGCTGGCCTTGAGTTCCTGACCTTCCTGCCCCTGCCTCCCTGGGATTAGAGATGTAACTCACCAAGTTTAGCTGCAATCCTAATTTTAGTGTTTCAGGAGCACAGGAGCTTCCTCTGATAACTCCATCCACTCCTGGTCTGTGAGCACTGTTCAGCGACCCAAGGCGATGGAGGACCTCTTGGTCTTTCCAGGATAAGATGGGGTGATAGGGCAGTCATGTGTTGGGTGGTCAAAGGGAAAGGAGGTGCTGGATGGTTCTAGGAGATGAAGCAGACATAAGAAAGTGTTTATGGGTTGTTCATGACCTTATCCTATGGCAGAGAGAAGGACCAGTCTAAAGTGCCCCTGACTCAGTAAAGGGAAAGAAAGCTCTGCTCACCCTTGCTCTTCCTTCCCTTCCTTCCTTTCCTGCTGCACATGGCCTTCAGCTCCTGTCTTCCAGACTTAGGATTGTTTCTACCAGTGCTTGATGGTGTGGGGTTTTGATTTCAGAAGGTGTGTGTATTCTTAGATGCATGTCATCTTCATTCTTGTGACTTACGTTCATAATCATTTCCGTATCTTTATGGTGATGGCCATTATTTATAGCATGTTATAGAAACCCTTAGAGATATATAGTCTTGGTTTTCACTTAGCCTCCAGGAACCACAAACTCTGTCCATATCTACAGAGCACCTCCCAACAGCTACTGTGGTATAATGCTGGGGTTTCAACAATAGACTAGACAGTGCCTCAGAGCGCCTCTCATCAGCCACCGTGGTATAAAGCTGGGGTTTCAACAATAGACTAGACAGTGCCTCAGAGCTTATTCAACACTCAGTGCTTGGACGTAGCTCTGTGGCTTTGAGTCCAGTGTGCCCAGACTCCCCTTTCTGGCCTCAGGCCTCTGACTATTGTATAGGCTAAGACCTTTCTGGGATAACCAAGGCTACATTACTTGGACAACCTTGAGGCTTGGGTAGGCGTTAGGAGACCAGCTCAGGGTCTTCTCACTGGAATGTGTCCCAGGAACTGCTTATGGAGTCTTTCTGCCTGAACGAGCTTTCTTCTTTCAGATAAACAAATGAATAAGTAACAAGCCTAAACCCACCTGCCCTCCATCCTCCAGGGCAACTGTGAAGTTTAGATGAAGCCACATTTTAAAAATTGCAGGGAACTGGGAGATACCTTGGAAACCCAAAGGAGAAATCATAATGATATTGGAATAATCAATCTAGTAAGTGTCTAATTTCTATGAAAAAAACACATTGGATCTCTTCTTGGCAAGAAAGCCCCCTCTTTTGCCAACATACACAAGCTCCCCCGGGCACACAAATCACTACTCCTTAGACTAAACCTATATGTCTCTCACTTGGTAGGCAGTTTTTCTTGGTCTCTGCCCTCCAGAATTTTCGGCAGAACTTTGAATTAGGTGTGCCAGACTTGTTTCAGTCTTGACTGTGGAGATTACGCACATGTAAACCTCTGAAGATAAATGTTATTTAATTGGATAAACAATCTTTGTATGGTTTCTTTCTTCTGTTTTCTTTCAAGGTACTGCTGACAAGGTAGTTTTTGAGAATTTTTTTTTTAATCTGAGCCTGTGTCCACATAGAAGGATCTATCCTGGCATGTGAGTAATTGGGAAAAATAGCTGAGTGGCTAGATGAAGGAACAGTTAATAAGGGAATGCACATGGCAATTCTGAAAAGGAATGGCCCCAAGGTGATAATGATGAAGGAGACTTTGCTATGTCTTTTAGCTTCTTGGTCTCAGCAGAGACCCAAATACCCAATACCGAGAGCAGTGTTGTTTTTGCTTTAGAAGACCTCAAGGGAAGAAAATGGCAAACCACTTCTTTAAAAATGAGAGACTCATAAACACGTACTGGGCGGCATGTGATGCTCCAGGCAGGATGCTTGGCGCTGGAAAGGTGAAGTGAGCTGAACCACTGTAGTGGCAGTCTTAGAGAGACACCATTTAATCAGGAAGGACAGGTCACAAACTCAGTCTCCAGGGGAAGGTCTGTGTGGTCTGTGGAATGGTGGCCACTGAGAAGAATGGCAGAAAAATCTTTAGAGTAAGAGGACAGAATGAAGGCTGGGATGGCAGCATCTGAGGTCCTTCTTTGGTGCCTGTCTTAGTTTGTACTGTCACTTTAACATAACCTAGAGTCACCTGGGAAGAGGGAATCTCAATTGAAGAATTTCCTCTACCATACTGGTTTGTAGCCATGTCTGTGAAAGATTGTCTTGATTGATAATTGATGTGGGAGGGCCCAGCCCACTGTGGGCAGCACCATCCCTAAGCAGGTAGCAGAAGGCAAGCTAGTAAGCAGTATTCCTCCATGGTCTCTACTTCCTTCACTTTCTGCTTGAGCTCCTGCCATGACTTCCCTCAATGATGGATTATGACCTGGAAATGGAAATTGAAACAAACACTCCTTTCTTCCCTAAGTTGATTTTGATCCTGGTGCTTATCATAGCAACAGAAAAGCAAACTAGAAGCGTCTGGCTTAATGTTATCTGCAGCAAGCTGACCACCCTTCTCCTGGCTTCCTTTTCATTAGTGAGGATAAGATACTTATCTCAGAGGCTTATTACACAGTGGTCCGGGGAACATTCTTCAGAGCATGGTCACTGCCAGCATTGCTCTCTCTCTGGGCCTGTCTGTGCCAACCCTGGAATGGTGATAGTTGAGTCCCAAGCTAGAAAGTGGGTTGATTCATGGACTCCATCCCACCACTGGTGAGCCCATTTTGCAGGGACTGGACCTGTGCCAGCTCTGCATCAAGTATCTATGAAGGGCATAGTGATACATTATGCAAGAAGACTCAAGGGTAAGACCCATGTGGTGCTCAGAGTGAGGACTTCCCTCTCAGTAAGAGGGAGGGAGGTCCTTCTCAAAACACTTGGGTTCAGAGGGGGAAACTACTTGCTCCATGCCCACCAGTTTCCTGGTCCCTGCCACCAACAGTGGCCAGAAAGGCACTTAAAAAGGGATGGGGTGACCACATCCCTAGGATGGAGGTGAATTGAGGTTGAGGACATAGGTCACCCCATACTTATAACTGGCACAAGTGAATATATATCATTGGTACAGCTAAGATTGTGTGCTTCTAAATGAATACCAATGAAAAATGAGATGGTTTCCAAGTTACTTCTTGGAAATAGATTGTGGGTAAATAACATTTGCTTAAAGCTTGGAAACCCAGTTTCCTTTGGTTTGTTTTTAAATGCTTTGACAATGTGGTTTTCTTTTTTTTTTTCAATCTGGGGGAGAAAAAAAAACCCATAAATAAAGACTGTCAATTGAGTGAGATCCACAGTCAAGCTATTCTAAGAGCCTGCAGACACCCAGGTTGGTGATGAAGGACAGAAATTCAATATGGAAATCAGATCCACTCCAGATGCAACTTACCTAACATTGTGATTTTAAAAAAAAGGAAAAATATGTATATATGTATCATTATGATGTATATGTTGCTATCTTCGGGGTTGTAAATAGGAGCAATTTTAAGATGATTTCTGCTCTGTTTCCAAACCGAGCTGTACCCGTTCACTCACTTCAGAGTGAATGTTGCCGCTGTTTTTGTCTTCGAAGTATTAGGGTTCTTGCCTTAGCAACAGGCTGCAGCAGAAAGCAAGCAGTGTCGCCTAATAAACCAGCAGGGACAGTATCAACAGCAGAGGCAGCCATGGAGGGAGGGACTGGAGGGCAGAACACAGGGCCTTACTAGTTCCTTGTCTGCCAGTGGCCCGAGGCAGGCAGGAAGAAGACCCTGATGGGGGAGGACTTCACATTTGTTGCCGCCTGGATTAGGTACAAGACAAGTGCCGTATTGTGACTCTATGTTTGTCCTTCTCCAAACCAATCTGTAAAGCAAACGTGCTGATCAACTGTCCTTGTCCTGTACTGACTTAGACTGTCAGCCAGTGTTCAAAGAGCTTACAGAACAGGGCTGTGGACATGGCCGTCTAAGAGACTTCTTGTGCTCAGGCTAGAGTAAAACCATTTCATCTCCTCCCTTTGGCATTCCTAGCCTGGCTTCTGGAAGTTCTCAAATGAAGGTTACAGCTCAGACAAGAAGAAGGTAGTTTTTAGTGAATGAAGTCTGGGCTATTTCCTGCTAAGAAGACAGGTAGAGAACAGGTAATGATAGGTCCCAGTCTTTGCTGCCCCCTGTGCACCCCTGTCCTTCCCTTTCTAGCTACCCTGTAGAACCCCTGGTTGGCATTTTCACTGACCTGGCTCTCCTGGGTTTGAAGGGCAATTCATATGGGCAGATTTTATGCCACAATTTTGACATCAATTTTATTAATATATAATTTACATACCATATGGATCATTCTTTTGAAAAAAAATTGGCTGATGAATATGAGTGTTAAAAGTATGGATACTGATGGGATACCATGTGACGTTTTGATATGTGCATACATTGTATAATGTCTAAATTGGATTCAATACATCTGTCTTCAGACTGGGGATATAGGTCAGTTGGTTGACTATTTGTCTCACATGTGCACTAAGCCTTGGATTGATCTCTAGTATTGCAAAAATAAAATACAACAAAATAACAAAATATTTCTTCAAAAAGTTTTCAATTGTTTATGATAAAGTCATTCAAAAACATTTCTTCTCAATTTTTGAAATATGTAGTATATATATTTTGAAGTACTTAGTGAAATAATACTGTACTTTTACAAAAAAACAGCAAATGATTAGCAATGAAAGATCTGGGTTTAGAGAAAATGCCCTTTAAAACACTTTAGAAACAAATTGGAAAATAATTAGTGAGCAGTACAGTTTTATAAAAACATCTTCTCTCTTCACATCCTTTGAAAAACCACTGCTAGCTGCATGTAAACACTTGCATCGATGTCATGGAGTGGCATTCCTCAACCTCCAAAATGCTGATGATAGGAGGGCTGTGAGGAGTTTGCAAGTCTGTTTCTGTGCTGTGGCTTAAAGACCATGTCCCTCTCCGTATGAAATGTCTGTGCAATCATAGAAACAAGGTTCTGAGAATTTAAGAGGTGCTACTGGCTCTGGGATAATAATTCTGTGCGAGTCTTCTCTGGCTTAATTTACCCTAGAGCCTAATTTTCATTCCCAACAAATTAGGCAGGATGGATAGGGGCATTTGGAAATGAGGGAACAGTGACTAATAATACATTTACCAAACATCACTGGCCTGGTGGTGATTCACCCCTCCACTTCTCGATAAAGCATAAAGCATTCATTCTTGTTTGCTAAATAATGACACCAGGGCCCATCAGATCTGAGTTTCCCATTGAACAGACCCTAAGGTGGATGTTTATCCAGGGATTTTTATGGCTCCTTTGGTGTGACTTCTATGGAGACAGTCTAAATGAGGTTAAATGTTTGGAGTCACTCTGATTTTTCCTAATCATCATGGACAATTCTTAAGAGTCAAGGAAAGCCTGCCTTATCAGCTCTTTTCTAGACAACTTTCGGTGAAGAGATGGGCTTGGGGGTGGGACCTCTTCTTCGTTGGGAAACACCACCTTCATCCATAATTCTGTCCACTCAACTGTGAGCTCTGTGGTTTGGTCCCCTTGGCACCATCCCTGTGACAACATGTGAAAGTTGGCTTTTTTCCCCTGTCACACATGGCTCCACTTTCTTTCTAATAGAGCTTAGGTAAGGAAGTGAGAGAAATGGGAGGATTGGTAAAGTAAATAAGGTTCAATCTTTTTTCAGATTTCTAAGCTGGAAATCAGCAAAACAAGACCTGCTGGTAGACATGGCAGCATCTCCGCTAAGTATATAGACTAGAGGTAGTTACATCTGACAGCCCCTGACATCTTTAAATGTCAAACTCACCACACATCACAGATGACATCGTGCCTACGGATCGAACTCCCTTTAAAATACACTTCATGTAAATACGTTTTTGTGAAACCACAAGCTGTTCCTCTCAGTTTTGTTTTCAGCTGGCTTTGATAGAGATTGGTTGGCATTCTACAGTTAATTAAACTTTTAGCTTTGCTGCCAACATCAATGGAAGGGTTAAGTGACTCTCAGAAACACACTGCATTCTTCAGGGCCCAGGCATGTCCACGTGCCTCTTCGTTGTGCTAATAAATCCTTTCAGGAGAAAGTTGCTTAGCTGTTCTCTTGAGTTTACAACCAGAGCCATCTTGTTTTCCATGGTACAGGTCCAGTGTGTGCCTTAACTCACTGTGACACGGTATGGTGTCTTAGGTCAGAGTCAGGCTGTGGGAGTGCAACATGCCTTTCTTCATAAAATGATATTAAATATATCATAAATTCCTTTTACTTGTTATATATTTCATTTTTAACTAAAACCAATTTTCTTCTCTGTGCAAAGTAAAAAATGAAATGTGAGAAACTCCAATTTCTAAGCCAAACATTCTGAGTTTGGGGGTCTCTAACTTTTATCTATTTTTTTTCTTTTCCCCCCACTTGCAGTTATTGATAGGCTTTGGAAATAATTTCCTGCTTAAAAAGAAAAAGTTTAATATCCTAATTCTACATTTGAGCCTGTCTAAACCTCTAAAACCATGCTGCTTAAAAAAAAATCATTATCATCATTTCATACATGATAGACTGATTTCAAGTGAAAAGGTGAATGGGGGAAAACCATATTTTACTTATGCTTAGGAATGCCTTTAAATAGAACAAAGGTTTTAAGTCTTGGTGTTAACAGATGCATTTTTGTGAAAAAGAGGAAGAATAAATCAGCTAGGTTGCATGTAAAATAATTGTGCTAAAACATAAATTTTTAATACAGGAGAGCTTACATTTGTGTGTATACTTTCAAAAAGAATTGTTTTTTTTTTAGAACATGCCTTGACTATTTATTCAGTGAGTGCTGCTGGGCTGTGCTACCCTGCTCTTGAGAAATTCCCGGGTTACAGAGGCAATCAAGGGTGAACTTGAATTTGTTAGGTGAGCACGGCCTTTTCTGTTGTGGTAAGACAAAGTTAAAAGAACAACGATTCTGAAGAAAGCCTTTCAAAACCATGTTATGCCTCGCTTTTTCCAGATGACTAAAATCACCATCATCTCCCAAGTCTTACAACAGGGGACAGGGCTGTGCGTGGTTTTATAAGGGTCATAGGTACGCATGTCAGGCTGGTTCTGAGTGTGAAATGTCCAGGTTTGCCGAGTGAGGATACAGCAGGTATTCTAAAGTAACATTCTCATCAAATAATATTTGAAAATGACAAATACAGGTGACCTCCCTTGTCTTTTAATTCCCTGTCATCTTTAACTTCAGTATTGTTTCAAGGTTGTTTTGCCTGTCTGTTTTAAATACTGGTCTCTTCCATGAGGTAGGCTGTTTGCTTGGAAGTATCAGAATAGTCTCATATGACTGAGAGAACTGGAAAGTAACGCTATGCAAGAGGTGTAAGCTCTGAATCACAGGTATGCTAACATCACACAGTGTCTTGAATGGAAGATGTTAATACACTGATGTTGTCATTGGTTCAAGTTTACCAGAAACAGTCCCGACCTTTCACTCAGAATCTTTTAGGTTGACCACAAATAAAAGTGCCTCCCTCTGTCCATGATTTAAAATTCCTTCTGCTAAGCTTTCTGACAATCAATGTATATTCTTCCAGTGATCCTCCTGAGTTTTGCTATTTATTTTGGACCCTCTTCACTGTTTATTTATACATGGCTGTTTAAGAAGAAATCTACTTTCAGAAGAAATGACTCCTTATACTCTGGGTGTTTCCCTTCTTGACTACCTAAAGAATTTTCAAATGTAAACCGATTATGGGAAGACACATGGGCAAAGAAAGGGCAGGGGACAAGACTTAACTAATTCCTAAATTGTTTGAAGTCAGGGAAGCACTGTGGCGACTCTGTGGTGTTTTTCAAAGTGTTCCTCAATTTAATTAGCCTAGCAATGAGCAGCATTTCTGTCTAAAATAGATGTGAAAAACAGCCGAGTTTCTCTAAACATAAATCACTACGACTAATACTCTGAATGTTGAAAAATCCAGAGCGGTATGCAGGATGCTGTGAACGATTCGGTCTCTTTGTGGACAGTCGTTTGGGCTTTTAAGAAACGCATTAATTTGATTGTAAGTGTTTCTGTGTTATCAGGAAAAGAAGCTGTAGAAAATGGTTTCAGAATGTGTCATTTTCTCCTTGGTTTAATCTGAGACAGTGTGTGGGCATGCTGGTATTTTAAAATGCTGTACACATTGCTGTACTTCAAACCTGAGGGACGGTGACAAGCGGAGAAGAAGCTTCTGGATCAGTTCTGTGTCTCAAATTCTGCTTTTCTTCCGAGTCATTCTTGAATGTTTAGGAAAAAGAGTCTTTCACGGCTTCTTCATTTTTAATGTGTTCTTGTAATGAAGCATGACAAAAAAATCAAAAAACTACATCGTCTTTCCATCAGTTTTTGATCTGAATGTTTAATGCTTCATAAAATAAAACCATGCATTTTCATTTTAACTAGGTTTCATTCTTTTTTTTTAATGAAATGATTTGTGGTGTAAGACTGCTATTTGGTTTCAATATTAATATATAGCTCGAACTCCGTGGGTGTCATTTATTTTCAGGAGTAAATAACTACTTAACTGCTGAGTTTACCTCGGCTTAATTCAGTTGATACCCAGGGAGCCTCGATCTGCATTTGCAAACCACTGTTTGGTTTTTGTAATTTTTTGTAAATTAATAATGATATGGTGTCATTAAAAGCTAGTTTCAGGGTCTCATTGGGGAATGTCTTGTAGCTGATTTCAAAATCCAATCAGCAGGTTAATCATTAGTTATTCTTTTTTTTTTTTTCTAGAAAGGTTCATTAGGTTGTTTCAGAATATGAATTCTAGAATTCTGTTTTCCAATAATATGTATATTATATAAATACACATATTTGTATGCATTTTAACCTTAAAAGGGGTTAATTTGGTAAGAAGAGGTGTGTTTTCTGTTTGTATTGTGGTTTGTTCATTTTCTCATCAACTGCAATTGGTAGTTAAAATGTTGAAAGCAGTTTGGGAACAAAATGTCTGCTTACACCAAGACAAAATTGGCCACAATTTGCCGATTGGGTTGATAACAAAAGCCAGCAACACAAAATAGGTAGAAAAACAGTTTGTTCGGTGATGTGAGACCACTGGAGAGATTTTTTTTGCATGTTATTTTTTTTTCATTCTGATGTTTATGCTGTGTTGGAAATACACGAAGAGAAGTCTCTGAGCACCCTTACAGTTTCATTAACCACTTCATGGTCGGAGGACACCCTGCTCACCTGGCATGTGACACACATTTTGGTTAAAACTTGTTGAAAACACCTAACCTCCCCCTTCTAGTCAAGCTGCCCCTGCTCATAAATGTGTCCAAGCTCCTAATTTTGCCATCTTTTAAAGGAGAATTTAAATGACATTTACCCCTTGGAAATTTCCACATTGAATTCTCGGGCTACAATTACACTTTTGAAAGTGTTAAACAAAAATTAGTTTGCAGGTAAAAAAAGTTGTCTACCTGTTTATGCAGTTGACAAAAAGCTCAATAGTGAGAAGGATACATTGAGCCTCATATCCTGACAAACTGTAAACAAATGTTAATGTTTGACATGAGACAGTATTTTTATTTTGAAATGATAGAATGAGTTGAATGTGGCCTCCCTTGTCTGTTTTCACTTCTCGTGCCTGTGGGGTATGCGTGTGCGTGTGTGTGTGCGTGTGTGTGTGTGTGTGTGTGTGTGTGTGTGTGTGTGTATGTTTTTCCATCTTAAAAAATCAGACACTCCAGGACAATAATTAGGATGGGGCTTGTGCTTCAACTTATCTAATCTTTGTTTTTACAAATAAATACAAAAAACTCAAACTGAAACTCGATGGCTTTGGTGATAATAAATTAGCAGCCACGGGGAAATTTTCTTCATTTTAATGTTCTTTCACAACCCACATTCAGTTTCGGTAGGAAAATTATTAACCTTTTCAACAGCAGGCTAAAACAGGGGTGCACAATAGACTCTACAGTATGATTTGCAGGTTTTAGTTCTATTTTAAGATTTGGGTATAAGGGTTCTTTTCCTTCTTTCTTTTTCTTTCTTTCCTTCTTTCTTTCTTTGGCTAGTTGCTTTCTTCCATGGTGATGTAACTAACTGCTATCCTTTCAACATGTACATATTTTAGTGTCGATTTTTACCGAGAGGAAGAAGATTCCCTGTACTCTCCTACTGTTTGGTGTGTAAAGAGGAAATAGACTTGGGTCTGCCTCTTTGTCTCCACTCTAATCCTCCTGTGGAGGTTGTGAGCACACCCTTCCTTACTAGTTTTCAAAATCCAGTCAGGCCACATTTCACAGAGGGCAGAAGGCTCAGTGTAGGGCAGCGGCTCTTCCTCCTGCCTGCCTCGGGTGGCCTCATGGGAATGTCTGTGAAACGGGTGTAGCAGGGGCCAGGCTGGCTTGCTCCGCAGGTTGCCACAGCCTGGGCCTGGATGGAGGCTGGACTTGGAGGTTTTCTCCAGAGGCTGGCCAGAGGCAGGACCTGGGAAGGCAGTTGCATTTCCGGCGTCCAGGTCTGGCTAAAGTAGTTATACCTGTAGAGGGGGTTATAAATGGGGACTGAGTTGTAGCTTCTAGCCAGCCTGTGCTTCCTGTGCATACAGTCACCTTCTTGGCTGGCTCCGAGTGCTCTAGCCTACCTGTGCCATCCATCCCTGCAGAGGTGACCATGGAAATTGAGAAGCAAACATTTTATCTGTAGCATGCTGCACTTCTTTCTAGCTTGTTTTTCTTTTTCTTTTTTTCTTCTTTTTCAGCTTTCTTTCTTCTTTTTCTCATACTTCCTGTATGAGGTTAGTTTTTTTTTTTAATTGTTAGACAAACTATTTTGTAACCTACATTTTTGCCTATTCTTCTAAGCCTCCTACCTGTCCCATCACAAGTTTTTTACTGGTGTCTGGTACCTATGTAGTGACATTTCAGTGTGACTAGACTAGAAGGTGGGTGGCTTCGCATCTACCTTCCTTCCCAGGGTGGCAGCAAGACCTGCAGGGCTGGCAAAAACACAGCCCTGTTCCTATTGAACAGAAATGTCAAGAGACCTCAGGGTCAGGTGTTCTCATGGGTCTGTGTGGGCTGAGGAGAGGAGGCAGCGATAGGGGGAGGCAGGACTGGTGGAGCAGTTTGAGGTAGGGGACATCACCAGCAGGGGTTCAAGATCCCATCGTGTGCACAGATGTACACATATGCAACATCTCAAACAGGAGATGGAGGGATGAATCCTTTCCAACATTCCCCCATGATCACCCCAAGAACTTATGGCAAACTCTGGATGTTTTCTGAGTTGAATTTGCTTCCTGCCCACTATGGGGATCTTGGGAGTGGGTCATATGCTGAGTGGCTTGGATATGGTTTACCTAAACTGTAGACATCAACAGATGGCCAGGTGTGGTCACTGAGGTCAGGAGAGCAGAGTCCCTGGCCCAGAGTCCAAGACTGCCGTTCGGAGTAGATCATCGTGTGCCAAAGTGGCTCTTGTACCTCTTATCACCTGGGGGCTGGGAGAACAACCTCTCCACCACTGCGAAGGGCTCCACCCTCAGAGTTTCCAAATTAGAAGATCCTGAGTGAAGCCTGAGAATTTGCATTTCTGATGTGTCCTTAGGTGACTCAGTGCTGCTGCTAGTCCAGAGACCCAGGCTAAGAATGGTTGTCTAGAGCCAGGGGTGAAGGGCATGCCTGAAAGACTTTGACTCCTGGAATCTCTGGGCTGTTTTCCCAGAAGGCTGAGGTTCTCCTCATTTGTTGCAACACAGTCTTAGAGGTCAATGTAGTTTTTCAAAGGCTCCTGGCACTTCTCAGTGACTGTAGAGTAGGGCTATCTGTAATTTTGGTCTCTCACAAAGTCATCCAGGCTATAAATCTGTAAAGTGTCCATGAGGTTTTGTTCTCTGAAAAAAAATGGCTTTTACTAACACATGGAGAAAGTAGCCATAATGAAGGGTGTGGAAAGATTAGACCAGAAGATAACTTAGTGAGGCTAGCATTGAGATGTGGACCTTTGGCTGTTTTTACTTTTGGTATAAACTGAGACAGCTGTTAGAGGTACCTCTTGATAGTAAAAGGTTGGCCAACTTGCAAGGTCCTTGAGGCTCTGGGGTTTGAATCACCTGTGAGCACCTGATCATCTCAGGAGGCACAGAACATGCTTATCAGTCTGGTGGATAAAAAGCTGGGCATTGCTGTCACTTTCTGCCTGCCAGATTTGGGGTATCCTCATGCTTCTGGCTCTGCCAAGGAAAAGATGGCCTTGGGGCTAGAGAGATGGCTTAGCAGTAAAGAGGAGTGGTTGCTCTTGCAGAGGACCCAGGTTCGGATCCCAACACTCACATGGTGGCTAACAAGTGTCTGTAACTCCAGTTCCAGGGGATCCAATGCCTTTTTCAGACCTCCATGGGCATTGCGCAACATGGGTGCACTTACATATATGCAGGTGATATACTCATGCACATAAAATAAAAATGGAAAAAAAAAAGAGAGAGAGAGAGATGGCCTTGACACACTCTCCCGAGAGATCTGGTGCAAAGCTTGAGTGAAAACAAACATCAAGAACACTGTACTCAGTCTGTGGTGGCTAAGGACACCTGGGTGTGTTGGCAATAATAATGCACGGAGCCCTCTGTAGAAGTTGCTTCTCAGGTGAGCCCTCTCCTGCCACTGCAAAAGACTGCTCAGGGGTACATGGATGCAGCTCTGGATACAGGAGCCCCATAGGAGACAGGGCAGCCTCAAGGGTTCATGCCCTGCTCCCTTCCTGGACACCTCTAGCAGAACAAAAGCCTAGGATGGACCCAAAGAGCCCATGTCATCATTCCTAAAATGGTCTTCTGAGGCAAGGACACTGTGGTACCATGAGCAGGCCTGCTGACCTTGGAAATTACCTCCAAATCTCAAAAGATTGACTTCCGATGTGATCGGAATCCCACCAAGCCAGCCAAAGAGTGCAAGGAGCCCTCACTGGTCATTTTCCTGTGGGTTGATGGAGACCTCAGCACTCTGAAGGGGCGAGGCAAAGTGGAATTATCTTTCACACGTGGGTGTCTGGGGCCCTGGTCTGGTTTCTCAGCAGGGAGGTGTTGGCTATACCTTGGAGGTTGCATCAAATAAATGGAGGTCTGTGGTCTCTGCATCCCCCAGAAAGCAGAGGCTTGCAGAGATCCACTCGAGGGAGGACACAGCTATCCAGTTGGGGGTAGGGATCACTGGATGGGTGCCTGAGCTGTTCCTGTCTAGTATTCAGTGTCCCAAGCCCAGCGTCCTTCCTCTGGTTACCAGTTGGATTTGGGAACTGACTCTGTGGGCATCCAGAAAATAGCCTGAGTTACATTTGTGGTCTTAAATAGGGCTTGTCTTCAGTGTGGGGTGTGTGGCCCCAAGGCTGTCCATGACACTTTGGGGAGAATGAAGTGGTGACCCATAGTGGGAAGGCATAACAGTGAATATTAGAGACCCACAGGGATGGAGAAGTTCACCAAAGCGGACAGTAACATGGCCTTACGTGACCAGAAACCGCTTTAGGCCTGTCCCAGCACTGGGTTGGCCTGGGTGGTCTCTACCTACTCTCAGTATCTAAAGTTTCCTGATGGGCTACCCTGGGTTTCTCCAGTGACAACTAGGTAGCTAGCTAACATGGAGGCCCCAAGTATTGGGTTCATCCATGCAAAAGCTCCCAGATCAGCTAGCTCAGGCCCTGTAGCAGGGAGCTGGAATTTAAGAAACTCCTCAACTTTGGCCCATGGGAACTAGGAGGGAAAGACCCAAGTCCCCATCCAGCTGTGTCCCTTCCAGTGTAATCCTGGAAAGGGTTCCCATGTATTCCTCCCATGTGCCTACTTTCTCCATCTCTAAGGCCTTGACACCTCTCTGGGATTCCAGTCCAGGTCACCTTTTTGGGTTTGCTCCTGGGGCCATTGTATTTTGGCCCTGCATCCCACTCAGAACTTTGTCAGCTGCCTCTCTTTTCAGTGGTGGAACTAAAGGAATCCGGTTTCCCCTTCCACGCATGTCAGCCACTGGTTACTTAGTTCCTGTTTCTCTTTGCCCACCCAGGAAGGCGCTGCAGATGAAATCCTAGGCCAGATGAGAACTGTGAGCCCTGTTTGAAAATGCTGGCTCACAGGACACAAAACGGGAAGCTGCTTTTCCCAAGAGATTCATTGGGGGGGGGGCGCTGTTCCTCCTGTGTAGGTGTCTCATGGCTAGGTTCCTCAGCTCACAATAAGGTCACTTTCCCACTGCCCCTGGCCAAAGGGGCTGTTTGGGGAAAATAGAGATAATAGATTGTCACAATTGCTGTGGGTCTCTATAGCAAGGGCTCTGAGCCTGAGAAGCTTTGCTCTTAGTGGCCTGCAGCCTTTAGAGGATCCTTAGGAGAAGTCCAACCAGACCTCCCAGCTCCGCAGCACTTCCTAACACCACACAGCAGCAGCCTGCTGGCAAAGGGCTCATTGGGAAGCACACAATGAACTGGGCCGAGCAGTCTTCCTTATTTCCTACCTCCTCCCGTCCTTTGTGTGCTGCTATGTATTGTGAAGGGGTCTCTAGGGGAAGGATAGAGTGTTTCCAAAAGTCATGCATTCTCCCCCAGATTTTGCAGAAAATGTGGGTCATTGTCAGAAGGCCCTGGAGAGGGGAGGGGTCCTGGGCAGATTGTATGTAGAGGGGACAGAGCAATGCCTAAGGAAGTTTTGAGTACTGCTTGCCTTCTTAGCCATCAACAGTACTATTCAGAGATCACAGCAGCAAACAGTGGCCAGCTTGGATTTTCCCTTTCTCCCATGGGACCACCATCTCCAGCCATCCCATGGGAAACCTGCTCCCTCCTGAATGTGACTGAGCAGCAGATTTAAGTGCAGAGCTGGCTTTGTGGGGCTACAGTGTGCCCTTTGGGGGCATGTCACTATCTGCATTTCTGAATCGACTCTGCCTTCTCTCTGTCTTTGGAAATACCCTTTCACTTGTTTGGGAGAGCTGAGACTGATCTTCTGCAAAACAGGGTGCATCTTGGGAGGCCGACCACATGGGCCTCAAACAGCAATGCTGCTCTTAACAGAACCACAGTCTCTGGAGCTTTTGTCAGCCCTGTGCTGTCCTTGAGATCTTTGCTTCCTTGGAGGCCTGGCTTCTCCCCTCATGGAGGCTGCTTGATAAAAGTTCAAATGAATCTTTCCTTAGTGGAGGATATTCTTGAGAGGCAGCCATTCTGAGGAGATACTTATCTTAGAGAGAACTAGAGGAACGGTGACTAGCGGTTCTGGACCTCACTGGGATGGAATTTCATGGTAACCTTGCTGCAGTCTCTTTGGGTCCTTGGAGGAGGGAGCTCAAGGTATATCTTGGGCTGTCTTGTGAGTCCTACGTGACTCCAGCCAAATCAACAAGAACAGAAAGAGGGGGATGGGAAATCACAGCAGGGTGCCCCCCCAAACAAAGCAATGGGGTTCTGGAAAGGAAACATTTGCCTTTATGGTCTCTCTGAATGATTTTTAAATGGATGCTCCACCTCACCATCACCCTGCAATTTCTGTTCTCACTGTGTGACTAGATATTTTATCAGGTTGACCCTCCCACCTCATGGTGGTATTTATGATATCTTTCCCTTTTCGGTTTCCATGTACTGGAGTGACTGTCTCAATGCGGTTGGCAGTGACCTATGTTTTTCATGCATGTTTTTGTTTCAGAATAACTGGGAGATGAAACAGGAAACTCTATGACACAGTTGATCGAAAATGACACAGAAAAATCAGGACTTGCACCCCCACCAACACCTCTACCTGCTGCCCACTGATCGAAACTGCATCCAGAAGGCAGGTGATGTTTTCCCCTGGGAATGGATTTTAAACATCGTGGGCTCTCTCTGGTGGGCCACGTCCACTGGTATCGGGGCTATGATGTTTTGGTATTTTGTGATATTTTGATCCTGGTTTTCACCAGCTGTTTCCCCATTGATCTGGCTAGCTTCTTATGTCTTGATCACCTTCATTAAAAAGCAAAACTAAAGAAAACTGAATGGTGTGTTTATCAGCTACACAGAAACGCTGACCTGAAGGACACTAAACTTGAACTTGAGGTGACTTTCTTCAAGGTTACAAGTTTTGTTATAACCACACAGCTCACCATGGCATCTTTAAAACGGTTGAGCTTGAATCTCATCTTGCTCAGCCATGCTTGTCCTACTTTTTATGTCTTTCTAGAAGATCTCTCTAGAGTAACTGTTGGCAGGTTGACATTTGAAAACATTGGGATTCGTATGTAAATGTCTTTCCATGCCCATGCAGGTCACAGACTATAACTGGCCTTGACATCATCCCGACCTTGAGCTTCAACTGGAAACCTCCTTCTCAGTTCTTTCTTTCCCTCTACCAATATCTGTCACCCATTTGCAGATTCATTCCATAACAATTTCTTGAGGGCCTACTGTGTGCCGAGTTCTACAGACAAGGTGCAGATGGGATATCCTCTGCTCCAAACTCCCTGCCTTGTGCAGCCCACATAAAGAGAGGGACGGCTCAAGAAGTGATGTGAGGAGGTGTGTCTTCATCACAGGCATTTTGTCCAGATGTTCTGATTTCCCACATCTACTCCTTAGATCTGAGTTTCTGGGACTACCTCCTAAACATCCTTTGAATGGTTCGATGGCCAGGCATTCCTTCTACAGGGTTCCCCTTTCCCCCCGCCCCAACTATAAATTAGGCAAAATGACTGTCCTGGGGATGTGGCCAAAAAGGACATTTGTAGTCACCTCCCCAGACTCTGTGGGTTTTCATTTTTAAGCTTAGCGGACATCCAAGAATATCTTTAAATGATCATGCTTACTGATTCATGCTTCTTGGCATCAGTAGGTTTATCAGGTGCCCTGGGTGAATGGTCCAGTGACCTTATCCACCTGTCACCCAAACGTGGAGACCCTGGGAAGCCTCCCCAAACACCAAGTCCTGAGAGACACCACACCCTGCCATCTCTTGTCTCTCTCTTATTTTCTTCATGGAACTTATCCAGGATTTTCACTGATCCTCGTTGCTTGCTTTTTGTTAGTCCTTCTCTCTGTACTCCCCGCTTCCTCTTTATAGAAGTAGTTGTACTGCCCTATGCCCCAGTTTGTCCACAGCAGTTAGCCTCTAAGATTCTGTACAGCAAATGTGTTCCCTGGGTCCATCATCTCATTGCAACTTAGCAACAAGCATACTTGTATTCCGGCCATTGTTGGTGAGCAATGTACCTGAGCCCCCATCTCTGCAGTTGGTCGCTGGAGCGGCAGGGTGAGGAGCCAGGTTCTCCTCCAGCCTGCTGCTTAGCAGGAGGGGTGGGTCATGAGCCCTCTGCTGCCTGCACAGTCAGATGCTCGTCAGAACCAAGCTTCCCCTTGCTCACCCATGTCCTCAAGTCCAAGCTTCTTTACTGATATTCCTGGAAAATCAAAAGCTATCGAGTTGTGGAGGGTACATATCCTCAGTGGGGTGTCTCCAGCTGTAGCTTCCCTCAGGGTGACACTAAAACGATCAGAAGAAATGAGTCCAAAGCCCTGCCCTGTCCTGGGACTCTATTTCCTGTGCTGGCTCCATTTGTCCTGGCTCTAGGAGAGAAGGAAGGCACAGTGGAGAGGCCACACGGGGAGCACGGCCAAAACCCCAGAGAATGACAAGAAACTCAGACCCAAATCCAGGTTTGTGCATGTGTCCTTCAGGGGCTCACACAGTCCTAAGTCTGCCCTCTCTGGGCATGCCCTTACCCTGGCACCGTATGGTATATCATTTCCCAGATGATGCTCATTTTCCCCATATTACCCAGTAAGACTGTTTATGGCCTCATAAACAAAAATGGGAGTCATAGGCTTGTGGAGAACCAAAAATAACCCATAGAGTGTCCATGGGATAATTAGTTCCTAAATATAACAAGAGAAAAAGCAAGAGAGACTTGATCGCACAATTCCAGAAGACTAGGATGATTTCTGACCCTGCCCAAATGATAGAATTTCTCAAGAATTATAAAAAGAATATATCAACATCCAGGCCCAACCTGGGCCTCAAACATCAGACTTTGGAGGTAGGAAGCATGAGGAGGCAGACACAATTATTCTGAAAATGCCTCAAGTATTTCAAGGCAGAGCCAAGACTGAACAACACTGGTTTATGGCTACCGTGCCATTAACTGTATCCATCAGCTACATCTGTCCAATGAACACTTAAAATATGCCAGGCATGGTGGTGCACGTCTTTAATCCGAGCACTTGGGAGGCAGAGGCAGGTGGATCTCTGTGATTTCGAGGCCAGCCTGGTCTACATAGTGAGTTCCAGGACAGCTGGGGCTACAGGGAGACCCTGTCTCAAAAAGACCAAAAAAAAAAAAAAAGTCTACACAACTGAGGACTGGAACTTTTAATTCTTTTTTACCTTAATTAATTTAAATTTAAGTATTGTCCTGTGGCTGTGGCTGGCATATTGGATGGCTCAGAGGACAACGTATGCGTATGTATCATGAAACCGCAGTGTCATGGGAAGTTCATGGGCTAGCATGGCCCAGGGGAGGGTGAGCTCTTAACTGCTTAGGGAAACACTGGGGAACCTGGAAGGAGTTCCAGTTAACTCTCTCTGCCTGATAACTTCACAAAGGCCGGCACGGGCATCTGCAGTTTGAGCAGCAGCAAGGAAACATTGCCTGCATAAATGATTAAAAAGAAATTAAAGTATTCTGCAAGAGTCCCAGGTCCAGACCCCCATCATGTGGCACAGGTAGCTTCCTGCCTTTGCCCCTTTGGAGACCCAGCCCTGCAAATGGAGCCTTCTGAACCTATGTGTGTAATTCAAGAATTTAGGAGCGTGCAAACCGAACTTTTGGAGAAGAGATCCTGAAGTCCCACTGTTGAAGACGCACAGCTTTTGAAATGGGCTCAGGGAGGAGGCTGAGCCAGCTCTATCAGTTTGGGGTTAGAGATGAAGAAACAGAAGCCAAAGCTGAATCATATTCTGCTTATCACTCAGACTGTCAGATTTTCAATCTTTCTTTCTTTCTTTTTTTCTGTTGGAGGGAAAGCACCTTACAACACAGAATAATACTATTTTGAATTTCAGAGCTTTCCCTTTTTTAAAGCACTCTATCACCTTGGGTTTATTTTGCTCTCACGCCGAGGCTCTTAGATCACAGGGAAGGGATTGGGAATGCCTGTTGAACACCCTGAGAAAGAGCTCAATGTGACAGAGGAAAGAATTAAAAAGTGAAGATTCGGTTTTCATATCCCTGGCTCACACTCAAGTGTTTAGTGTCACAACTGGGAGCAAATGCACAGAGATTTTTTTTTTTTTAACTCCTACAGAAGGTTGTGTTTTTAATAGAAACAGCGTCTCACCTGTTCTGTTGGGTTTCATCTTAGCCTTTGAATCCTTGATCCTTGAATCTTCAGGGACATTTCTTCCTCAGAGCCTTGTGTGATTTGCAAATTTGACAGATAATGTCTTTCGTGTCTCCTTCCACGTTAGTTTTAAAACTTACTTAAAATGGATGGTGGGACAGAATACCGGGGAGAGCTGTGTGGCTCTCCTAAATATTGATTCCCCTCAAAGACATGCCTGCTGTCCAACCTCAGGCTAATGCTGTCCCCTTGGGGTCCTCAACCTCCTCCTGGGTACAGCTGAGTTTCATTCTAGACTACACTTGATGGTGGACAGGAAGCCTGATGATTCTGAGGCCAGCAGGTCAGCAGGACCATGACATGGTGCCATGAGCTGGTCTTGTCTGGGAGTGTTTCATCATGCCAATTGTGAATCCTAATGGTACTGTCATCTAGCCCATCTTGTACTGTATATAGGTAGGATAGGAGGAGAGGTTTTCAAATGCTTTACTGAAAGCAAGACACACTTTCTGGGGCATTCCCCTAATTGACTGTGCTGGTGAAGCTCGTCAAAACAGGAAATGAGGTTAGCATGGAATGACTTTCTCTCAGAGAACTTATGCAGCCTCCTAGAGACCACCACACTTTTCCCAAAAGCTTGTGGTCCAGTTTTGTACCTTCCCTGGGGTTTCCTGGAAATGGGAGGGTATCTGCTTTTCTGAAGTTTTTTGAGACTTGGTTCCTTTGGAAAACACTGATGAAGTTGATGTGTTCCCGGCCTTCCACATCCTCCTTTCCCTTTCACGCCACTCTCTCTAAGATGTCTGCAAGTTGGCATGAAGTTATATCTGTACATATGCCAACCACAGCAAGACTGTGGTTAAGACAAGGGCTCCATGTTCATCATAGGCAGAAGGGTTCATACACGGGCTCCCTGGTGTGAATTTTAGGCAACTCCTTCTAAAGAGGAGTTGTTTGCTCCCATATTTCTCCCTTGTCAGAGGTGCCAGGAAGAGAAAACAACCCAGTGGAGATGAAAGCTCCACAGGAACAGTTCCTTTTCCTCTCCTGCTCCACACGGGAGCATTTGGCTCAGAATGCACAGACACAGAAAGAACTGGGCCAGCTCCATTCAAGTGAAGCCCATGGGGTTCTTTGACAAAGTTGTCAAGATCAATGAGGGTTTCACAGTCTTGGCAAGCTCTGGTATGCTTATCTCTGCTGAGGCTTTCTGGCAAAGGGCTCTAGTTGAACTTTCTAGAGCCACATATCTTTTTATGAATGCTAAAGTACTTCTGAGGTCAGGCTACCTTTATGCAGTAGAAAGGGGCTCAGCTGAAGGAAAGTATGACCTTGACTTGACTCGCAGTGTCTAGGCAGGACTGGTCTCCACTTTCTAGACTTGGTTTACCTTTCAGAGCCTAGCCACCCACTCTCTGTGCTCTCACTTCTGTAATAATGGGTGTGTTTCTTTTTATACTTGACTTAGCAAGATCTCAAAAGCCACCCTGAGTTCAAGGCTGGAATGGGTCAGACTGAGGTCTCTTCTCCAGGTGAGGTGGATCTGCTTTAGTCCATGGGCCTAGTGTTTTCAGTGATGAGTCTCTGAGTACATGGATTTGTAAACATGCACCTTTCTAATCGTTCCAGCTACAAGCTGAGGCTCTGGTGTGTTCTGGTTCTGACTCCTGGTGACTTCCAACATGATTTCCAGGCCTCGTCACAGGCCCCGGAGGCAGCATTATTACCCTTTCATGTTGGTCAAGGAAACTGAGTTTACTTAGTTTTTACTATATGTCATAAAGCTGTCACAGAATGGTGTAACCTGGCTTGAAGTGCAGGTTCTCTGGCCTCACTGAAGCTGTTGCCTCTGCAGCCTTTCAAAAGGCCTGTGCATGGTAAGTGACAGTTAAAAAGGGGACACAGGGCAAACCTGAAAGCTGTAGACTGTGGAGTCCCATGCTTTGCTTACTGTAGCCCTCTGCCTAAGTCAAAATGGCAGCAGTCCAGCCCTGCCCACTGGCACCAGAATCAGCCACTTTCATAGGCTCCCAGGGGACCACAAGAGAGTGCAGTTGCCAGGTCTGCTCTTGTTAGTAAAGGGAGTCTGGTCTTATTCTGCCAGACTCAGCTGAGGAGTAAGGCCAGGTAGTCAGACAGAGGCTTCTGGGTCCCAGGCATGCCTCACCTCTAAGCTATTTAGGGTGGGGAAGCCTTTGAGAGTCAATGACAGCACAGAGGAGAATGGACTGACAAATCACAGAGATTTCCATGTAAGTCATTGCTGGTATTTGAGGAGGGAACGTAAGAGTAAAGGCACTAGAAGATCAGAATGGTTACTGTTCTGCCTCTAAACTTCTAGCCCATCCAATCACGACTCTGCCACTTTGTCTTTTAGACCCTGCTAGATTCCAGAACATGATGCTGTGATTAACATTCTTGATCCCTAATTTGCATAGGGTGGCCTGTTGATGCTGATTAGAAACCAATGGAATGTCCCTTAATACATCATTGCACTATCACACATACACCCTGACAAGCATATGCCTGCCATGTGTATGCCTGCCATGTGTACACCTGCCACGTGTATACCTGCCATGCATATGCCTGCCACACATATACCTGCCACAAGTACACACTGCCACACACACACCTGCCACACATATACCTGCCACAAGTACACACTGCCACACATACGCCTGCCACATGTACCTGCCAGACATACACCTGCCACTCACACACACTGCCACACATATGCCTGCCATGGGTACCTGCCAGGTGTACACCTGCTACACGTACACCCGCCACACATACACCTACCATGCATACACCTACCATGCATACACCTACCATGCATACACCTACCATGCATACACCTACCATGCATACACCTACCATGCATACACCTGCCATGCATTCACATTGCCACACATACATGTTGGCTTGGCAATGCTGACCTAGGCCAGCTTAGGCTTCCTCAAACCTGCTCTTGTATTTCGTCTGCAGGTCACTTTGCAAACAGAAGCTCCTTGGCATCTTATTGTCTTTTTAAAGATTTTTTAAAAAATTACATGTATCTGTGTGTGTCTGTGTGAGTTTATGTCCACTGTGTGTGCAGGAGTCATGGAGGCCAGAAAAAAATGTCAGATCCCATGGAGCTGGAGTTCCAGGAGGTTGTGAGCTCCCCAGTGTGGGTGTTGGGAACTGAACTCTGATCCTCTGTAAAAGCAGTAAGCATTCTTAACTCCTAGTCATCTCTCCAGCCCTACTCATTGTCTCTTTCTTTTAAAGATGTATTTATTTTTATTTTATGTCTCTGTGTGTTTGCATGTTTGTACATGCACTGTACGTGTGCAATGCCCACAGTGGCCAGAAGAGGGCATCAGATCCCTTTGATCTATAGTTATAAGTGGTTGTGAAGCCACCATATGAGTCCTGAGAACTGAACCCAGCTCCTTTGCAAGAGCAGTTAGTGTTCTTAACCCCTGAGCCATTGCTCCAGCCCCATGCATTGTTTTTTTAAGAAGGAAAACAGGTGCCTGGCAACTCCCCTACAGTGCAGGCCAGACTGTCTTAGCAGAAGCAGAGCCAACTTTGGGGCATGGGAATGAGTGTGAGTGCCTAAGTATGTGCTTGTGCTCATAGGGTGATGTAGTCATGTGTTTGTGTGACACAGAAAGTGGTGCATATGATAGCATGGGCTGTGTGTGTGCTTGTAGGGTGATGTAGTCATGTGTATATGTGTATACTTAGCATGTGCATGTGTGATGGGCGTGTACAGTAGCTGTGTGTGATATGAGTATATACTTAGCACATACATGTATGATGGGTATATACAGTAGCTGTGTGTGGAGCAGCAGTCAGCTATGGGTGGCACACAGTGTCATATAATTCCCAAGCTTGTGAGACAGGCAGAGGTATGCACCTTACAAAGTTGCTCAGAGACTCCATATCCAGTAGCCAGTAGTGACCAAGGTTTCTCTGCTATCTGTCCCTGGGCGTCCTCCATTACCACAACCTTTGAACATGTTGGCATTGCTATGTCTACAAATTTGAGTGCCCAGCCAGTGAACAGAGAAATCAGGTGGTAGTTATGTCTTCTGGACTAACTGGTACCTGCCATGTAGCTAGGTCTCAGGAATGATGTGCCTGGGGGTAGAAGCCCCTTTCTTTTGCCCTACTTAGTGACAAAGAGGAGCACATGGATGCTTTGGCTCTAAGATCATGTCTAGTTGCCATACTGGAGGAGACCTATATTCCCTACTCCAGCCTCTAGACTGGAGTCCCAGTATGCTTCTTCCTACAGACATTGTAAGAGGGGCCAAGGCCAAGCTGGGGGCCCCTCCCTCTGTGGGTCCCTTCCTATAGTAAGCTGCTTGACCACAAGGTGTTGATGGGTAGAAGGTGGTCTGTGTCCTCTAGAGCAGGGGCTTCCTGCCTACTGTCCCCCGAAATCCCAGCCCTGGCACTGCTCATGTTGACTAATGACCACTCAACTGTCCTGATCCTCCTGCCTCCTAGAGGCATCAATGGTCCAGGTACTTATTTGGAAGATGAGGTCAGTGCCAGGACCCTTCATATAAAGGACGTTGAGGAAATGAAGACTCCATAAATGACAGAGTTTGGTCAGATGTACCCAGGGCTGATCTTCATGGCTTCCTATAGGCTATGTGATGTCTCTGAACCTGACTTTGCAAATCCACAAACTAAGAAGGATCTATGTGATAATCTGTTAAAGCTCTGAGCATGATACCCAGGACAAATTCAGAGGCACTCCATGCTGACCACTATCCACATTATTTATTTGAACTCACAAAATTGAGTATTTTGAAAAATTAATTTATTAGGACATAGTAGACATATTCTACCAGTGAAATATTTGCCTAGAGTCCCATCAACCTTAGCTATGAGATATAAGCATCACAAGAAGCAAAGAAAGACCTAAAAAGAATTGAGGATCACAGTCCCAGGAAAAAGAGAAATAGTTACAGAGAGTGAGAGACCTGGAGCCAGTGTTGGGCCAGACTGCTGCTTCCTCTGCCCTTGAGAGGGGACAAGGCCACCTCCCGCTCTGCAGAGTCAGATGTGGTATAGGAACAGCCATTTGCTTTAATGTAAATATTTTGACGTCTTTCTTTTCCTGAACTTTTAACCTTGCTGGTAAATAGGGCACATACAGTAAATGAATTGTTTTCTGAGAACTGACTTTGGAGGAAATAGGAAGAAATTTTTTTAATTAGTTAATTGTCAGTCTCCTCTACGATTGAAAACCTTATTATTCATCTTTAGAGTTCTGCTTCAGGAGGCTCTGGGTCACTAAAAAGAAAAGGATTAATTTTAATTTATGGAAATAAAAGGTAAAAAGGTGAAGGGTATTTATCTGGAGAAGATTTCTGAGATGAGAAAAATTCAACCCAAAAAACACAAAAAACAAAATTAAAAAAAAAATCAAGTTCCAATTTTGCTCTTTTCTCAGAAAAAGAGCTGGAAGAAATGAGCAATGTTGGAACTGATTTTACAGTCAGTAGGCAGAAACTCCTTATACTCCATTCCCCATTGGCTTTGGTCTACCCTGACGGTCCTGCTCCATGGTCCACCATCATTGCTGAAGTTACAAAACAGAAAAGCGCAGACCTCAAGGTCCACTTCTGATGTTAAAGGTGCTGTCCTTCTCTCTCTAGGCAGGAGGCCAAAGGAGCCATCCTTGTAGCTTTTGCTGTGCGAAAACACTGTGTAGGATTGTTCTGTGATCAAGGGAACCACTACAAAGCTAGAGTCCACTACTAAGAGCGTCTCCACCTCTGTGATATAATTTAATTGTTCGTTGAACCTACAGTGTCTTGGTTGTTCAAGACTCGTAGAGGTGGTGTCAAAATACAAGATCTCTAACATGCCTTGAAAGTATGGGAGGAATAAAGAGGCACCTGAGTCTGGTGGAGTCTCAGTGTCATTGGAGAAAATGAAGGAGAGTCCAAGGGGTCAGTAGAACCAAAGGGAAGACCTGGGGCTCACTGTCTCCACACTAGCTAGACTGTGCCCATGACACAGCCCATTCAACTGATTCTGGCAAAGTCAGTCTTTCAAAGACTGATCCTTTGGAAGGTAAATGGAGGGCACTGTGAATAAGTCTCCCAAGTCTTCTGAGGTGTATGGCAATGATGATCACATCTCTTAAGGAAGCCTCATATTAGAAGGAGGAGGAGGAAGAGAAGAAGGAAGCAGAAGAGATGAAATGAGTCACTCTACCTTATTCAAAGATGGCTAGAACTAAACCACAGAATATGTTAAGACAGAGAGCTTGCAGGAAGTTAGTTCCTAACGCTCTTCAGCTTCGTCCTTCTCCCCTCGTTTTGCTTTCAGAATCAATGAAAGATTCAGCTAAAACCTGTGCATGAGTGTGTGTGTGTGTGTGTGTGTGAGAGAGAGAGAGAGAGAGAGAGAGAGAGAGAGAGACTTCTATCTGATTGACCTCCTCCTTATCTTATCTCTGCTTGTAAATTATTAGTGTCCTCCTTCCTATTCTCCAAACGAGATATTTCTTTAAATGTAATGAACACACATATGCAAGAAAACATAGCTACTTTGAGTTCTGCTCTTCTGCAATTCATTTGGAGATTGGTTCTGGGAGGACTCTTTGGCATTGCTACTAATCTATTCACACATCCCCAACAGCCATAGAACCATTGTCCACAGGCAAAGCAGATGAGATATCTGGTAAATATTAAAGAATAGAAATTGCATTTACTTCCCTGTGTCCTTTCTTGTTGACAGACTATCAGCCAAGGCAAGACTGGTAAGCCTGAGGATTCATTTTTAAGGCTATGTTCATAAAATGTTTTTTGCAATAGATTGAAGGAGATAGGTCTGTTTAACCAGACTCCTTAAAATGTTAAGTTAGTTTGTGAAACAACCCTATAATTATCTCCAATACCCCAGCCCCAAGGCAAAGTTTAGCAAGCAGAGGCCAATGTAGGCAGTGTAAGATTCCTCCCCTGTCTGACTCTAGGGAAATCTGTGCCAAAGTGAGAAGACAGATGCTGTGGAAGTGCTTTAGGTCCCTGAAGAAGTGCTTTGGGGCTCCTGTGTTTCATGGTTTTATGTTCAAGGTGAGTTGGAGGAAAGATCTTTATGATGCATCTTTTTTTTTTTTTTTTTAAAGTGTATGAGTGTATTGCGTGCATGTTTACAAGTGCATCTGCAATGCCTACAGAGGTCAGAAGAGGGTATTAGATCCCTGGGAACTGGAGTTACAGACAGTTGTTAGTTGTCATGTGTAGGTGCTGAGAATTGAACCCAGGTCCTCTGCAAGAACAGTCAGTGCTCTTAACTGCTGAGCTACCTCTCCAGCCCCTATGATTCATCTTAAAGGAACCTTTTCCACAGAGAGCTTCATTCTGTGAGACCTGAGAAAGACATATACCTGGACTGACAGAGACAGAGGAGGCTAACCTGGGAAAAGTTGGAAAATGAGAATCCTTGCTTTTCTGAAATCACCAGTCACCAAAGCTCAGAACTGTAACCACAGAGCATGGGAAAGCAAAACTCCCAAAGAGGGGCATGGCAGCTTTCCTGAGACATTCTCTCTGTCCCTTGGGGGCGGGGGCACAGAGGCCAGACGTTCCTGGTCGACCATCATGCACTGTGGAGGTGGTACCTTGGGCCAAGCATTGCTGTGAAAACATACTGTGATAACAAATCCCACAGGCAGCTCACTCCAGTCACAGCTGCACACCTTCCCCCTTCAACCCAGCTCAGAATGGGGAAGATCAAATACAGTATGCTCTTATCACATCAGAGACTTATTTTAAAAGGTTCTGCACACTCAGAATTGAGAACTTGATCACTGTGGGCTGACGATGTGTTCTAAAAAAGGAAAGGAGGCAGGTCTTTTTTTCCCCAAAAGTTCCCATCCATTGTTGAGTAAACACCATAAATCTATGCAGGGAGACAGGCTGCCTGTACTTAAATTACCTCCTGCTACAATTTTAGCTTCAAGTTTTAATGCCCTGAACATGAATAACGTTGTATCCCAGCACAGGTCTGATTAATGAGGCAACTTTGCCAACTTCAGGGTCAAAGAGCAGCTTCCCCACCCCCTTCCCTTTTTTCCCTGCGGCTTAGTAACCATTTCGGCAAATTTCCCCCATTAAATATACAAGGCAACTGAGTACAGTTAAAAACTATAGGCTGTGTTAGATATACACACCTCCTTGTCTCTGGGCAGAGTTCGCTGCTGACAGAAGTTTTGCTCTGGTTTGCCTGAAGGAATCCAGAATGTTCGATTGTTAATTCCAGCAGGTCATGCACATCTTGCCATTTTCCCAGGGGTCGCAGAGAATCTGTGGGAGACACTTACAGGACTGTCTGCTTCCAGGGTATCATCATTAGTTTATACACAGAGCATCAGCATGAGGGTCCTACTTGCATGCAAAGTGACCAGTGCCACACATTTGAAACCATGGCAGAGGGTCAAACTACAGAGATGACCCAAACCAGCACCTAACATTCATCCAAGAAAGAAGGGGAAGGTCCTAGTGAGGTATTATGTCTCCCAAGTATGGCTGTGGGTGCCTTGGATAATTCTGGACTAGAAGTGAGCTGGCTGAGTATTTAATGCATGCTAAACATGCTCACAAGAACCATGGTGCTTCTGGGACTGGCCGAGGAGGTGTCGGAGTGGCAGAGGGGCTCTGCATGCACATCATTTACTTTCCACGGCAGCCCTGGGTGGTAGATATTATCTCCACATTTCCCATGTGAGTAAGCAGAGGCCTGTGGGATGATATAATTTACCCATTGATCCAGGTAGAGCTCTGGCTTCAAGTTCAGTATACCTAAGCAATAAAACTGCTCTCTTTCCTCCACATCCCATGCCTATCACTGAACACACACGCCTGCACACACACACACACACACACACACACACACACACACACACACACACGTGTCCTGGTCTACATCTGGACTACTACATCAACATAGAATACAACCTCAGCAGAACCTGGGTTGGTCCATATTGTAGAGATTTAGCATCTGCATTTTCTATGCTATTGAGTAAGGCTTTATAGAATTAAACTTCCAGGCCAATTTCAATATTCTCTTAAACCAGGGTTTCAGCAAACTGTTTTTAAATGGCCAGATAGTAAACTTTAGACTTAGAAGCACTTCTGTCTCTGTTACAACTGTTTGACTTTGCCCTTGAGGTATGAAACTAGCTAGTGGCAATATACAAAGAGAGTCACTATGTACCAAAAAACTTTATTTAAAAAACCCAGACAGCATGACAGATTTTGTCCATGGGTGATAGTTTGAGGCCCCATAATTTTCAATTCAAGACAACATCAAAAGTGATATCATCAATACCCTAACATTTTAGACACTGGGTCCATCCAACTTACCAGAAGCAAGATTGTGGGCAAGGCTGTTGCAGTCAGGCAGTGGAGGTGTGGGGACCAACATATTCCCTCAGGTAGCCCAGGCCCAACAGCCTCATATGTGGCTCACAGGGAGAGAATAGGCATTTCCTAGAAAAGAGTTCTCTGGCCTAGGAAGGTTAGGAAACCAGAAACTAGATGGCTGAAACTTTCCTATCACTGCAGGACTCCTCTGTGCTTTGCGTTTTCTGGTAAATCTGAACATGGCAAATCTAGGGAAGGCTGTTCAGGCCTCCTCAGCTTTTCTGACAGGGAAGGCCTGAGCATGTCTGCACAATGTTCTTTGGGGACATGACTATAGACCCCAAGTCTGTACATACATCTCTTCTTCACCCGATTCCACTTAAGGACACCCATCTGAATTGCTACCAGCCATACAGCACCCTGCTGTATCCTCAGTCACACTGTGAGGCCCATCAGGGACTTTGGTGGCCCTGCTCATCCTGATTTCATATGCCTGTGCTGTTCGGAAGGCACAGCAGGGCAGGGTTCGAGTGGAAGTTAGAGTGTCTCTTTCCTTCCTTTTTACCCCTGCTGGAGACACCCTGAGCACTGGGAGAACTGGTTTATGGGTCTCTTAGGATCTTCCAGAGCCCCACAAGGGTCCCAAGGCTGCTGGATTGGGATACTGGATGGAAAGACCTCCTTCCCTCAGAACATAGGACCAGGTCTCATGAGATCTGAGGCAAGACCAGTGGCTCTAATTGAGGATGTGGGGACAATGACTAATGTTTGATCATGAGACATTGCCTCCTGGAAGGCCAACCATGCTAGGACTTTGAGACTTTGGTGAGAAGGTGAGACTTGGTGCCAAGGAGTTGCTGCCTTAGTGGGAAAGCCAGCTGTGGCAGGAAGTTTTATGTAAGACTGAGCTCTACAGCACCTTTGGTTCTTTGTCTGCAAGAGGGAAGCTTGATCCCACTTGCCTCAGTTGTCCTAGAGGAAGGCTCAGAGGGCACTTTGGAACTTCTGGGCCCTTGTAAGGCCAGAGGCATTGGAATTTGGGATGTGCCTTTCTAAGTATATGCTTTACTCCCCAGCACCACATATGCTGTCCAGGTGAAAGCCAGATGTGTTGAAAAGCCTAAACCATCCTGTCCAATCTGCAGGGAAGCTCATCCCACAGAGCCCAGAGGCCAGCCTGGGAGTAGCCCTCTGAGCTGGACAGGGGTCAAGAGTATGCTAGCCTTGCTCACAGTACTAGTATAGTATGGTATATAACTGGACCATCCATTATTTCTCCAGATGAAAATTATTTTTAAAAAGACAAAGAGGGCCAGACATGGCAGCACATGCTTTTAATCCCAGCTCTTGGGAGGCAGAACTGGGTGGATCTCTGTGAGATTGAAGATAGCTTGGTCTACATGGTGAGTTCTAGGCCAGCTGGGGCTACAGGGAGACCCTGTCTCAAAGACAAACAAACCAAAAATGACAAAGAGAATCAGGAGAAATGAGATGATGTCTTTAGGTACCAGTCTGTTTCCATTTCAACAAGATGGGCAAGGAGGGAGGAAATGTCAGACTTGCAAGCCTCAGTTGTTGTGTGCGTGCGTGCGTGCGTGTGTGTATGTGTGTGTGTGTGTGTGTGTCCTAGTAGTGAATACTGGGAAAACTCTTAAACCAAATCAAAACAATAATGACAAAAGCACAAACAAACAAAAAGCTCAAGTCACCCAAGCAGGAAGCAGCGCTGTTTCTAAGTGCTGCTGTTCACAGCCTTTTCTCTGTGTCATGGAGGAAACTTTCTTGTATTGGGACCTAAAAGGAGACACTGGTAGAGAACCCTCAGTTGTCCTGAGTGGGACAGCATGATTAGGCACCTGCTCCTGATGACTTCAGTAGGCCACTGGGGGTCCCGAGACCTTTCAGAGGAGACTGTGTGCAGGGCAGCCCTTTCCTCACATGGAATCAGTGTACAGTGGCCAGGCTCCCATCAGTGTGCTCTGTGCTTTCTGCCTACAGAGCACAGTGCCCTGGTCAACTGTGCGAAACTAATTCAAGTGCCTCATCCCCACAGCCTTATTTCCTGGTCCTAACTTACAGAGAGATATTTTAGGCCTCTATCTGGCCCAGGTAACCAATGTGCTCAGCCACTACCACTTGAGAAGAACAACTGAGAGGCAGGCAGGAGACAGTTCACACCACAGCCCTGACTCTACCCTAAAGCAACTCCTCCAACCTCTCTGAGCCTCAGTTTCTCCACTGGTAAACAGGGACAAGATGGGTCCTTGCCCCATAGAAGTGTTATAGAGGAGAAGAGAAGCAGGCCCCAGACAGGGCTGGCATCCAAGAAAGGGACTTCCATGCTGAGAGAACGGGAAAGGCTGCTGCCATCCATACATCCATCCCAGGAGTCAATGCCTGAAGAGAGGAGGGCTTGGCAAGCCACTTAAAAGGCACCTTGACTCATTCTGTGGTAACTGAATGTGCAGTTCAGGAAGTGCTTCGAAGAAGTGCACTGGGTTTGAGCCACCTTTTTGTCCCCTGGCCATCTGCTCAGGATTCATGGTGCCATGGCCGCGTTTACATGGCTTGCCTTTGCATTACCACTGAGGCATATCAGCAGTGTGGTGTGTGTGAGCTCTGAGTACGCTCAGCTTGCTGAAGATGGTACACAGGGGCTCGGGGACAGACAACGAGGCCTCCTGGTTTGGATGCTGTTCCCTGCCTGAGGCCAGTGCTCAGCTTCATCCATGCCTGGCTGTTCCTCATACCAGGTCCAGCCCTTGATTATCCTATGTTACTCAGCACTTACACACAGCTCTACAGAAAAGTCCTGAACTTCTCACTGCTTGAAGATGGGGAAACTGAGAATGGAGTTTATGCAATACCAGAAGACATGGAGGGTAAGTCCTGGTGCTGGGTTTGGAACCTTGCAGGTAAACTCCTAAGTCTTCTCTCCTAAGCACAGCACATACTAGGTCTTGGTGGGTCTGATGTTTGGTCAGTCAAGGAGGTAGTCCGAATGTAGAGGAAACTGAGGCAAGATCCAGGCTCTTTGCGAATGACCCATACCTCCTGTCCTGGCTGCCCTGGGAATGATATGGTCAGGTTACTGCACCTAGTTGGACCTCAGCTCTCCAGAGCTTTGAACTGGACATTCAAGGCAGAGACAGAAGGAGCCCAGAGGGAGCAACGTGCAGAGAGGGTGGCAGAGGAGGGACTAGAGATGGGTTGGCCCTTGTCATCAGTCAGGAGTCCATCCTGCCCTAATCTCTATGTCCTTGGAGGGGGAGAGGATGAATAGAGGTAAGAAAACAGGTGGACATCCCACCCTGTAGTGATGCTCATGGGTCCTGAGGAAGGATATCTTCTGCCATTCTCCCTGGCCTGGAGATCTGGACTTGTCAGCTGAGCTGTGCCCCCACTGGGAAGTGAGAGCCTATCTCAGTTCCTCATTTGAGGCACACCCTAATTCCCAAGGCAGTTAAAGCCTCAAGTTGCTCAACTGGGTCAGGGGAAGCCAGGGCCATCCCATCCCACAGGGCCCCTGAGCCTAAGCATTGGTGGCCAGAGCCTGGTCTGTCTGACCTAGAGGTGATCAGGGACACACTCTCTGTGTCCCAGAGCCCCAGCGGGAAGGAGGAAACTGCGATTCTGAAGGCTCAGGAACAGCTGCTTTCTACCATTTGTCACTGTCTTTGGGGAGAAAGTCTAAAGGACAGTTTTGACTGTGGTCACCAAAAAAGCAAAAGGAAGCAAATGATGACAGCACCTCCCCCGCCCCGCCCCCTTTTTCTGGGACTTTTTCTTGGTCAGGAGAAAGCTGCTTCAGTAAACAGGAGCTGTTACCAAATGCACTTCTCCCGTCCCCCACGCCACACCCCTGGCGGAGGCTGGAACCCAGAGGAGCCAGCAGGAATCATTTCACACCCACCTGGCTTGTTTCAGCATCTTTGGTAGGACACCTGCTTGGTACACCTGTGACCCACCTCAGACCCAGCACTCAGCTCTGGATCCCCCATACTGTGATTTAAATGGCTCAGTGGCATTGCGGCTCTCTGGGCAGCCCCCTTCCGGAGGTGGCCCACTGGGCCTTTAGCAGCATCCTCTAGGTTCTGATTGTTACTGGTATGTGCTTCCTCCTGAAACACACGGGATAGGTGCCTGGCAGCCCAGCTTGCTCTTATAGCTTTTCCACTGAAATCTGAGGACCCTGGCCCTGTTCCCAGCATGCACCGCAGCTGGGGCTGGGGCAGCACTCCGTCTCCCATAGAGCCTTATTAAACCAGCAGTTTCCCACCAACCACAGAAGACCCTGGCAATTTACGTTGAGACTGGGCAAGTACATGACGCCCACTCTGAGCTCTGGCCCCATGGGAGCCCAGCCATTTGGAATTTTAGGGAGGTGTTCAGGGCTGGGAGAAAGATTTAGAGACTGTTTCCTGGTGGGAGGCAGAGTTTGAGCACCTGGGATGGGACTTCCCATGGCCTCGTGGTTCCTTTAGCTTTTCCTGGGCCAATACCCTCCTTTCCTATGCTGCCCCAACATCCTTGCTAGCTTCCCATGGCACAAATGTTTACTGTTTGAACTCAGGAGGGCAGAAGGCCGAAATCAGTTTCACCAGCAAAAGTCAAGGTGTCCGTGGGGCTCCTGAGAGTATGTGTTTCTCGGCGTGTTCTGGCTTCTACCGGAGGTTAGCAATCCTTGGCTTGTGGGCCCTTCTTCTACCTTAAAGCATTACACTCAGTATCCACCTCCACCCCACATGGTCTCTGTTTCTTTGACCTTGTCTTCATTTTATTAGGACCTCAGTGATAACAAGATTGTATTGTAGGGGCGATCCAGAGAGAGCAAGCGGCTTTCCCCAGCTCAAAGTCCCCTTTACCATATAAAGTAACAAGCATCCTTAGGGTTTGGAAATATGTAGATATATCTGGGGGGCGGGGAAGGTCATTACTCAGCCTTCCATAGTGAGTTCCAGAGCAGCCTGTGCTACGAGTGAGATCTTGTCTCAAAAAATAATAACAGGGCTGGAGAGATGGCTCAGCAGTTAAGAGCACTGGCTGCTCTTACAGGAGACCAGGTTTGGCACCCCACATGCTAACAACCATCCATAACTTCAGTTCCAGGGGATCCAGTACCCTCTTCTGACCTCTGTGGACGTTGCATGACATGGGTACACTTACATACATGTAGACAATACACTCAAATAAAAAATTAAAATAAATAAAAATATTGTAAAAATAATACCAAAATAAAATAAAGGACAATTTATTGCTTAGTAAATTTACAGGTAACCCAGCTGTCTAAAAACTTTCTGAACTCTGGGTCCACTTGGAAAATATCCTGGTACTATTGTGTAGGGATACCAAGAAAAGTCAAAGCACACGGTGTCATCGAGAAGACTTTGTGTGTTTTGTTTTGTTTTGTTTTGTTGGTTTTGTTGGTTTTTAGGCAGAATCTCCTGCCTCAGTCTTCCAAGTGCTGGGATTACAGGTGTGACCCATCACAGCCATCTGAGAGTACGCTTGAAATTTAATAAGACATGGGGTGTGAGCAGCTGGCAGTGTGTGTGTGTGTGTGTGTGTGTGTGTGTGTGTGCGCGCGCGCAGGAGGAGGCTATATATCAAAGGTAACACAATCCAGGAAAACTGGCTGGAACAGGCTGAGCACTAATCACTGCATCGGACCTCTTCCAGAGGCAGCTGAGGGTTAAGAGTTGGCAATGACACAGGGCCTCTGATCTACATAGGGTTCTTGATCTATAGCTGGGGTGAGCAACCGCTCTGGTTTGGAGGGGGCTGAGAGATCTCCTAAGCTGAACGGCTTTCAGTGCTAAAACCAGAACAGCCCTGGGGAACCTGGATGGCCAGTCTCCCCAGCTTCTCTAGAATTATTGGCCATGAAAGAACTTCACCACCCCCCCTTTTTGCTTTGAACCCAGATCACTGGGATGGGTGCTCCCACATCCACTGGTTATTCTTAATATAGGAGGGATTGCCCTAAAATTTCCTCTTGGACTAGAGGCTAGAAATTTTTCGGGACTTTGGACTGAGAAGTGGAATGTGAGCCCTTAAAAACCTTTAGGATTTCATGAGAATAATCCAATTTTATTTTAAGGTAAGTTTTAATATCTGACAAAATGCAGACATGCTGTTTCTCAGAGCTGGTATTGAGTCAGTGTGGGAAATATTCTCTCTCTAAAAGGAACTTGCCCTGGAGTAAATGAATTGCAAAGAGGGAGAGTTTATTTGGGTGGGTGGCCCAGCCAAGAGTGCTGCAGTGTTTCTTACCACCAGGGGTGCCCCTTGGCCCCTGGCTGCAGAAGAACCCTGAACATCTAAGAAGGGTCCTGGCAGTCTCAGGCCTCTCTGGTCTCCCTTTGCTTCATTGTTAATAGGACAGGTTTAAGATCACTGTGAACACACATCTCTGGTTGTGCCTATAAGGATGTTTCCAGAAAGGTTTAACTGAGGAGGGAATACCCACCCTGAATGTGGGTGACATCATCTCTTGGGCTAGGGTCCCAGAGTGAGTAAATAAGAACAGAATCTGGGTACCAACATCCATCTCTCTTTGCTTCCTGACTGTGGATGCAATGTGATCTGCTGCCATAATTTCCCCACAAGATGGACTGTCTCCTCAAACTGTGAGCCCAAATGAATCTTCCTTTTCGTTAATTTGCTTTTGCCAGGTATTTTTGTCATAGCAATAAGAAAGTAGCTAATACACCTCTTCTTTAACATCTTCTCACAGGCCTTAGAGCTTCAAAAATACAGGACTAATACATACATACATACATAAAAATAAATAAATAATAAATAAATAAATAAATTACAGGGATAGCTTATTGATATACTGGAAGTTCCTATTGGTGAAAGCAAAATACTTCATCTGCTGGTGGAGCATACATGCCAACTGACAGAGTAGGCGAGTGCTAGTTGCTTCATGTCCTCACCAACACTTTGGGTCATTTGTTTTTATTACTTTGGCCATTATAGTGCATAGGAAATGGTATCTCATTGTGATTTTAATTGGCATTTCCTCATTATGCTATATGCTTTTGCATACTCTAATTCACCATTAGTAAAGTATCGTTTTTATTCCTCTATTACTTTGTTTGATGCTCTGAAATACCCACAAATAAGCAATTCAAGCAACTTAATGAGACAGGTTTAGCTTGGCTCAGAGTTTGAAGGTAGAAAAGGTGGTGGGAGTGGCTCGTGGCTGTGGCACTTGGAGCATGAGCCTGCTTGCTCACATCTCAGAGAAAGGGGAATGCTGACACTCAGATGGCTTCTTCCTTTTGTTCAGTCCGGGACTCCAGCCTCTGTGATGGTGCTATCCACATTCAAGGCTAGTTTTCTTCCCCCAGTTAAACTCTCTGGAAATGCCCTCAGATACACACCAAAGCTGTGCCTCACTAATGCCCTAAGTGTTTATTAATCCAACCAGCTTCTTGATGAAGATTAACCACTATTAAGGATTTATAGAAGTACTTCATATATGCTAAATATAAATCATTTACCAAAAAATATACTGGGAATAATTGTACCCAATCTTGACTTGTCTTTTTCATTTTCATTTTCTTCCATTATTTATTTATTTATTTAAAAGGTTTTTTCACCATTATAATAACAATATTATTACAATTCAGTTATTGGCAATGTAAAACATATGCATATTTTAGGTTATACATTTTGATTAAATGGCAGCTTCACCACTATGAAATGTCTCTCATTTTTATAAGATTACATTAGAGTTTTCTTTGGGGTCTTTTTACCCTAACTGCCTAGCCAATTCCTACCTCCTATTCTTACCACACCATCCTTTGAAGAGGTTACCCAAATTGCCAATAGGGAATCGGGAGACAGACCCCTCTGGTTTCTTCCATGTTGAACAGGTACACAGGGTGAGGCAATTGGAGTACCCCTTCAGTGGGTCTAGCTAAAAAACTCCCAAATTGCATAACTCTAGGGGGAAAAGAAATTCCTGAATAGGAGACGTGAAGGACAAGTAAAGGCAAGAATAGCATTACAAGTTCTAGACAGGGAACTAGAAAAAAGTCAGAACGGGGCAATTTGGGGGTTCCTCCTCAATTTTCTTTTGTCTTCCAAGGCTGGACTCTAGAGGGATGGATTCAGGATTAAAAGCATCCTTCTATTGGGCTCCTCCTCATTTTTCTTTTGTCTTCCAAGGCTGGACTCTAGAATGATGGATGCAGGATTTGCTTTCAGGTATTTTGATAGCTGTTGGCATGGTTAGAATCAGTGTTAGTTCCCTCTCAAAGGTGAGATAACTGAGGGGTTGCTGAGGTGTATGTATAACCTTAAGGGTATGCACACTGGAAAGCCTTTACCCAGCATGGGTTATGCCTTCTCTTCCTAGCCTTCTCCAGATTGTATACTTTAGCCCGCCCCAAATCCAGGAGGCCATGTGTGATTAGGGTCCAGTTACCTACAGTCGGCTGGGAAAAGTTCCTTTTGAAAAGAATTGAAATGACCAATTTATCATTTAAAAATTTTAAATGTTTTTGTTTTATTTTTATTTTATGTGTACTTTGCCTGCATGTATATAAGTGCACCCATGCCATGCAATGCAAACGGAGGCTAGAAGATGTTGGATCTCCTGGAACTTAAGTTATGGGTGGTTGTGAGCCACCATATGGGTGCTGAGAACTGAACCTGGGTTCAGAAGAGCATCTAGTGCTCCTAACTCCTGGGCCATCTCTCCAGCCCCTTATTTAAAAATTATGATTTGTATTTTTCATGTTCTAAGAAATCTTTGCCTAACCCAAGACTGACAAGATATTCTGTTTTCTTCTATAAGTTTTTTGGTTTGGGGGGTTTTACTTCTAAGTATGCGTTACTTAATTTTCTTTAGAAGATTTTATATTTTATGTCTTGTCAACTCTAGAACTTCCATTTGATTCTTTTAAAAAATATGTTAGCAAGGAAGAAGGAAATGAAGAGGATAATGGTAGATGTGGGGGGAACTAAATGAGGGAAGAGAAGGAAACAGCTGGGATGAGAGGGAGGCATTAGAGAGAGCAGCAGTGGAGGGGAACAAATGAGGACAAAATAAAATGACACATATATGAAGATGCCATAAAGCCCATTACTTTGAATTCAGCCTTTAAAAATATATATATTTATTGTTGTATGCAAATTCCTATCTGTTCACTCATTACGGCAATGTTTTACTGTACATCCTTTGAGCATGTGTTTGCTGCTTAAAAGTTCTTGTTGGAGCTGGGGAAGTATCTCAGTAGTAGAGCATTTTCCTAGCATATGAAAGACCCTGGATTTAACCCTAAGTACCAGGGTAAAATAAAAATTCTTGTTTAGTGATTCCAACTTATGATATACTTTGGCTTGGTTCTTCTTTTCAATATAAGTCATGCTTTAAAATTTTTTCTTGCCTGCCTATAACTTTTTACGATGCACTGTTTCCCATTGATGATAAATTTAGAGATTCTGGATTCCACCTTCCTTTAACAACATCAATGGTTATTTATGGACTATCACCTTGACACTGTAGAAATTTGGTTTTATACCCTTCAGCATAGGCTTGTTTAAAATTTCTCCTTAGTCTGAGAGAAAGATTTTAAGTCCTGGGACACAGTCTTTTTTCCATGGTATGACATGCCCTAAGGATCTTGGTGATACGTCCAAGACATTTACAACAGCTCTCTTGGAAATTTGGCAGGACTCAAACTCCAAATTCTGTCTCCCAGTCAGTGGGGAGGATTTCTGCTCACCTTTATAGCTTTTAGATTCTTCCAGAATTTACCCCCACCCTCCAAATTCTATCTGCTGTGGTAGTTCAAATGCTGTTCTCTGTCATCTCTCACAGTAGGATGGCAGCTTTCTCAGGGGAGACAACATAAACAGTCTCCCTCAATGGGGTTCCTCCTCCCAGAGGTGAGATTCCAACTTCTGTTTTGCTTCCAAAGAGTTGGATTCTTTATTTCACATTTTGTTTCAAGTTTATAAATTTTCTCCTCAAGAGAATTTGACCAGTAGAAGCCACTCCACTCCAGCACTGTCAGAACCTCTATATCCATTCAGGGTTTTTAAAAAGGAACTTCAAGACTGGCCTCTGTGAATATTGTTCTGAATAACATTCTCTCTAGTAACCATCTAGAGTACTTTATATCCTTTCCTGTTAGTAGCCAACTATTATAGAAAGCCAGAAATTTAAAGCACACCAAGCCTACCACTTTCTAGCTCATTGGAGCCACCTAGGTAGGCCCCCAAAGGACTTATGAAGGCAGTACAGGACTGAAGGACATCTTTAGAAGTTGCCAACAATACTTGCAAATATAAAGTGCACCTTTTCGCATAACCCAAACTTTAAAGGCCATTACTTTGGGTTGGAATTGTATCGTATTTTTCATGGTGATCCTGGTTTTCTCTTACAGCACGTCAGGAACACTGTTTGACAGTAAAGTTCACTTTTGATCATCCCAAACTCACAAAATGCATTGTTATTATAATTGATAAGTAAGGTGTGGGTGTTAGGACACAGGACTCTCCAAGGCAAAGTTGATCTAAGGAGCTCTTGGTGTCTCTGAGTATTGAGCAAATCTCTAGATAATGAGACTGCCTCCTTGCCTCTGTCCTTTGTCCATAAGAACCGTGAGAGGCCCAAAGAGTTGAAAATGCCTACCGGAGTCCCAGTATGAGTGCAGAGATCAAAACCAGCTTACCCTTATGTCTAGGAAGGAGTGGTTCTCATAGCCACCATGTTTCAGGGAGGAAAAGAAAAGAGATGACTGTGGGGCTGGAGAGATGGTTCAGCAGTTGAGACTACTTGCTGCTCTTATAGAGGACCAGAGTTTATTTCACAGCACCAACATCAGGCAGCTCACAACTACTTGTAACTTCAACTCCAAGGGCTCTAATGCCATATTCTAGCCTCCATGGTCACCCACTGGTGTGTGTCATACACAAATAGACACATAAGTAAAATCAAAAGTAATCAGAGGAAGGAGGAAGTGAAGAATGGAGGAGGAGGAGGAGGAGGAGGAGGAAGAGGAGGAGAGAAAAGTATGAACTCAAAGAAGAGTGTCTGGGGAGGTTTGTGGCTGAATGGACCATCAAATTCTCTTAAGGAGGCTCTTCATTTACATGGGAGTTCTAGCTTCATTTCTGTTGCTGTGATAAAATGTCCTGACCAAAAGCAGCTTAGGAGAGAAAAGGATTTATTTGGCTTACAAGTTCAGATCATAGTCCATCACTAAGGGGAAGTCAAGATGGCAGGACTCAAAGCATCTAGTCACATCTCATTCAAGATCAGAGAGAAAGGAATGCATATGCTGCTTGTTTGCTAGCTCCTCCCAGCTAGCTTTCCTCTTAGACAGTCCAGGGCCCAGCCAGAGATACAGTGCTGCCTACATTCAGGATGACTTTTCCCATCTCAATTAACAGTCAAGACAGTCCCCCACAGACATGCCCACAGGCCAGCCTGATCTAGATATTTCCTTATTAAGACCCTTTTCTTGGGTGATTCTGTATTGTCAAGTTGACAATTACAACTAATCATCACACTTGTCTATCCATATGTGTGGATATAGATTGTATTTTCTCTACTTTCATTTGAGCTCTTGAAATAAAAGGATCTGAAAATCCAAATGCTAGGGACCTATAGTGTAGAGGTGCAGAAATGTGCAGACACTGAAGTCAGTCCATTTGGGCTTCATCACTGAGACTTACCCTTGTCCCTAAGAATGGTTATAGTTCAGCTTCTTTACCTACTGGGTATGCTTTAGTCCTAACTCCAACAAACACACACACACACACACACACACACACACACACACTGTGTGTGTGACTGAGGATATTGCATAAGTTCTCTGGGACCCACCATCCTCATCTGTTAGCTTATGTGAGCACCTGTCTCTGTGATGCTATTAGGAGTATATGAACTATTGTATACATAATTCTTAAGCAGTTCTTTCCAAGTAAAACGCACCATGTATGTTTGAACCACTTGCTTTCATAACTGTAATTTTGCTTGATTTCCTTTGTTCATTATAAGTTTCAATTTCTAAAAGATCTAAATTTATTAAAAAGATGAGAGGAAAGCCTTGATCTGCCTGTGCCCAAACCAGCCTTAGCCCACACATACCTGCTCCCTTGCTTTTTTTGTTGGACCCAGACATGAAGTGGTTGTCCCTGTGTCTAGGTAAGAGTGTTGTGTTATGGAGCAGATGTATTTACCAGACTGGTTCAAGCCCCTGTAGTGTCTTTCAGCCAATGGAGTGTGTCTATATGGTTATTTTTCCATCATCACCAACATTGACTCTTTTTTTGTATTTTTGTTTCTTTGAGACAGGGTGTCATACTGTAGTCCAGGCTGGCTGGGAACTCACTATACGCAGATAAAACACTCAGACAGGTAATAAATAAATAAATTTTTAAAATTCACTTAAAATACTTGTTATTGTTTTCTAAATGGTCTCCAGTGTAAAAAGAGGTGGCTGAGCTCTGACCCAAGGCAATACTTCCTGTTACCTTCAGCAAGACAGATGGTGATGACTGGATTATTTCTTTTCTTACTGCTGTGATGAATTAGCTGACAGAAAGGAACTTAGAAGAGGAAGAATTTGAGATTAGTTTGAGAGGTCACTGTGGTAGTTTGAAGGAAAATTGTCACCCATAGGCTCAAGTATCTGAACACTTGGTCAGTTGGTGGTGCTGTTGGGGAGGGTCATGGAATCTTGGGGAGATGTGGCCCTGCTGGAGGAAACACATCACTGGGGATGGATTTTGAGAGTTCATAGCCTTGCCCCAGCTCTCTCTCTGCTTCTTGTGTGTGCTTGAAGATGTGCATGCTCGGCTTTCTGCTTCAGGTGCCCCTGCCACGCCGCTCTTCCATGATGAAGTCTTATCCCTCGGGAACCATAAGCCCAAATAACTCTTCCTCCTCCAAGTTGTTTTGCTCATGGTGTTTTATCACAGTGGCTAATGGCATGGTCCATCACGGTGCAGAAGGTATTAGTGGCCAGAATCTACCTTGGCTATGGCCTTGCTGTGGTGGCAGGAGCACGAGGCTGTTTGCTCACCTCTGGATGGATCAGGAAGCAGAGAGAGATGAATCCTGGCTCTCATCTGACTTCTCCTTTTTCTCCTTTGATTCGGTCTGAACCCTCAGCCCATAGGATGGTGTCACCCACTCTAAAGTGGGTCTTGCCCCTTCAATTAATGCCTTCATGGACATACTCAGAGCTATGTTTCCTGGGTGATTCTAAATCCCATCCAGGTGACAGTGAAGATTGATGGTGATGATAGAGGCAAACAAAACAAAACAAAACAGTAGCAGTAACGGTTGCATCATCAATTGTAAGACTGTGTTTATAGATATCTGAGGCTTCCCGTTCTCTCAAGAAGTAGATACAGGAGGCTGGGGAGGTAGCTCAGCACTTCTCTTGTAAACATAAGGACTTGAAGTTGTTCCCCAAAACCCACATTTGAAAAAAAAAAGAGCTGTGGGCATGGTGGTGTGCACTTGTAAAACTCAGTGCTGAAGAGACAGAGGCAGAATCCCTGGGGCTCGGTGCTCAGCCACTTTAGTCTACCTGATGATTCCAGGCCAGTGAACAACTCTGTTTCAAAAAACAAAGTGAACAGTGAAGTGAAGAATTGAGGTCATCTGAGGTTGACCTCTGGTCTCTGCATACACATGTACCTGCAGAGAGAGAGAGAGAGAGAGAGAGAGAGAGAGAGAGAGAGAGAATGAGAATGACTACTGGGGGGGTCTGAGGAGATGGCTCAATGAGTAAAAAGTACTTGCTATACAAGTGTGAGAAACTGAGTTCGAATCCCCAGAACACATGTAAAAGCCTGCTGTGTAGTGCAAGTGCCTATAATCCCAGCATTCCTATAGAGAGAAGGGAGATGGAGACTCTGGGTCAACTTGCCTGGTGTACATACTGTTGAGCAACAAGAGACTGTCTCAAACAAGGTGGAAGTGAACGGCCAGCACCTGAGGCCATCCTCTGACCTTGCAGGAGTACAGTGCCACTTGCAAGCCTGTGCTCACACCTACAAACACACACACACACACACACACACACACACACACACACACGAAAAAGAAAATAACAAAAACAGAGGTCACTGGGGGCCCATGTGCCCATTCCTTATGCTGACAGTGAAGTGATGATGAGGATATGACCTGTTAGGATCTCCATCTCTAGAAACATGGATTCTGCCATTATAGCCACAGCTTGGATCAGAAGCAGAGTGTGGACTCCAGAGCCAGGAACCACCACCCATGCTGTTGAACTTGGAAACAGGGATGGAAATGTTCACTCAGACTGGGCAATCAAACCTTACTACCTACTTCTGTTTAGTTGTAGAACGCTGAGGGCCTCCCCCCTGCTTCTATGTCTCCATCTCTGTCTTTTTAAAAATTTATTATTTTTATTTTATGTGTATGTGTGTATTGCCTGCATGTAGGTGAGTGCACCCATGTCGTGCAATGCCCTCGGAGGAGAGAAGAGGCTGTTGGATCCCCTGGAACTGGAGTTACAGTTGTTAGCTGCCATGTGGGTGCTGGGATTCGAACCTGGGTCTTCTGCAAGTACAGTCAGTGTTCTTAACTGCTGAGCCATCTCTCCAGCCCCCCACCTCTGTCTGTTAAACTTCCATTTCTCCTTAGAGCTACTGAGGATTCTGGCAGCAGGATTGCTTTCTATCTGTTCAGTGAGCTCCGTGTCTGAGTGGATGGTGGATCTCCCCTCATCCTGCCCTGGTTCCCAATATTCAAGTTCTTTCTCTCACTTTCTTCTTTACAGTCTGTATTTTTCCAAAGATTGGGAAGTGAAATGTGAGATAGATAATTCTAGCTAGTTGGGAGGATAATGCTGGTCCATTTTAATCAGTCTTTTGCTTTTCTCCATTTCCAAAACTTTGGAAATAAACAGCTATCATATTTGTGATCAGAAACTGTCCAATTAAAAGCAAATTGGGGGGTCAGAGAGACGGCTCAGTGACTGGCTGCTCTTGCAGAGGATGTAAGGTCAATTCTCAGCACCCATATGGCAGTTAACAACAGTCCATAACTCCAGCTCCATGGGATTCTGACACCCTCTTCTGACCTCCACAGGCATTGCATGACATGATTGCACTTACATGCATGCAGGCAATTCACTCATACACATGAAATAAAAATAATAAATAAAAAAATTTTAAGTGAATTGGGACCTAGAGGTTGAATATTTCAATTGACCAAGAGCCTAATTTCCCAAGAAAGATTAAAAAACTTCTCTCCCTTTCTGATTGCTGGATACCATACCCCAGGTAATGACACTGCAGAGAGTCACCTCTGCCCCAAGCTGCAGACCTCTGGGAACCTGAGATGGACAGGGCTCCCCTAACACAGAGACCTGATGCCAGCTTCCAACACTTGAACCTGCACAAGACTGGGTCCCCACCAGCTGGCACCATACACAGAGCTTTACCGAGCTGAGGCCTACCACTGTGTCACATGGGGGTCCAAGCCACCTGTCTTCATCTTCAGATGGGAGCACCCCAGTGTTCTTTCCCAAGACTATCTCTCTGGGGCACATTTTTCATGTGATATGTTTTGCTTTCTTTGGGATCCCATAAATTCTTTTCCATCTGCTCTGGGCCTCTTGGCCTTTAAGCTCAACCTCAGCTGAGCTGTCTTTATTTCTTTTTAATTATGCCCCCCACCCTTTTTTTTTTTTAATGGAAGTTTCCGATTGAATTTTTATGACAATATAGAGACATGGATCGAATCCAACAAAAATGAAATCTTTATGGAACAGTCATTTGTCTCCTGGAGCTCCTGACAAACGTTCCTCTGTGGATATGCACAAATACATGGTCTTGGCAGGAACTCAGCTACAGCGTGGCAGGCCGCTGAGCTGATGAACACAGAGCAGTGGCCACTGGGGGAGCAATGTGAGGCTTGGCCAGAGGAGCTGTGTGACAGGAGGCCTGTGAACTAAGAAGCACATCTTTCGTAGGGACAATCCTTCTGCCTCAGTGTCAGCCAAATTAACATGGACCCCTGATCCCAAGCAATCCAGCTCCACAGCTTCACAAGTTCCAGTAAGACAAGCTAGACTCCGTTACCAAAGATTCTGTAACTCTTACCCAGGGCCCAGCCTGCCACTGGTCATTAGTTACTTTTCTCATTGCTGTGACAAGACACAAATGAAGAGAAGAAGGGTTTATTTGGGGGCCCAATTTAAGAATGGATACAGTTCATCAGGGCAGGGAGGGCACAGTGGCATTTATGTAGGGCAGCTGCTCACATTGGGGCAACAGTCAGGAAGGAGAGAGAGAGAGAGAGAGAGAGAGAGAGAGAGAGATGAATTCTGGTACTCAGCTCATTTTCTCCTTTTTATTTCGTTCAGGACCTCAGCCCATAGAATGGAGCCCCCTACATTTAGGGAAAATCTACCCCCTCTACTAACTCAATCTAGAAAATCCATTATAGGTATGTTCAGATGACTGTTTCCATGATTATTCTAAATTATATCAATTTGGCAACGAGGACTGACCAGTATGTTCTAAGAAGCTACCTTCTTGGGCCTGGCTCTGTAGGGTCCCTGGCCACTGGCATGCTTTCTAGTGCCATTGCATATAGTGTGAGCCATTTATTGTGGCTTGTAGTAATGGTCCAAGGTCAAGGGGTCCTGTCTGGTGATGGTCTTGCTGGGAGAGTCCTCAGGTGGTGAGAGATAGGGAAGGGTGTGTGCAGGTACAAGACAAGTAGGGGTGGGACTAAATGTGCCAATTCTGTTGTGGTGAGGGAGAAAAGAGAGGGCATCTGGGACAAAAGAAGCTCTGCTGGGGCCACTCTGGACACCTGTCAGAAGAGGAAAGAACCTGTGTGTCAGATTGGAAAAGAAGCATTCTAGGCAGACGACTAATGAGTGAGAAGGCCCTGGGATGGAATGGGTTTTTCAAGCTGAGCAACAGACAATGTTAGGTGTGACTGGGGTGGTGGCAGCGCAGGGAGAGGGGAGAGATGCAGGACAGGCTGGGGAACGGGGCTGCTCTGTGAGCCTTGCTGACTGACAGCTCTTATTTCAAAGGTCTGCAGTCTGTTTTGGCAGCTGGGTAGAGAAGGGTCTGTAGAACTGGATGAATACCAAGGCAGCAGGTTTTCAGGACTATGAGGAAGCTGCAGTGTTCTTTCCACTCAGGGCTTGGAGAAGGAGCACAGGAGGACTCTTGCCCAGGTTGTTGGAATTTAGAGTTGTTCTCTTAAGCTGCAAAACCTCACATTAAACTTGCTGCTTGGTGGATGACTGAGCGGGATAGGTAAATTTGCCTCCCTGAAGAGAATAAGTGAGGGAAGCACCCAAGGCCCTGCAGATCAAGTTCACAGAGGACCATGACTCCTGTTTGAAAGGCATAGACTGCCTGCTCCATGGGAGGGACAGTCATAGAGATCCCAGGTAGGAGATGAACAGTGGTTGTTGTACTGGTCTGTAGCCCCTGAGTTAGGTCCTATAAGTAACTCAGCTGCCCTCAAAAGTATTATTGCATTAGAGACCTGGAGCCAGAGTTGTTCATCAAGTAGCCCAAGGTCACATAGCTACGGAGTCACAGCTGTGGTTTGAACTTAAGTCTGGCCAATTCCATGACCCTGTCACTTACCACCACAGCACTGATCAGCATTTCTGTACTGAGGGGTGAGAGTCCCCTTTAAGAAAAGCTGTCATGAGTCCTTCGTGAGACTAGGGACTGTGACTGGATGAGACTGGGCACCTTCGGTGGGACCTTTTGCCATCTAGTTCTTTCCAGGCCCTTCCAGTGGCTGACTCAAAGACACAGACCCACCTGAGGGTGGTAAAGCTTCCAAAGACATACTTGACACTGGAATACAATGTTCTAGAGTAAAGGGGGGAAAGTTGTGAGATAGCATTAGTAATTTAGGTAGATGAAGAATGAAAGAAACAGGAACTGGAGAGATGGCTCAGTGGTTAAGAGCACTTGCTATTCTTGCAGAGGACTCAGGTTTAGTTCCCAGCACCCATGTGGCAGATAACACTCATCCTTAACTCTAGTTCCAGGGGTTCTGATGCCCTCTTCCGGCCCTGGTGAGTATTGTATGACATAGGTGCACTTACATACATGTAGGCAAAATACTCAGACACATAAAATAAAATAAAAACTAAATAAACGATCTTATTTCTTTCGCCTAGGCTTCTCTGACACGTGTGGCTGCTTTCTGCAGATCCCTGGGTAGGCTGGTGTCACTCTCCTGCTCAGAGGACCTCTTCAGGAGTTTCTGTGGGGTTGGCCCCTGGCAAAAGATCCCTTCTGTTGGTTTGACAACATTACTTCACTTTTTAAGGTTAACCTTTGTTACTTTGTCATTAATATTTTCCATGTACTTCTAAGAACTACATGAAATTCTGTGTGCTTTTTACCCATTTCTGCCAAAGGTGACATCTGACAGACCCACAGTGTGACATCATAGTGAGAATATTGTCATTTATGCCTTTTTAAAATATTTTATTTATTGGGGCTGGAGAGATGGTTTGCGGTTAAGAGCACCGACTGCTCTTGCAGAGGACCCAGGTTTGATTCCCAGCACCCACATGGTGGCTACAGACTGTCCTGAACTCCACGTCATTGCATGACACAGGTGCACTCACATTCATGTAGGCAATACACTCATACACATAAAATTTAAAAAAATAATAAATAAAATATTTTAAAAATATTTTTAATTGGCAGTTGTAGCGGCCATGTGGGTGCTGGGATTCAAACCTTGGTCCTCTGCAAGAACAACTAGTGTTCTTAACCACTGAGCCATCTCTCCAGCCGCCCATTTATACCTTTTTACTGCATTCAGTGTGCACGAGCATAGAACTCAGTCAGTTTCATCTCATCGGCAGATTTGTGTGTCCAGCACCAGAGCTGAGATATGCCCTATTTCCGTCTCTACAGGATCTTCTTGATGCACTTTTACAGCACACCAGCTTCCCCTCAGCCTTCCCTCTTCCTCTTCTTCATTTCTATAGTTTCATCAGTTCAAGAATATTATGTAAATGGAATAAATTCTCTGGAGATTCACCACATTGTTGGACACATCACTGCACAGTGCTCCTCTTCATTGCTGAGTGGTTTTCCACAGCATGGATATAACACAGCTTATTTAACCACTCATTGATACTATTAGTATTGAGTGACAGTGGAGAGAATGACAGGTGAGAGAAGGGAGTGGTAGCAGAAGGGAGAGAATTTTGGAAGGTGGAATGTCAAAGATATGTCACCCTTCAGATTCCACAAGAACTTTGCAGTGAAACCTGAATTCTCCAACAAACAAAAGCTCGGTAGAGTATTTTCTTTTGGGAAATGAAGTAATACAAATTGGCCCAGATCACCTGGGTACACACAAGTGCACACAGATATGTGCTTTCCCATGCTTATGCATGCACACTTCTACAGGCATGTTTACACTAATGTGTCCATGAAGAAGCTGGGCCCAGCATGCTGCAGTGTTGTAAGTGGCTCTGCTCTCCAAATGGAGATGCTTCTGTAAACATAAGGGCACAATAGATCCTTGTGCATATGTGCTATTAACAGCTCCTGGTGACTAGCCCCCTTGTCCACAGATGCCCTTTATGGAGTGAGAGAGTGAGGAGGGACACAGCCATCTACTCTTTGAGTACAGAATTAGAACTTGGAAGGTTAACTTCAGTGTATGTTCTTTTGTCCCTAAGTGGAAATTTGTAAGGTGTGCCTTCTTGTTGTGCTGGAAATTAGGTCTAGCACCTCATGCAGGCTGAGTACCTGCCATTGAGCTTAAAATTGAATCTGCTGTTCATTAGCAATAAGGAACAGGGAACAGAGTTAAAGATCCTTTCAAAACAAAAATTTATATTATTTATTATTATTATTATTTTGTGTGTGTGTGTGTGTGTGTGTGTGTGTTGCCACAGAGCTCATGCAGAGGTCAAAAGACAACTCTGTGGAGTCAGTTCTGTGGGTACCTTTGGAAGTCAGAAGAGGAGTCTCAGAACCCCTGGATCTGGCGTTGTAGGTGATTGAGAGCTACCTGACATGGGTGTTGGGAACTGAATTGTGGTCTTCTGCAAGAGGATCAAGCACTCTTACCTGCTGAGTCATCCATCTCTCCAGTTCTGGGAATGGAATTTGAGACTGAAGTCTTTTATGGAAAGTCACAAGACTCCAACCATCCCAAAGCACTACATCTGTGGAACCATGCACTGTATATGCGATCAATATAATCCCAGACAAGGATCAGTGAAGCCTTTTGTTTCTGTAAAAAAATCAACAAACTGAGCATAAAAATCAAAAGTTAACACAAAAAAGATCTGGAATAGCCAAAGTTCAGTTTGAAAGGGAAGCCCAAAGTTAAAACATTAACAATGCCTTGTTCCAGAGATTTTAAAGATATAGGAATAAAACAGAGTGAGATTAGTAGCTAAGGACACTGGCTAGAACTTAATAAAATATATCATTAAAAATCCAAATATATTTCAGAAATAGTTTCACCCACATATGGACAACTGTTTTTCAATGAAAGTGCAAAGATAGTTTGACAGAAAAGGGATTTCTTTTATCGCATTCATTTATTTTATTTATTTGTGTATGTGCATGTATGTGTATGTCTGTGGTTGTTTAAGTGTCATGGTGTACATGTGAAGGTCAGAAGACAACTTGTGATAGTTCTTTCCTTTCATCATGTGGGTCCTGGGGATCAAACTCAGGCTGTCAGGCTTAGCAGCAAGCCCTGTTACCAGATAAGTCATCTCACTGTCCAAGAAACTGGATCTTTTAAATCAATGATACTGGAAAAATTACATGTCCAAACGAGTGAAAAATTGAACATTGATGACTGTCTCACAACCTAGACCAAAATTAATTCAGAGTGGCTCATAGGTATAATTTTAGAACCTATAACTTCATAAATTCTGTAAGAATATATAAAGGGGGGCTGGAGAGACGGCTCATCAGTTAAGGGCACTGGCTGCTCTTGTAGAAGACCCAGATTTGAATCCCAGCACCCACATGGCAGTTGTCTGTAACTCCAGTTTCAGGGGTTCTGACACACTCTTCTATCCTCAGGAGGCATTGCACAGCACGGGTGTACTTATATACAGGCAGACAATACACTCACACACATAAAATTTTAAAAATAATTAAAAAGAATATATAAAGGGAAAAATTTTGGACATTACATTTGAAATAAACTTTTACATCTTAAACAAGCAGACACAAAACTTTTTGATAAATTGCACTTTATAAAATTATAAAATTTAAGAGTGCCTGCTCTTTAGACAACGTATGAAGATAAGCAGATATGCTGTAGACAAAGGGAACATTGTACAAATCACATATCCAACAACAGTCTGGAACCCAGAATATAAAGATGCAGCCTCTCAAAATAAAAATAGCAACTCAATATTACAAATAAGATAGAGTTGAACATATATTTCACTAAAGAAGGTGAACAAATGGCAAGTAACTGGGGGCTGGAGAGAAGGATCAGTGGTTAAGAGCACTGGCCACTGGCACCCCTTGCGGAGGACCTGGGTTGGGTTCTCAGCACCTGCATGGCCGTTAGCAGTCATCCATAACTCCACTTCCAGGGGCTCTAACACCCTCTTCTAACCTTCACGGGAATTATACAACACAGGTGCACTTACATATATGCAGACAATATACTTATACACATAAAATAAAAATAATATTCTTTAAATGACAAATAAGGACAACTTTAATAATCAGGGAAATGCAAATTTAAACAAGAGTAAGATACCATCATATACCTATTAGAAAGTCTAAAATTAAAAACACTGACCACAGTGTTGGTGAGGATGTGGAGGAACTGGACCTATTATACAAGAATGTGATGTACATCCAGTTAGGAAAACAGAAGGGTAGTTTCTCAAAAGCTAAACTTATCTTTACTATATGACTAAACTGTTCCATGCCTAAGTATTTCCCAAGAGAAATGCAGGCAGATGCCTACACAAAGACTCTTACATGAGCACTAACAGCAACTTTATTTTCAATGGCTCTGGACAGGGAATAATTAGCAGCATCTGAATGATTAAATGCACATGTATGTGACAGAAACCTACTGAGCAATACGAGGGACCAAACTCCTGCTACGTGAAGAGTGCAGATGGACCTGAGAATAATCGCTCTGACTAAAATGCCACAGATATGAACGGTACAGTTTCATTTACATAAACTTTTAGAAAGTGCAATCAGTCTACAGTGACCAAAGGCAAAGTGATGGGAATTTTTATAAATTATTATTAAACAAATATATTTTTAAAAACACCTAAAATTGCACCAGGAGTGGTGGCGTGCGCCTTTAATCCTGACTCTCGGGAGGCAGAGGCAGGTGGATCCCTGTGAGATGGAGGTTGCTCTGATTTATATCCTGACTTCCAGGTGGGCTGTGACTAGGGAGACCCTGTCAAAAGAAACAGTCAACAAAAAGACCAAAAAAAAAATCATTCAAGGTTTTGTAGTAGTAAAAAATTGGAAAAAAATAGCAACTTATGTCTAAAGTGATGAAGAGAAGAAATAATAAAAAATTTCAGCAGAAATCAATGAAATCTTTAAAAAAGAAATCAACAGAGGAAATCAATGAAACAGAAGCTGGCTTTTTTGGAAAAATCAATAAAATTGAAAAATCTTTAGTCATGTCAATTAGTTAAAATAAAAAAAGAAGACACAAATTATAACTATTGGAAATGAAAGAGGGCTCATCACTACAGAACTCACAGATATTAAAGGTATAAGTAATCCCTAATCAACCTTATGCCCATAACAACTACAGTAAAATGAATCAATTCCTTGAAAGACACAAGATTTCAAAACTCACACAGGAAGACAAATCTTATAGCCAAGCACATTGAACCCAAATAAAGAGTCTATGAAAAAACCATGTGGAAACCTACTGTTTTGTAAGCCAATTAAAAATATAATTTAAAAAGAATCAAAATGAGATATCTGGTATGGTTGAATAATGCTGCCTCCCAAGACCATGGGTTATTAAATAACAATCCCAGTTCCAGGTGTGTGATACCTCTTTATGAGTTGTGAACCAGGAGGCCCCAGGGGTCCCCAAAATGAAACCAACTCTTGTCATTCTTCCTGGTTGTCCACCAGAACGAGCTGATTAGACCACATGACTGAAAACACTGCATACACTGGTCACAAAATATAGACACATCAACTAGACCTGAGCTGGAAGCTTCTTTTCTGCTAGGTAGTGTTCATAGTGCTGGAAGATGCTTTGTAGGCTGCTGGGGGAGACAAGGCACCAATAGTCTCACCTAGCTCTGAACTGAATGAACTATATCAACCTGCCAGACAAGATGTGCCCATTGGTGCAACAGTGATACAATCATACAGGGGTAATCAGCCATTCTCTGATTGGATTTGAGGACAGTTCCATAGGAGGGAATTCATACCTGGTACTGTAAACCCAGTAAAAATAAACATGGCTGAGGGGGTCTTAGGAAATAAAGTGGGAACTTTACTACTATTGTTTAACTAAATTGACATGGTACCAAGCTGTCTTCTAAATATTGATGTTTATACCCATAGGCAAATGCTATCATCAGTACTGAATGCAGAGTCACCTACCCAAGGTGCTGAGAACAAGAAGTGGTTGAGATCTCAGTCCTATGCAAGACATTTGTACCACCAACTTTATGGCTCAGGGAACAGTTGGAAGAGGAGCGAGAAAGAATGCAAGAGCTGGAAGACAGGAAAAGGGGGTACAAAATGCTATCTACTGGACAAGACAGCCATTGTAGTCAATCCTGATCTCATAGCAGCTATGGTGACCTGTACTGGGCTTGTACAAGTCTGGGCCTATCAATAGTCAATCATGACTTGTGGAGGCGCTCACAGAGCCCTACCCTTCCTTGATAAAATATTGGCTACTGATGGATTCTGGGGGAGGGGTAATTATTGTCTTCAGTTCTGTACCCACTGGTGAGCCCACCAGAGTCCAGTGGATAGTTCTAAGCCCCTGGTTGCATAAAGGACCCTGTTCAAACTCAGTGAGTCATAAAACAAACAAACAAACAAACAAACAAAAAAGACACGAATGGAGGAAAGGAATTCGTAGGAAGAAGGGGGCTGACAGCAGTAGGAGGGAGGTATGAGAAGGTGAAAGTAATCAGAATGCATTATATACATGTATGAAACTCAAAGAAATTTAATAATAACTTTTACAAAAACATAATTAATATATTAAAACCCAGCTGTAGATTCAGATAGTTTTGTGGGTAAATTAAACCAAGCACTTAAGAAGGAAATAATAGCAATCCTCAGAAAATACAGGCAGGAAAGAAGAAAAAAAGTGAGGGGGGCGGAGAAAGGGAGAGAGAGGAAGGAAGGAAGGAAGGAAGGAAGGAAGGAAGGAAGGAAGAAGGGAAGGAGGGAAGAAGAGGGAGACTGGCCATGGACTCATTTCTAACTCCTATGAGATCAGCTGTCTTCTTGTGAACTGTGATAACAAGATTCCATAAACCAGGAAGCCTATACACAACAGATGTTTATTTCTCATGTTTGTGAAGGCTGCGTGGTTCAAGATCAGGGCATTGGTAGATTCAGTGTGTGGTGAGGATTCACTTCCTGGCTCATAGGTGATCTTTTCACTTCCACCTCACCTGGTGAAGGGGCAAAGGATCTCTCTGAGACCTCTTTTATAAGGGTATTAGTCTCACACATGAGACTTCATCCTTAGGATCTAATCACCTCCCTAAGACCAGTCCTCCAAACACCATTCTCTTAGGAGGTTAGAATTTCAACATAAGAAATTTGAGGTAACACAGACATTCAGACTACAGCACAAATATTATCCCAGTTCTAAAACCTGATATTTTTAAATATTTATTATTTTTATCTTATGTGTGTGAGTATATTGCCTGCATGTAGGTAGGTGCACTTGTGTCATGCAATACCCATAGAGGTCAGAAGAGGGCATCGGATCCCCTGGAACTGGAGTTACAGATGGTTGTTGGCCACTGTGTGAGTGCTGGGAATCAAACCCAGGTCCTCTACAAGGGCAGCCAGTGCTCTTAACTGCTGAACCATCTCACCAGTCCCATGATAAAGACATTTTAAAGAAAGAAAACTACAGACCAGAAGCGCTCATAAACGTAGATATAAAATTACTGAAAAATTATTAGTGAATCATATTCAGTGATGTGTGTTGGGTTTCATACCAATGTCTTGCAAAGGCATTTTATGAAAACTGCTGCCCAGCAGCTCTTATAAATATAGATGCAAGGATTACTGAAAAAGTGTTAGTGAATCCTATTCAACAATGTGTAAAATGAATGACATATCACAACCAAATGGGATTTGTTTCAGGGATCCAAGGCTGATTCAACATTTAAAAAAAAATCATTAAACATAATTTATCATATCAATAAGCTAAAGAAGAAAAATCATATGATCCTTCCAACTGATGCAAAAAGAAAAGAAAGCTTATAACAAAACCCAGGCTTTATCCTTGATGAAACATCTCAGCAAATGAGGAATAAGGAGGACTTCTTCAACTTTATGAAACAAAATTTACAAAAACCTTCCACTTAACATTGTGGTTAATGTTGAAAGGCAGGACCCTGTCCTCCCAAGATCAACAACAAGGTGAGAGACGCTCTCTCTTACGACTCCTACCCTGCCACATTATGTTGGAAGGCCTGACTTCAGCAAAAAGGTAAGACCATGAACTAAAAAAAGTACATACTCAGTAGAAGGAAAAAATAACAAATGTGTTTCATTAGTAGATCTATGATTGTCCATGTGGAAATGCCAAATAGTCTGCCTATCCCTTTCCACGAAGAAAAGGCAATGAAACTCACCAAATTAACAGACACATGTCAGAGACAGATAATCAATTTACTAATGTGTATTAAAGTCAGTTCTTTTCCTATATACAAGTTATATTTTGCAAACTAAATCATTTTATTGATCTCTTTGTGTAGTTTAAACTATAACAAAGAATATTGTATAAAGGGGCAACAAAAATACTAATGACATTTGACATTCATGTGAGTAAACACTGTAGCTAACGACTACAGGTGCCTTCTGAGCTGCCCATCAATGAGACAAAGTTTGGGGGAGAGTTTCACATCATATATAGTTCTCAATTTATGAATTTTATTTTTAAGCAATTAGAATTTAAATTGTAAACCACATTATCATATATAGGAGCACCCAAAAATCAACTCTTAGGTATAAACATAATATAGATGAGATTTTTATGAGAGAAACTATAAAATGATGCTTAAAAAATTAAGTTAATGGGGGAGACTCTATGCTCATGAATTAGAAGACTTCATGTTAACCCACAACTGGCCGACATGCAGAGAACAAGAGGCTATAGAGCTCGTATCCTTGAATAGGACATCTATGTCAAATTTCTGTTCCACAAGGCTCAGGGATCATTGTGGGAAAAAGGACAGAAGGATTGTAAGAGCCAGAGGTGGTGGATGACCACAAGGAAACAGAGTTTTCCAGACAGCTAAGAAGTTACTCGTATGAACTCACAGCAATGGTGACAGCACGCACAAGTCCCTTACAAGTTCAAACCAGACAAAATCCCAGCATAGACATGAGGAAGTGGGTAAGAAGCTTCAACTCCACCTAAGGAAATTGTCAAGAGATGGCTGCTGAGAGGGACAGAGACAGTCTCTTTCAGGCATGAGACTCTTGGTAGGTTAACTAGGCTCCAGTGGATGGAGTACACAAATTAGACTCAATAGGATTAGGACACACACACACAGAGAGAGAGAGAGAGAGAGAGAGAACTAAATTGGGCAGGGCAGTAAGGGAAGGTGAGGATATGGGAGGGGATCTAAATACTATCAAATTATATTATATGAAAATCACAAAAAAACAATAAAAAAGAGTTCATGTTGTTAATAGTCAATTATTTCTATACTCTTTAGCACAATCCACCTCAAAATTCAAGCAAGCATTTTTAAAGATATTGATAAACTGGTACTAAAGTGAATACGAAAAGACAAAAGACCTAGACTAGACAATATAATGAAGAAGATTAGAGTTGGGGGACTCACAATGCTCTTGTTCAAGAGTATGAAGTATACTACAGAGCCACTAGAAAGCTAGTCAGGATAGTGTGGCATTGGCCGAAGAACAGACATACAAATCAATAAATGGAAATGGACAAAGTGCAAGGACAATTCTGTGGAGAAAGTAAAGTCTTTCCAACAAGTGGTAATGGAACAACTGGACATCTATATGTAAAATCAATTAATTGATCAATAGGTCTAGATACAGAACTTACGCCTTACATAAATATTAAGTCAAAACTGATCATCTTTAGGTCATCATAGATCTTAATGTGAAATGCAAATCTATGAACTTTAAGTGGAAAATATGAGAAAGCTGATGATGACTTTTTAGATACAACACCAAAAACATGATCTGTGAAAGGCAAAAACTATGTTAGAATTTATTAAAATCAGAAACATGTTCCATGAAAGATGCTGTCAATATAATGAAAAGACAAACTTCTGAATGGGAAGAAATACTTACAAAGCATGAGCCTGAGAAAGGACTTAAATCCAAGATACAGCAAGAAATCTCAAGACAATAAGAAACAAGTGCCCCAATTTTTAAAAATGCATAAAAGGTCTTAAGAGATTCTGCACCAATCAATATTTTAAAATGGACACTATATGAAACCCCATCTGCTATCAGGGAAATGCAAGTCAGTGCATCACTGAGCTAGCATCACATGCCTATTGGAATGGTTAATCCACAGAAAGTCAGACCTACCAATGATTGAAGAGAATGCAGATCAAGAAAAGCCCTCACACTGCTGGTGGGAATGCAAAAATAGCAGCATGTTAGAAGTTAAACAAAGTCTTACTATACAGTCCAAAAATCTCATTCTTAGATATTTGTGCAGTGAACCAGGTTTTTGTTGTTGTTGTTGTTGTTGTTATTCATGAAAATCTATTCACAAAAGTTTGTAACAAGTTTATGCATAAAAGAACAGCAGACCCCAATCTTATCTAAAGGAATATTGACAACTGATTACCACTAGATGAGGAATAGCTGACCCTCCTAAAACAAAGGCCTTTAAATAGGCTGACTAGATTCACCAGAAGGGCAAGTAGTGGGGATTGGCTGGGGGTGCCGATGGCATGGCAGACAGTAGTATAAGGGCTCTATGGGGGCAGGGGGAGGCTATGGGAGGATGCTATCTGGGAAGTGGGTGTAAAAAAATTAATTAATTAAAAAAATAAAAAGTAATAATTCTTCAAAGCATAAAAATTTGCTCCTTAATAATTGGTGGTTGTGAAAAACATTACCTTTGAAATCTACCAGTGCACCCGTGTCATGCAGTGCCCGTGGAGGACAGAAGAAGTTGTTGTATCCCCTGGAACTGGAGTTACGGACAGCTGTTAGTGGCCATGTGGGTGCTGGGATTTGAACCCAGGTCTTCTGCAAGAACAGTCAGTGTTCTTAACCACTGAGCCATCTCTCCAGCCCCGGAGATCTTTTTTATGTCTTAAAGGGTTTATACTGAGTACAATATTGTATAACTGTATTAATTCAACTGTAAACCTAAAAATGTACAGCCAATCTTGAAGGAGATGCATCTCAGCTCTGGAAATTGTTATTGAATATGTCAATGCTGTTGTAATGAAATACTTCTTCTGATTGTGTGGTTATTAAATAAATAATTTTAAAAAAATTCCTCAAATTGGAAGCAATCATAATGGAAGCATAAATGAGCTATAGCACAAGCATATTTAAAAAAAAGAGTTAAAAAGAGTTAAAAAGAAATGAGCTCTCAAGCCATGTAAAATGTAGGTGAATCTTAAATGTATATTACTTATTAGAAAAAAATCATTCATGCATGAAAAACTGTAGGGATGATAACAAAACAGTATTTCCAAGGACTTGAGGAGATGGCAGAATTGAATACAAGAACTGCATGAGAGTATCTTTGGATAATAAAGTTATTGTAGAGGCTGAAGAAATGGCTCAGCAGTAAAGAACACTTGCTGCCCTTCAGAGGACCCAGATTCGGATCCCAGCACCCACATGCTAGCTTATAACCATTTGTAAGGCCAGTTCCAGGAAATCAGACGCCCTCTTCTGGCCTCTACAAGCATTGCATGACACAGGTGCACTTACATTTGTGCAGATAAAAGCACTCATAAATATAAAATAAAATTAAACATTTTTTAAAGTTATTATAAATGATACTGTGGGGATGGATAGATGTCTTTGCATTTGTCAAAACTCAAGGAACTTTATATACGAAGACCAAACCTTAATTTATGCAAATTAAAAAGGTAATTTAGGAGGTTGAGGGATTCCAAGGTAGAATGAGGAGCATGACAGAAGAATCTATTTCAAAATATCTGAGATTGAAGGGAACAGGTAAAATATGTTCACCAGAAGAGAGTGGACACTCTATTTGAATGTGAAATGCCCCTATCCAACATAGGCTCATATGTTTGAACACTTGAGCTCCAGTTGGTGGGACTGTTTTGGATGTTGCGGAACCTCTAAGAGGTGGGGACTAGCTGGAAGGGAGTGAGTCAGGTGGCTGTGAGGCAGGTCTTATGGATTGTAGCCCAGCCCAACCTCTCTGCTTCCTGACTGCAGAAGCCATGTAACAGCTGCTTCACACTCCTGCTGTCCCAGCAATGAGTCATTTCTGCCATCATCCCATCCCCACCATGATGAATGATAACTTCACAAAACATGAGCCAAAATAAATTTCTTTCCCCTTAAATTGCCCTTTCAGATGCTTTATCATAGTGACCACAAAAATAACAAATATGCAGACTAAAAAGGAATTGTACATAACACTGTCTTCTAGGTGATTAAAAAATTGCTTTCCATGTGGGTGTGCATTCTGAAGCTGTGACTTAAGTATTCTAAATGAAATAAATGGCTGGTGGAGAGTGAAAGTCAGGTATCTCATTGTTAGAGTGGGAAGTTACAAACAAGAGAGAAGACTAGAATCATTCCTATGGTAATTGGCGTTAGAAAAACCGGTATGGAATCATATCATTTAGCATGATATAGATACAAATAGGCACATAGGAAATACTGAGAGATATGATTGGTATAGACGCATGTATTTCCTTATTGTCAGCTGGCAATGCTGATAAAATGGTGTGCAAACCTTATGTCCAGATTTTAGTTTGCAATACTAATCTTAATGCCACGTCATAAACCACGATTGAGTCTACAACAGGTAGAAAACAAGCAAGGCAAGTGTGGTGTACTTCAGTGTGCCAGGAAGACAGTGCTCAGAAAACAAGCAAACAAACCTACAAACAGCAGCGTACATGTCAGGGGGACACAATAACAATTTGAGTTTTCAGTGGCCAAACCTGGAATTATCTCAGCAATAATAGGATATGGATTCTAAGTAACTCAAGCATAAAATTAATATGTATGACTTCACACTGATTATATGTATATTCATATATACATATTTTAAATAAATGGAGAATAGACAAATGTCCAGGCTGCAATAGAATTTCAAATAACTTACAGGTACTCCACTCTCAAAGGTAGAGCCTAACTCCTACTCCTCAAGTGTGGCTATGAATAGTGACTTCCTTCTAAAGAATACACTTTAGAAAGGGAGGGGGGAACTTTACAGTGGAGAAATCCAACAACACTACCCCAGTCAGATGACCAAGAACATCAAGAGTCATGTCATGCTCTAATATGTATTCATCCAGTGCTCTGAAAGTGACGTTTTACCTCTGTGGTCTTCTCCAAATTCATAAATATAGTCTAGCCATGAACAAAAATTCCAGCTAACAGCATTTCTCAAAACTATCATGGACTACAAAAACGATAAAAGTCTGAGAAATCGTCATGACCAAGAGGAATCTGGAAGATGTGACAACTGAATATTCTGTAAGATGCTATACCAGGACATTAAGTTATGCGATGGATGGCTTCATTGTCAACATGACACACCTGGAAAGAGGGAACCTCATCTAGGGAATTTCCTCTATCAGAGTGGCCTGTGGCCGTGTGTGAGGCATTTTCTTGACTGTTGAGTGACGTGGAAGTGCCCAGCCCACTGTGGGCGGGTAGTCCTGGGTTATATAGGAAAATAGGCTGAGCATAGGCCAGAGGAGCAAGCCAGTAAGCAGCGTTCCTTTGCAGTTTGTGCTTCAGTTTCTGCCTCTAGGTTCCTGCCTTGAGTTCCTGCCCGGATTCCCTCAGTGACAGACGGTCACTTGGAAGAGTAACATAAACTCTTTCTTTCCCAAGTTGGTTCTGGTCAGTGTTTTATCACAGCACTAGGAAGCAAACTAAAACAGGTTAAAACTATGGGAACATGAATAAAATATAGACTTGGTTAATAATAACGTATGATCAGCATTGGTGATTAATGGTGACAGTACACTAGTTGAGGAAACTGGGTGTGAGGTATGGGGAGGTTCTCTGGGCTATTTTATCCACTTCTCTGGAAATTTAAAACTATTCTAAAATAAGTTTAGAAAAATAAGTAAACGAAGGTAATCCCAGCCACTCGCTTTCCTCCTCTTTTTTCTTCCCCTTTTCCCCCTCCTCCTGTACTGCTCTCTTTTAGAAACAGCATCGCACACACATCCAATGCCTTGTCACTCGCTTTCTAGCTCTCCTGTTGTGCATTATTCCGAAGCTTGGTGATGCTATGCGTAGGGTGCTCCAATTCAGATAGGCAGCCGTTCCCCTCACCTGTCCACCCTGACACTGGCAGAAGCCCCCAGCAGAAGTTGTCCATTGCTGCCAACGTGAGCTCACGTGCACCTGTCGAGGTCTTCCTGACAATTGACATCACATGCGCTGTGTGCCTTAGAGCTCCTAGCAAATCCCAAAGGAAAAATTACGTCCTGTGGAGAAAATACCTGCAGTGAGGTGGGTTGCCTGAGTCTGTTAGCTGCTCTGTGGCCCACGGCTGAGTCCCCACACATGCACCACAGCACCTGAGAGTGTGGGCAGAGGTACTCCTGTTGAGTGGCATAAAGCTTTGAAGAGGCCGAGACCTATGAGAACTGAGGAACCTTTGAATCTCCCTTCAGCTCCTCTAGCCTGACCACAGCCCTTCTCTTGATGTAAAACATGTGTTTGGCTTGAAAACAATGAGGCTTGAGTTTGCGCCAGCAAGACTGTTTTGCTTTAAGCTTCTTCAGTGGTTGAAAACAGATCTGACTCTGAGATGCGCACAGCACTCTACGTGGAAGCCGGTTGCAATGTGGATAGGAGATGGAGCAGGAAGCAGTATCTCCACCACTCTGCCTATTGTGTGGAGGGTGGACTGCTCATGCAGTTCCTCACCAGAAAGACCTGTGAAGCAGATTGGATGGAGTTGCCCAGGTTCCTTGGAAGGCATATAAATGTTAAACTGAAATGTACAGAGACCGGAAGAAGGAGTCTTCCAGAACAATGTGTACTTGGCACCCCCCCCATGCTAGCTATGCAGGTGCCACCTTCATTTACATGATCAACAGCTGCACTTCAAACCTGAGCACCTGTCTTCCAGGCTCCCTTCTGCCACTTCACCCACTGTGGCTGTGTGACCCTGGATGAGGCTTGTGGCCTCTTATCAAAGAAATGGACCAAATACTTTAAAAGAGAATCTTCCAGCTCTAATGAGTCCAGGTTTGGGGAGATGCTCAGTGTGTGTTTGCTGTGTAAGTATGAGGACCTGATTCAAATCCCCAGCACTCATAAAAAGCCAGGCAGGGCCACACATGCACCTGTAACCCCAGTGCTTGAGGGACAGAGGCAGGAGGATCACTGAGGCTTACAGATCAACAACAGAGCTCCAGGTTCAGTAAGAGACCCTGCCTCAAAGGAATTAATCAGAGCATGATAGAATGGTATACCTGGCATCTTCCTTTGGCCTCCACACATATCCATAGGCACACGCGCTTCCATACACATTGAGCATACACCACACACACACACAGATACCGCAGTCACGCACATACATACACACAAAAAAATTAAAAGTCTATGAGTGCTTTTGACAATGAATTAATGAGGAAATTAGATGATAGAATGGGATACCTGGCATCTTCCTTTGGCCTCCACACATATCCATAGGCACACACACTTCCATACACATTGAGCATACAGCACACACACACACACACACACACACACACACACACACAGATACCGCAGTCACGCACATACATACACACACAAAAAATTAAAAGTCTATGAGTGCTTTTGACAATGAATTAATGAGGAAATTAGCTCCAGAGGAGATTAGGCCTAAGTTAGGAGATATCAATATTTGTAGATGGACTG
>NW_008356240.1:368411-397894 GCF_000622305.1 Nannospalax galili
CTGCTTCTATTTTCTTGTTAGTATGGATGTGCTAGTGTCTCTGCAGTAGGATATGGAGTCCTTTGGGTATATGCCCAGGAGAAAAACAAAACAAAACAAAATCCTATGTTCTAATTGATACATTAAGTGAGGAAAAATGACTCAGAACTTGGTTAAACAATAAAAATGATGGGGGAAGGAGCTGGAGAGATGGCTCAGTGGTTAAGAGCACTGGCTGCTCTTGCAGAGGACCTGGGTCCAATTCCCAGCATTTGTTAGCATGGCAGCTAACAACTGTCTGTAAAGGCAGTTCCAGGGGATTCAACACCGTTTTCTGGCCTCCATGGGCATTGCATAACATGGGTGCACTTACACACAAAATAAAATAATAAATAAATAAGAATAAAAGTAATAAATAAAATATTTTGGAAACTGTGGGGAAAGGGTGAGGCTAGAAGAGCGGATGTTTAGGAAGTGAAGTAGCCACACAACAGGTGTGGAACAACAAAAGGGGAAAGGATGGCATTCAAGCATCAGGAATGATAAATAATACAGCCTTACTGGGTCCACCTGAGTAGTGCAGACATTAGTCCTAGGAACTGCCATGTTCAGAGGAGAGGCTGCCTGAGTCCTGAGGGTGGTGGCAGATCATGTGATGATCTCTCTGGTTCAGGAGGATGCTGTTGTCACTAGGCTTTGAAGACATTGGAGGAACAGAAATGGAAGCTTTATGCAGCCCTGGCGAGGCTGAGGCCTCATAAACAGGGGGTGCCAGTGTAGGTGAGACCGGAGGAATTCCCACCAAGTGAGAAGTGCTTACGCTGGAAGTGAGAATGTATCTTATCAGGATACAGGGCAAAAGGGATCCTTTGACACCCACACATGACCACTTACCGATGCTCCTTATTCCCACCTGAGAGAGCTTCTGCTTTCATGGCGTGAATGAGTTTTTAGGTTTCTCTGGAAAGCCCACTGGGATAAAAGGGAAGTTATCAAGAGTTTGGCTGATAGGTATTCTTCCACTTCATAATTTTCAAGGGAGCCCATCTATGTCCAAAAGAGGAAGTGGTGCTGGTGTTGCTCCTGAGACATTTCAGAAGAATTCTGTTGTGAAACAAGTCGGGGCAAGACACAGAGGAGAAAAAGGACTTTCCTTCCTCCTGTCCTGAAGGAATAGGGACCCCATGGACTGTGTTCGCAGTGGGACAACCTTACTCCTTGTTCCAGTAACAGAAATAATGTCTTCAGAGCTTGCAGGCTTGGACACTGGCTGTGTAGGCACATTAACCATAGACTCCAGTGCTTTCCACACCATCCTCTCAGCATCTTAATTCGCAAGGACTGCCACCCCAAGAGCCACAAAGCAGGGGCTCACATGGCAATGTATTGTCTCTCAGTGCACCCATGCCATGTAATGTCCATGGGACCCCAGAAAAGGGCATCAAACCCCCTGGAACTGGTGTTATAGACAGCTATTAGCTGTTATACTAACAACTACTGGGAATTGAACCTGGGTCCCCTGCAAGAGCAGCTAGTGCTCTTCTTAACTGCTGAGCCATCTCTCCAGCCCCTTTCCCAAGGCTCAGGGACCATTGTGGAAGAGGGGGTGGAAAGATTGTAAGAGTCAAGGAGAAGGTGCAGGACCATATGGAAACAGAATCCTACAAGCTCCTGGGAACCTGTTCATATGATTCTGTGGCAATGGTGTCAGCATACACAAGTCTCATGCAAACTCAGACAGACAAAAATCCAGCATAGAACTGGGAAAATGAACAGTAGACCCCAATCTTATCTGAAGAAATATTGTCTACTGATTGCTGCTAGGTGAAGAAGAGCTGGTCTTCCTAAAACAAGGGACTCTAGATAGGCTGACTAGACCTCAGTGGATGGACTTACACTGGAGAACGTCTGGGGACACTGTGTTGGCACAATGGGCCTTAACAGGGATGACAGAGTATATGGGCTCCAGTGGGGGGCACTATGGGAGGGGCTGTGGGGACAAGGGTATAAAGATGATTAAGATTGATTGAGATGTTCTGTAAAATACACAAAAATTCAATAAAAACAAACAAAAAATAAAATAAAAGACTGATGTTGAAAAGACCCACACATTACAGCAACACAAGGCATTTCCCTTAATGACGATCAGTGCTGTATGCCAACATCACTGGGAAGTACTAGCTGACTCTCTCATCTCCCTGTAGCATCCTGAGTATCTATTGGGGTAGAGAAGTGTCAGGTCTCTATTGTCTAAAGCATACCTAGTCACTCGGCCAATTTGATTTTCCCTGCCAGCCTTCTCAGCTGCTCAAAGCAGAAACCACTGGAGTTTCGTTCCAGCAACCGTAGCCTGCCTGCCATACTTGATGAACTTGAAGCAACTTTGGGGGCTGGGTTGTGGCCAGGTGAACCAGCTGCACGGATCTGGGGAGACTCCAGGCATTCATTCACCTGTGGCCCAGGTTCCTCCCTCACAGTGGCTCTTTCCTCACCAGTGTTCCCCAAGTGCCTCCATCCTGCAAGATTGACAGCTCACTCTTGGTTGGGATCAGAGTGTAGGAAGTGATCTTTTCAAACTTCCCTTGCTACTCTGCCAAAAGCCCCACCACCGGTTGCCTTATTTACCCTGGCCACCAGGCCTCTTTCTGTACCCTAAGAAAACAGATTACTGTCCAGAGAAAAGCCCTCACATGTTTCCTTTCTGGAGGTGGATCAAGTTCTGAAAGAAAGGCTTCCTGCAGCCCATTACACCGTTTTTGGTTTGTTTTATCTGTCTCCACCTGCAGAGCAGGGAATTAACCTGCAGCCGGGGCCAGGCCAGCAGATGACTATACAGAGAGCACAGCTAGCGGGTACGCACCTCCCACAACACACCACTGCCTTGTTCTCTTCAGACAGGCATTGTGTGCTGAGGCCCAGGCCCAAATCTGAATAGGACTCTGTGTAACTTGATCTGTTTTCTTTCTTTGCTTTAGTTCTGTGTGCCAAATTTAACTGCACTCCAATCTGTGGTCTGTATATATAGTGTTCTGTGGTGGTGGTGGTGGTGGTGGGGTGACAGGGGGAGATGGGGGAGGGAGCATATTCGTGTGGTGGGTTTTTCCTTTCTTATCTTCCCTTTTTAATTTTTTTTTGCTTGTCTGCACTGCTCAGCCTTTGCCGTGTATAACTTAACATGACTGTCCTGTCTTCAGTCATTAACCCTTTAGAGCTAGCTAGTGTGTTTTGTGTCTCCTGTGTAAGAGTCACAGGCCCCTGCCCCCCACTCCCACCCCTAGTGCCTGATCTGGGAAGCCCTGGCGCTCTCAGAGTTAACAGTCGGCCTCTGGAAACATGAACTTCCCCAGAAGTGCTTGTGCAGCAATTAGCGGGGCCCCACTCAAACACAGAAATATCTCTTCCCTTGCAAACAAGCAGTCTAGGAGGGCCTGAGTGCCTAGAATCACCAGACCTGTGGTGGGTGACCCCTTTTCAAAAGGCTTACCTCTTAGACTTTCCAGAAATACCATAAAAATAATGTGGGAAGGTTCAGGAATCAGGGGTGGAGGGGCGACAACTCATCCTTTCAAGGTAAGCAGCTTCCTGGCTTCTCCTGTTGAGGGGAGAAGGCAGACTGGCTAAATATTTTTGGTACCTACTAGAGGAGGATGCCAAGGAGAGCTCTCCTCACTTCCCAGGGCAAGCTCTTCTTTCAAAGAAAGGTTGAATATTGTCTTCAGGGTCCTGGGTCCAGGCAGCCAAGTGGCCAGGGGATGAGAATGGATAACAATGAGTTTCACTGTCAATTGCTTTCAGAAATCACAAAAAATTCTGAAAAACTAAAGGAAAAACAGAACCATGGGTCTCCTTGGGAGGGAAAGATATCTTGGGTCATTATAGGCTATTTTTAGAATGGAAAATGTGCTGGCTCAGAAAAAACTAGTCATGTGCCCTTGTCCAAGTAGGGTACTATGACCATTGCCCTATAAGCTATGCCATCCAGTCTCATCCATCCCTGACATCCTGTTTCCTTCCTAGCCTTTGGGACCAGTGCATAGGTAAGGCCCAGGTCCCCTGTTAAATATCACTAGTTTTTCCCATGTAGGGAGACTGGGAGGACTGAGGTGTCTATGTGTCCAGGGGCCCACACTGGCACAGCAGTGCACACTTGATCCCTACTGGGAACCTTCCTACCTGTTGCCAAGAGTGGGTGTTGGATGGGTGGACAGGGGCCCCAGGTTTAGGGCATTGTTTCAGTGCCACTCACTTGGGGCACTCAGGGGGTATTGCCACCACAGACATTGTGGATTGCCTCCATGTGGTGGCCTTCTGCCACTTACTTTTCATAACCATCATGATATTTTCAAGGTCCTGGACGTTCATTGCATAACTGCTCTGCTGTGAAGCTGCACATGGTTTCCCAGAAAGTGTAACTCAAACCCTCCCCACTACCCAGCCCAGCCTACATCCCACTTCCCACTTTACTAGGGGATTCAAAACAGCACAGCTAAAATCAGAACCCCCTCATCTGTGCTTCTGAGGACCAAAGAAGATAATGGAATGCAGGCAGACCTGGCACAGGTTGGGACAAGTAGGAATTGTTCCCACTCAGGAATCCAGGGACCCAGAGGCCTTACCTGCTGACCTTGATTGCATGGTGTCCCACCTCCTTACATGACTTGCTGGTCTTATCTGTAAACTGTGTTGATGGTTCATCTCTTTTGTCTCCTGGACCATATTTTTCTCACAGTCTACCGCCCAGACAGCAGCCAACCTGGTCCTTGGAAAACAAAGTGACTGCATCATTCTGTTTGAACCTGACAGTGGCTTCTTGTCTGTTGGATTTGTGTGTGTGTGTGTGTGTGTGTGTGTGTGCACGCGTGTGCAAATGCATGTGTATGTGCATGTGTGTGGTGTGAGTGCATGTGCATGTGTGTGTAGAAGACAAAGGACTCTCTAGGTCCTTGGTGTCGTTCCTTAGGCACTAAAACTTGGTGTTTTTTTTTTTTTCTTTTCTTTTCTTTTTTCGAGACAGGGTCTCTCATTGGCCTAGGACTCACCAAGTAGGCAAGACTGACTGGCCACAGGGATCCATCTGTCTCTACCTCCCCAGTGATGCGTTTACAAGCAAAGTGCCACTATGCCCAGCTTTCCTTCTGAGGATGAAACTCAGGTCCTTGTGCTTGCAAAACAAGTGCTTTATGTTATCACTCCAGCCCTCCTTGTCTGCCTTAGAAATGAGCTCACCTCAAGCAAGCACCTCACCAAGATCCCAGCATGGCTCACCTGCCCTACTCTGTCTCTGTCCAGGTTCAGCAACTATACTTCTGGTTTGGATCCTGGTCTCAGAATGCCTTCTGGTCTCTTCCTTGGGGGAGGTAGAGGCACTGTTCTAGTTTGTGGCTAACTTTGCAGCCTCTTCCCATGCCCCTGCTTGCTCAGAATAGAAGCAGTTGCCATGAGGCCGACAGTACCCAAATGCTTCAAAACATATGGCAGGCCTGTAGTCCCTTTGGTGGCCCAAGCTTGAGGCTGGTTGTCACAACTCCCAATCCAGGCAGCCGCTTCCTCCTTCAACACGTGCTGGTGAATGTGTGTTCCCTAAAGGTCCTGGCCACAAAACAGGGCTCTGCGGTTGGGGCGAAGTGTCTACCCTTTCACAGAACTTTGGGACATGAACTGGAGACTTTTTAAAAAAGGGTACTGATCACACACACCTGCTTTAGAAGGCTTTCTCAAAGCCAACCCACTGACATTGTTTGAGCACTTGAGTGTTCCTGTTTTAGGTCTGCATCAATTCAAAAAGAATTCTCTTGTAATTAGTGATACTCGGGCTTGGTTGAACATCTGTGTCTGCCTGTACACCACTTAATCTGCTGAGTAAGGAAAAGTGTGCTTCTGCTTAGCACACCCACCAAGATTCCCTTCTTAAGTCAATCACCTACAAATAGCACAACCATCTTGCTCAGGAAAAAACAGAAACAAAAGAACTTCCTTTCAAGGACTTTTCTAGAACAACCTGGGTCAGTGGCTGTATGGAGACCTGGAGGATCCCCACTGATCCTTTTCCAAGATGGGCTTTGGAGGTGCCCAGAGAGAAAGAAGGCTCCTGAATCCCAGTGCTAAGTTCTGCCGTCCTTCCCTCCATAGATCTGTACAGCTTGGATTTAGTTCTACAATCTCGAAACTCAAAGTGTCCACACATGGTGGTGAATACTTGTAATCCCAGCACTTAAGAGGACAGAAACAGGAAGATCACTGCCAGTTTGAGGCTAGCCTGGGCAATGTAGTGAGTTCAAGGCCAGCCAGGGCCTCATAGCAAGACCTTGAATAAAAAAATAAACAAAACTGAAAGCCTCAAACAAAAGCCACAGATGATAAGTGCAAAGTCACACTGTACAGGTTATTGACAGTCTGTCGGTTATATTTCCCTTCCTGATTTCTTTGAAGAACCCTGGGGCTTTACCTTCCTTGTCACCAGCTTAACATGCTAACATTTTTTAATTAAAATTCAGTATCATCTAACAGGTCACAAAATTGTGAGTGATATCTTTTTGTTCTAAAACTACCAGTATAAATGAAACTGCCATTCACAATTGTTTTCCAGTGGACAGCTTATTAAAAGAAATGAGTTTTGATGAACAAAACTGGGTGAATGTTCACAGCGTGAGGCCCATTAAGAATGAAGCCTTTACCAAACACAGTCCAGCCCCGGGGGTGGGAAGTACATGTAGGGGGTGGTATATTGTCAGATGTCAATTTTAGTTGATAGTTTCTGAGGTCACGTGGCTGCTATTCCTGTGTCCTGTGGTGCATTTTATAGACTGGTGTCAATTTTTAGAGATAAATTATTAGATGAATGTTTGTAGATGAGTGCATATTTCAAGTCATGTCAAGATATAGAGTCTGATGACATTCAGAGGAAGAGTTGAGATGGGGTACTGAATCGTGGCAGCTACTGCCTGGGATAGGGTGCTTCCAACACTGGGCAACATGAACCCCCAAAAACCAGTGCGGCCCTTTCCTCCTACCTCTGGACACCAACGTACCCACAAGGGGCCAACAAACCACAGAAGGGCATGGTTTTCATTTGGCTCCAATAACTGAGTCATCATGTAAAAACTCTGGTGATTTCTGTCTCACTAGGGCATCAGAAAATCTGGGTCCATGGTGTCTATTTCCTCCAGAATCAATCTGCTTATTAGCTGTCTACCATTCCTGATTCCTTGCATTCCTGCTGGGTCCTGTGAGGATGTAAGTCACAGCCTGACTTCAAGGGATAGTTAGGTAGACGGAAGAATTGTTCTCCTCTAGAGCACTAAGTCCCTAAGAATATCATCCTAGACCCCAGAGCCTTAGTTTGCTCAGCTCAGTGCTGTGGTTTACAGAGTGATTTTAGCATGTAGTTGTAAAAGACCCCCAGGAGAGCATAGTGCCTACAGAAAGTGGTCCTTGGCACACGTCTACACTTCTTAGGGGACTTGAGTGTCTGTTATGGTTTGAGTATGAAATGTTCCCCAGAACTCTCCTCTGTTGCAGGCCTGGTCCCCAGCTGGTGAATATAATCATCGAGAGATTATTAGATGGCTGAGTACTCTGACTTCATCCATGAGTGTAAGGCTGATGGATGGGTGCAGAATTTGATGCCATTAGTGGAGGGGAAGGGAACTTTCAGAGATAGGTCCTAGTTGTAGAAAGTTGATCACGAGGGTCTTGTCCTTGGGGCTGTGTCTTGGGCCTGCCCAACCCTTGCTTCCTATCTGCTGTGAGGTGAGCAGCCTCTATCACCTGGTCCCACCACCTTGATATTCTTACCACAGACCTAGAACCAATACATGAAATCCATCATAACCTCTGAAACCGTGATCCGAAAGGAATCTTCCTTCTTTTTAAGCTGTTTATGCAAAAAGTTCTATGTCCTCTATGAGCGAGGGGCTGGCACAGTTCAAGCACTGTCTTCCTCCTGAGCAGAATCCTCAAATATGAGTGAGTTCCCAGTCAAAGTCTCCTTTCAGATCCTGAAGTACTGCGCTCACATGGAGGCGAGGCGGGGGTACTGTGCAGTAGAAAGGCTGCAGGAACATCTTGAGTCTGTTTGTAACTAATCTTGAATAATTCAGGCCTTTTAGATTCATAGCAAATCCAGCTCAATCAACACATCTGTGGTAAAATGTGAGAAGTGTGTACATAGACCAAGTGTGGACGGGTTTTTTCCCCCCTTTTTCCTTTCCACTCCCAACTCCATCATTACCCTCCAAGTTGTAATCTTATCATATTTAACTAGTTCCACATAAACAGCTCTAGGTATTTTCAGCTGAAACCTGTTAAGAACAGATGTGCACATGGCTGCCCAGTGCTGATCCATTTAAATGTGTTTTTCCATCAACAGCGTTTGCTTTCTCCCTTTCCTTAAAGGGAGGAAAGAATAAGAGAGGGGAACCATCATTAGAGTGGATATTACATGCTTCTGGGCTCTCTGCAGCCAGAGTTTGCCAATGGTTTTCAAACAGCAATCTGGCACTTGAGGCTATGCACCCACGGGATGCGTTTGATGGACAGCGTTGGCTGGGAGAATGCACCAAGCCTGCTAGCTGTTCTCTGCATCGGCCCTTCTCTGCTACCCGAGACTACGTGTTCCTTGTCTGAAGGCTTGAGAAAGTTCTCTATCTCTTTGACCTTTGACTTTCTCAGAAGGAAGGGGAGAAAAGAACTTCTATAACCCAACAACAAAAATGCAAATGGGTGAAAGACTTAAATAGCCATTTCTTCAAAGAGGGTATACATAGGCCATCAGGCTGTGAAAAACTGCCCCAAATCACTTGTAAGCAGGGAAATGCAAGTAGAAACAACAATAACTGTCCTTCATACCCATCAAGCTGCCTGATACATAAAAAAATAAAGCAAACTACCAAGTGTTGGAGAGATGTAAAGTTGGACAGGTGCGCACTGTCAGCGGCCATGCAAAGTGAAGTGTTAAAGCCGCTATGAGAAGCTTTGTGGCAGTTCCTCAAAAAAGCAAAAATAGAATTCCCAGAGGCCCCAGGAATTCCACTTCTGAGCGTATATCCAAAAGAACCAAAGTCAGCATCTTTCCTGCTTCCAGGAATTGTGTGCACACTCATGTGCACCACATTATTCATTTAGCCAAACGGTGGAAGCAACTCGTATGTCCAGCGACAGTTGGACAACCTGAAGTGTACATAAATATTTCAGCCTTACAGAGAAGGGAAACTAACCCAAGGTATGGTGCAGATGAGATGGAAGGCATTCTGCTAAGTGAAATACGCCATATAAGAAAGGACAGACACAAAGCAGGCAGTGTCTGAGGAGCAGCACCCGTGGTTGACGTCTGGTCTATACAAACACATACATGTATACACATATGCACACGCACATCCCCATGTATGCACACACACTACACACTACACATACACATACACACACACACATACACACACACAGGGAGTATAAGGACATGATTGGGCTGTACAGCTTGTAAAGATCTTTTGGGGGTGCTGACTTTCTAAATTCTGTGAAGCCTGTTGGCCTCTTGAGCATACACTATCTTGGAAATTTAATGCACCTGTTTCTTAGTATCTAGCACGACATCTAAGGTTGAGGATAACCATAAACACCTTTGTTTCTGTGTCAGTGGACCCTGGGGTGGTGTATACTGGGCTCTAAGAGCAGTGAAAGGCCCAGAGGAGCCCCTGAGGCTGAGTCTGAACTAGGGAAGGCAGGGAGGGCTCTAGGTCAGCTAACAGGAGAGGGGCCCTTAGAAAGGTTTGAGCTCAGCTAGGCTTAGAAAGAAGTGTGGCTTAGGAGGTTAGATCAGCTTCCTTGAGCAAATTGTAACATTCTTTGTCTTAATGAAAAAGAAAGAACAAAATCAAAGCATCCATTAATATTTCCAAGAAGACGCAAGGCCACATTCGGTTCACAATTGCTGCTGGCTGGCCAGGAAAGGATTTGATGGGGAGCGTTGTTATCCTGATGGAGGAGGGGACTTCATGGTCTCCCTCTGGCTGAGATTCTTTGAGAGCTCCTGCCCCAACGGACCTGCATGCAAGTGTCCAGGCCCCATGTAGACCTATAACTTGTTTAGCAGCTGGTTCTAGCAATTTAGATTTGGTTTGTTAAATCTTGAATGTGTTCCAGCTTTTCGTGTCTCTTCTCGATTCCTTTTGCCTTAATACTTTTCTTCCTGGCAAATTTGGCTGTATTTTTTCCCCCAAAGTAAACACAGGTCTTGAGTTCTATAACCAGCTCTGGAGTTTCCAGAAGCACAATGTTACTCAGTTCCTCTGTATACTTGTCAAACTAGTATAGGGCAGCACTTCTCCTTTTTTTTTTTTTCCAAAAATTGTGTGTATGCGTGCATGTACACATAAGTGGGGTGTATGTACTTGACTATGTGTGTCTGTGCATGTACCTGTAAGGGCTAGAGGTCAGTGCTGGTTGTTTGCCATTGCCACATCTGGCTTTTTATATGGGTGCTGGAGATCTGAACTGCGTTTCTCATGCTTGAGGTTCAAGCACTTTATTCACTGAATCATCTCCCCAGCCCTGGAGCAACACTTCTGAGCCCAAGTCAGAAACTACCCCCCTAAAAGAAAATAAGGCTAAAGCTGGTGGTACAGAATTCAAGTGGGAAACTTTGAAACCACTCAGCTCATGAGTAGGCATCTCTGATTGGCTGGGGGAGATGTAATCCATCAGGAGTCCCAAACAGAGACCAAGATGAGGTGGGTAGACGATTCCACCTCCATTCCGTCTTCTCCAGACTGCTTCCAGGTTCCCTTCATCACTTAAGTCACTGTCCCAATTCACAAGGTTTTCAGAATCTCTTCACAGTCATCTGCTACTATTTCCAAATACTGCTGCGATCAATGCATAATGGGTGCATTATGGGTGCTTCCCCAAGTGACTGGCAGCTTCGTGACCTTTCTTTTCAGTCACAAATGAAAGGGGACTTACAAGACGTGTGTGCGCCTGACTAATGCACACACTCATGAAAAACAGGATAAATTACAGAGAATGGCAACGTCATGATTACAGAAAGGTATATGAGGCAGAACCCATTAGTGAGCTAGCTACATTTTGTTCCACACTGAAATACTGACAAGCAGAATAAGATGCCTTTGTGCCGGAACCCACTCAGCCGGAGCGATGACTAATAACACAGCCGAGGATCTGTGCGCATTTTCCCCCCTTTTGTGCCTATTTTCATAAGTTAATAACTCAAGCATGAAAATTGGTTCAGGCTGAACACTGGTGGTAAAAGCTGGGCAAACCCTGTGGGAAACAACCTTTTGTTGTTGTTGTTACTTAATTTAGTTTGGCTGTTTCTAAGTGAAGAAGAGAGGAAATGGCACAGTGGGTTTTCTCTAGTAATGCGTTTTTGTCAAGCCCAAGGACATTTGGATTTTCATAATAGCAAGTCAACTTTTAATAGCTACAGAAAGTAATTTCTCTTCTTACAGGTGTTTGCTTCTGGTTGGTACAGGTGGAGTTGTTGAGCGTTGAGCAGAGGCTTGGGAATTGAATCTAACCTTGGAAATGACACCATCCTGGGCTCACCTGCTTTTACCCAGAAAACTCCCATCTCACTAGCAAACCAAACAGCTGAGGGAGCAAGCAGCTGCCTTAGACTAAAGGCAGAGGGGGTCCACTGTGGGTTTTAGTGAATTTCCAATGTAAAAGATAAACAGAAACACCAAGAACAGAGACACTGGTAGGAACTGGATTTCCTGAGCATTTGCCTACACAGAAAGCCAAAGAAATTCCAAGTGGAGAGGGACCAGATTTCATATAGTCCTCTGTGATTGAGGCAGGAGAGCTTAAAGATGGAGGAAAATACAAAGAATAGTACAGTAAACGTTCTAGGGCCCACACTCTCAAAATAAATGGTAACGTTTACAATGGTCACTCCAAGTTTAAAGACAAAAAGAAAAAAAAAATCTTGAAACATAACTCTTAAAGGTTGTGCTCTTTCCTTTATTTCACAGCCAAACAAAGTGAAGGGCAGGAGAGGAGAGGAAGCTCCAGGTCGGCAGCTCCAACACCTTCCTCATCCTTAAAGGACTAGATGCTCACAAGGAGACGCTGAGGCTGGTAAGGCACACGTGTTATTATTGTCCACCTGTACAGTTGAGTCCAGACCTCCCATATGCACTCATAGAAATGCGGGTCTGTCTACCTTAGTTCTGCACCCTGTATGTAGTGAACAGAGCAGAGGACAGAGCCCAAAGCTGCCCAAGGCTCTGCAAGACAAACACCAGGCCAGCCCCAGGAAGGATGCAAACACCCCAATGCCTGGAGAGAGGCAAATCCCTCTTTCAGCAAGGTAGGGAGGTACAGCACAGAAATACATAAGATGCTTTTCACAGGGCACATTTTAATACACATCTCAGCCATGGATCATTGAAAAAGAAAACAAAATATTCTTCCACTAATTTAATGATGTTTATTTGTTATTAGAAAATGACTCCATTTATGAATCTTTACTATATTCCTCACTGTATATATTTTAAAAGTAAATTCGACAAGGAGTGAGGGCTGGCCTTGCGTGGGCTGTGGAGCTTCTCTGCTGCAGTTAGGAGTCTTGTACCAGTTCCACCCATACTAGCGGTCCATCAGATCCTGCAGAGCAGTATGCTCACCAAGGCCAGCAGGAGTCTGCGCAAGCTGGTCAGCTGGACTCTCAGAGAACCAGTGCTAAAAATAATCAGCATTGCAGTAGAGCCTTGGACTCAGGGGGCTTCTAGACTGACAGCTCTGTTTATTATGAACTGATTCTTAGCTTAGAAAAAAAATTGGCCTGTCTTTTCTGCATTGATTGATTCTGGCTCCAGAGAGATTTTGCTGGACATTTCAGAGTGACTGAAACTTCCCACTAGCTTCTCCACAGATTGTTCTAGGAAAGCAAAAGACAATGCTTTCCACTCCAAAGTAAAGCTATACTAGGAGTGGTGGCACATGAGTTTAATCCCAGCACATGGGAGTCAGGGCAGGCAGATCTCTGTGCGATCCAGGCCAAGGTCCAGGCCAGCTGGGGCTATAGGGAGACCCTGTCTCAAAAATCAAAAGCACAAAGCAAAAACAAAGTGAAGTTAAGTCTGCAGCCTGACTTTGCCAGTGTCTAGAGCTTGCCCAAGGTCAAGTTCACTATGAAGCTGAGCTCCAGCTGGATCGCACAGCACAGTGGCCACAGCCAGAACACCTGTAGGCCCCTTCTCTCATCCCAGCCAGGAGGTCCCCTCCATTCCTAATCTTTAAGGTGAGAAGCCAAAGGAGACAGGCACAGCACTGGACAGTGTGAAGTTTTAAGAGGGCAAACTAGCTGGCTTGAGATGGAACACACAGACCAGGCTGTTTCAGGTTGCATGTTCAGAAATTGGGCAATAAGCAAACCTTGCTGTAGGTGCAAAGTACTTCCTGGAGAATCTCCCTCCTCCGGGCCCCTGGGAGAGAAGTTTTATATACAGTGCTGCTTCCAAAGACACAAACCACAGGGTTCCTGGCACAGAGTACTGGCTTATCAACTGAAGCAGCATCCTTCCGGGCCTCACCCAACTTGTTCCTCAGCCTGTAGGCAGCCTGTAGGTGATCAGAAAGGCACCTGTTGCTTGGTCTTCTAAGAACTGAGTAGATAGCTAATAGTTGAGCTGGGTATGGTGGTGTATGCCTTTAATCCCAGCACTCAGAAGGCAGAGGCAGGTGGGTCTCTGTGAATTTGAGGTCAACCTAGTCTACATAGTAAGTTCTGGGCCAGCTGGGGTTTTAGGGAAACACTGTCTCAAAGAAAAATTAAGATAGCTGATAGTACCCTGCTTTACAATCTAGTTTTCCTTCAGTTAGGCCTTGTGTTGCCTTTCATACCATCTCAAAGGAAGCAAGGAAGGGCAGACCATTGAGCACCTCATGTCTGATGGATTTCTAAACCGGAGCCAGCCTGGGTTGTGTGAAAACAATTGCTTGTTCTTATTGAAGGTGGCATTTGACACACTGGCTATAGAGAGAGAAAGTAGGTAAGTGGGGGTGAGGGTGGGTAGAATTAAGACACAGATTCTTTAGTGGAATTTGAAAAGATTTTGTTAATGAAGCTCCATCATTTCTATGGCCCACTAGTGCCAGAGAAAAGTGCTTTTTCTCTGTCTTTGCCGGTGCATATTACAAGTACTCTGTTTTATGTCCCCACCCTAATGCATGCAATAGAGCTACTCACTGTGATGTTCAGTGCAGTCAGCCGTGTTCATCTTTTGTCCCATTTTCCATAATGTGTTTTTTTCTGTTTAAAAATTAAACTCTCCCCTTCTATATATATATGCATATATACATGCGTGTGTGTGTGTGTGTGTGTGTGTGTGTGTGTGTGTGATTTTGTTTCTGGCATTTTGCAGTCCTAAGGTTACCATTTTCTCTTTCCTATTTTTTTCATTTGTTTCAAGAGTGTTGCCATTGCTATTTGAAGCATTCTCAGGATCCTTGTTTTAAAATGTTCATCAGATAATTTCATAATTTTACCTCATTATCAACATTTGTCGTCTTTTTTTCACTCCATTTTAAATTTTTCTGGTTTTCCATATTTTCTATTGAAATTTTGACATTTGGGGACCTTAGTTTTGTCTTCCATTTTGGCTGACTTTCTGGCAGAGCGCCTGCAGGGGAAGTTGGGTGCCAGATGGGATGAACGCCCAGGTTCCAGCACAGCTTCTGCTGACACCATAAGAGGGGTCTCCTTCTGGCGTGTGGGGTTGAAATCTAGGCTCCTTTGTTGATTCTCATTGATGGTGTGGGAAGCCTTGGGCAAAACAGTTGAGGTGCTTCATGATACCCTGGTGACGGTGGGACTCTAGGTCCCCTGCTTCGCTCCTCCCACGGGTGGAGTGCAGCATTTTCTGTAGTGTTTGGCTGCTGTGGAGTCTTATGAGACCATCCATGTCTGGGTTCTTTGGCTACAGAAAGTGGACTTGGATTAGCGCTCCTTTGGCATCTTGCTTCTTCATTTCATTGTCTGTAATACATGAGACAAAGAGAATGCAAAGAGCTCACAACTGTGCCACTGTGCTCCTCCTCTGACCACAAGGTCACCGGTTAGCTTGTCTTCTCCCCGCCTTCCAGAGCCTTCTTGTATCTCTTTTTCACATCATGATACCCAGACTCCCTAGTGGAACTTAACAGGAGGACTGGGACAAGGATGTCCACTCCAATTTTCTGAAACTGAAAGTTCTCATCTTACTTTATGGATCAACATCAAATAAATTACAGTCATTCCCTTGTAAACACTTCAGCATGCATGTCATTACAGCTCAATATTTGATAAGATTTTCCACAAGGTAAAAAAATTGTATCTCCACTGAAATGTACAGATCTTAAGTGAACCATTTGATGAGTATCTCTCACCCCTTTGTCAACGGATAGAACTTTCCCATCACCCCAGAAGTTTCTTCATTCCTCTCCTTCTCACTCAGTTCCTGTCTCCAGCCACCTCCTAAAGGCAAATATTCTTTTTAACGTCCTAGATTGATTTTGCCGCTTCTAGAATGCCAAATGAACGGTGGAAATAGACACTGTACACTCTTTTGTGTCTGGCTTCCCTCCTTCAGCACACTGTGTTTGGGCTTTATTTGTGTTTTGTCATCTGTTCCTTTCTATTGCTGCATGTTTTTCCACTGCACAGACATACCACAGCTTGTTGGTCTTTCTCCTGTTGATGAATACCTGAGCTGTTTCTACATTTTGGCTATTACAAATAAAGCATAGGAGAGCTGTTTTAATAAAGTGATCATAATAAGTAAATCATCATCTAAATACAGCCCTAAGCACTAATAATGTTTCAAATATCACATTCACCTCTGACATGCTGTCCTAATTTCATCTCTGTTGCTATGACAAAACATTTTGACCAAAAGTAATTTAGGGAGGAAGGGCTTATTTCAATGTACATGTTCATCATTGAGGGATGTTAGGGCAAGAACTTGAGAGGGAATTTGAAGCAGAAATCTTGAAGGAATGCTGCTTGCTGGGTCCATCAGGTGCCCATGCTTAGCTAACTTTCTTATACAGCTCAGGACCACCTGCCTAGGGAATGGTGCCACCCACAGTGGGCTGGGCTCTCCCACATTGACTAGCAATCAAGAAACTTCCTCAGAGACATGCTCACAGACTGGTTTGATCTGAGAAATTCCTCAAACTGAGACTTAGATGCCTCTAGGCTGTGTCAAGCTGACAGTTATAGCTAACCAGGATATATGCTGAGCTTATAAATTTTTGACTTCATCTATTCATGTGTTCATTCAGCTTCAATCTAATGAGCCTCTTCTCTGAACCAGGATTCAGTCCAGGCTGATTATAAGCAGGGAAGAAGAGACAAAGATCTCTCTTGGGGCAGCTGACAAGTGGTGAAAGACAATAACATGAGCAAGGAATTGACATAGGCATCAGTTAAAATACCCATACAATGTTAAGTAAGGCTGGGTGAGTGGGCAGGGTGTGGAAGGTAGCCTGTGGTAGGCAGGGTGCCACCTCAATTCTAGAAGTCAGGGGAGGCTCTTGGGGGAGATGGCTGGAAGATGGATCTTTTAGGAGCTCAGAGAGGATTCTTGGAGGATGTTGGGTTTGAAGAAGGCACAAGATTTTTTTCTTTTTGTATTTTACATTTTCATATATATTATTGAATTTTGTGCATTTCATATAACAAATTTTAATCATATTTAGAACCCCTGCCCTATCTGCACCCCTCATAGCCCATCCACCAGATTTCATGCATTCTGTCATATATGTCAAGGCCTATTGAGTCACGTTTATGGACCCACATGTCCCTCAGTATGAGTTCATCCACTGGAGCTTGTTCAGTCTATTGTTCCCTTAAAGAGGACCAACTCTCCCTCTTCCAGCAGTGATCAGCTGCCAATAGTTCCCCAGTTAAAGTTGGGGCTTCCTGCCCGTTTCCCCATTTCTAGGCTGAGTTTTTGTCTGACTTTGCATGGGTCTTTGCATGTTGTCACCATTGCTATAATTTCATATAAACAAGTTCCAAGAAGCCTGGAAGTCTCTGTTTCCTGACACAAGGATTTTTAAAATCTGTACCTTTGACGCTTCTTCATTCCTGGGAATGCAATGTACCTTAAAGTGACTTACATATCATCTGTGGAAGGTGGGGAAGAGCTAAGGCCTTGACTTTGCATGGATCTTTGCATGTTGTCACCATTGCTATAATTTCATATAAACAAGTTCCAAGAAGCCTGGAAGTCTCTGTTTCCTGACACAAGGATTTTTAAAATCTGTACCTTTGACGCTTCTTCATTCCTGGGAATGCAATGTACCTTAAAGTGACTTACATATCATCTGTGGAAGGTGGGGAAGAGCTAAGGCCCAGAGAAGTTATACTGAGCTTTGGGAGGGTTACAAAAGAGCCTTGTGTCCAAAGCCAGGCTCAGCCACCAGTCCTCAATAAGTCGATTAAAAGAGCCAAATTAAGTGGAAAGCAGAAAAAGGAGACTTATTCACTGTGGTCACATTGGGAAGAGGGACAGATAGATCCAGCGATCCCTCAATTCTGTCTTAGGGGTCCTAAAGTGAGATTCAAGTTTAAATAGAGATCAAAGAAATGGACATCTAAGCAGTCTTGGTCAAGGTATGGTCCTATCCATCATTGAATCATTGTCTGGGCCCTGGTCTCATCCTATTAATGTGGTCAGACAAGCTGTTAGAACTGTGTGAAATCTCTTTCCAAAAGAGAAGTTCCCCCTCTGGCTGGGGTCTTTCTTTCTCCTAGCATAAGATTCCTGGGGACATTCCCATTTCTTTGGGGTCCACTGTTTGAATAGTCTTATAGTCAGATTGAGAGATGTAAGTATCGCTTTAGAATATCTTCTCTTCTGCCTGGCCCTTTACAGCAACATCTGCCCTAGGGTGCTGAGGCAAGGCCCACAACCCAGCTACCAGGACAGGCCTTCTCCTTCAGTGCCACCACACTCTGCACCTCTCTAGCCCCCTGCCTGCCCCTCCCCTTGTTCAGGGGCATCTGCCAGAAGTGGCAGCAGAGTTAGAAACCCACAGCCATAGCATGGGTGTGGGTGCCTTAGGGAAAGCCTTGATGTTCAGGGAATCTTAGAAGCTGTGGAAGTTATAAAACCTTGGCGATGGTTTGTCCACACACATGTCCTCTGAGCCTTAGTACCTTTGTGACCAGGTGCTCAGTAGAGCTTAGGTCATATGCATAGGGTCTATCCCATTTAGCTTTGTGTGGTACTGGGAACTGAATGTTAGGGCCTCCCACATGCTAATGCAAAGCTCTACCACGGAGCTGTATCCGTATTCCTCTTTCTACTTTTCATTTTGAGACAGACTCTTACTAAGTTGCCCAGGCTGATCTTGAACTCAATCTGTATCCCAGGAAGCCTTCAGCTTGTGATCTTTCTGCCTCAGCCTCCCATGTAGCTGGGATCACAGGCCTGTACCACCAGGTCCAGCTTATCGCATTTTGTCCTTGCAACCCCGTGGGATTAGTGGGTAGTTCAGTGCTCTCTGCATACAGATGGGACACTGGAGATTTAAAGAAGCTGAGCAGTTTGCCCAAGGCTGACGAGAGGCAAACACAGCATGTTAAGCCAGGTCCGTGTGGCTTGGGTTCTTTTGCTTTTAGCTACTGGGTTTGTTGTTTGCTCAATTCTGAACAGAGGGGAAGAATGTTCTCTGGGGATCAGGGTTTACAGAGGTCAAAAGGAAGATCCTAGAATAAATCTTTTCCTTGGTTTCCAAGATGGGGAGAGTATGGTTCTGTGCCAGTGCTGGGATGTTTAGATGGGAAGGATGCAGGCTGTGGGCCTCCATGTGGAAGGCAGCAGGGGTCAAGGAGCAGGATGGGATGGGGGATGGTGGCCAGGACAGGGTCCTGGATTCTGGAACTGGGCTCATTTCCAGTCTCCAGCAATACTGAGAGTTTGTTGGAGCCCCTTCATTCCCATTTCCACATTGGTAAAATGGTGACTAACAGTACCCCCTGGAGATTTGCTGGGTGAGAGGATACAATGCACATGGAGTGCTCAGCTGCTATCAGGCTCGCAGCAAACGCCTCATAAGTGCTGGCTGCTGTTTTTACTCACCATTGTTCTAGAAAGCTCAGACACTGCAAGAACAATGCCTTTAGGGGCAGAGAGGCCAGGAGCTGCCCAGGCCGCTGCCTTGCACAAGAGTGGGGGTGACTGCACAGCCCAGGACCTGCAGGAGGGTATTTTTAAGGGGACTCAGTTTCCTGTATCAGTGGGACCAAGTGACCTGTGGGGTGCCTTCCAACCTGCAGAGGTCAGTTTGCTCTTTGCTACCGTAGCTGCTGTGGCTCCAGCAGAGAAGGGAGAAGCAGCTGGGGTTGGCCCTTGGCCGCTCTAGCTGTCGTCTTTGGAAACATGTTTCTCTGCTCCAGAGGGTTATAGATGACTGAGAAAGAAGGTGAGTAGAAGGCTGGACTTCACAAACAATGGCCTGCTAGCTTGAGAGAGCTTACTTGCCATAGACAGTAAACCAGGATCCCATCACTGTGAGCTGTGGTGCCCCTTGTAGGCCCTGCACCAATGAGAGGTAGTTTGCAAACTTATTATAAACAGATTACATTTCCTACCCTAATGTGGCTGCTGGCTTCTTGCCCGTGAATTTTAGCCTCCGGGAAAGAAACAATTCCTTGGGCCCAGTGTTCTGAGTTTTGACCTTCCATAGAGGGCTTCTCCCAGGTCCCTTTAACAGTTCTCCCTCTCTCCTTCTTTTCAAAAAGCCCTCTCTTCTCTGGGCTTAGCCAGAATTCTTACTGGTGGCACCTCTATCCCAGGAAGCAACCTTGATGGAGACTCTGGGCGCCCAGATGTTTGGTCTTACACAGCAAGCAACTGCTTTCTTCTGGGCCTTTCTTATCCAAAATAATTTGAAAAGGGCCCAGTTAAGGAACAGGATTCTAGACAGATCAGGAATGAAAGTGTGCAAGCACAGGGATGTCCTTGACCATTTGGTGGTCTTGTGTGCATGCTATACATGTTTGTGCCCACCTGCTTACACTTAGTGCATTTACACATGAATACTTATACATAAATATACATATGTTCATGCACATGAACACACACACACACACACACACACACACACACACACCAGGGAAACTCAAGGTTACAAAAGACACTTGCCATATCCAACAGTGTTAGATCCCATCAAGAAGTCAAGGAGGAAGAAGGCTGAAATATTTCTAGACCATTCACTAGATGTAGAGATTGGAAATTTCAACCACAGTCATGCTCACAGACTTGTGGGAGTCATCCAGGCCTCCCATTCAGCATTTGTTAGTAGCTCATCTTTAGAAGATCTGGGTGACTATTTAAGATTAACCTTCAGTTTGTGTTGCTGCTCAGGTTCCTGGAAGACAAGGCTAGCCCTCAGCTCAGGCTGCCTGACCACCTGCCTCCTGGCAGGGCCCTGAGGCATGGCTGACAGGGGAGAAGTGCTACCTCTGGAGGGCCAGGAAAGCCTCCCAGGGCTTGAGCCCAGGGATGAGGGAATTCTCTGGTAACACCCAAAGGCAGCTGGCCAGACCCTTGACAGCCAAGCTGCCACATCCTTCACAGAGTGACAGCTGGGAGCTTGCTCAGACAACCCCTCCATGCAACCCAAATGGGGTTCTGCATTCTAGGCTGCTGCTGGAGGAACCAGAGAGGGTGTGCCAAGCCCAGCCCACTTGGTGTTTGGCACACAGCAGTCACCCACAAGTGCTCAGTGATCCAAAGGCACATTTGGAGGCTGGCAGCAAAATGTGCAGATGCTGTGACAGAGCAAGAAGCCGGCCATGACTGACAGAGGGTTGATCCCACTCTGTGGGTGCTGTTTTGAATTGAGGAGGGTCAAGAAAGACAAGTGGCAGGGAGATTTTATTTTAAACCTGAACAGAGTAGAATTAGGTGACCCTGAGCTGTGAAAAAGGCCCTGGTCATAAACGCATTCATCATCAATTAACACCTCCAAGTCCTGAGGCTGGCCAGCAGCTGTAGCAGTTTGGTTATTTGACTTCTTAACACTGCTTTCCTCCCCTGCTTTATCCCTAAGAGGATTTGGAGAAACTGCAAGACTTACTGCTAATATGGACTTACTAATACAAAGCTGAGGTGTGGCCCCAACCAGGGATGTAACTTCACATTCAGGACAGCTGAGCCTGAGCCCAGCAGGCCCTCCTCACTGTCCTCACCCCTTGGGCACTCACCCCCAGTGTGACAGCCACAAGACAGTGAATGGAGTCTGCCTGGATACTTAGTTGCTTGCCTGCAGAAATTGGCTGCCTCTGAGAGAAAAAGAAGGACATGGGTTTTATATTTTCTATTTTAAAATGTTTTTAAAAAGATAATCCTCACACGTGGTACAAATAAAAGATTCAAGTCAGTGTTTGGAGAAAGGCCCCTCCTGCTTCTGTCTTGCTTTTTGAAATTTGTTATTATTGTGTGTGTGATGCCTGTGTAAGTACACATGCCGCACGGTGCCTGTGGGAGTCAGAGGACAACTCTGTGCAGTTTGTTCTTTCCTTCCATCTTTACATGAGTTTTGGGAATCACACTCAGGTCACCAGGTTTGCAGGGCAAGTGCCTTCACCCCATGAGCCATCTTGCCTGCCTCTGTTTCTGTCTCTTAGGAATTGTTTCTCTACCACTGCTAGCAAATTTCTCAGGATCCATGGGCGTTATTTTTGGCATGTACAAGCTAGGATACCTTAGTTTGTAACGTGAAGGGTGGCATGCTCTGCCACTGTTTATTTAACCAGTTGTAGAATGTCAGACATTTGGGGCTGTGTTTAGTCTTCAGGGAATATAAGTGTTGCTGTCTAAAGAGCTGTATGGGTACGCACAGCTCACACCTGGGTGAGAATATCTTTGGTGAATTCTCAGAAGCTGAACTCCCAGGTAGGGAATAATAGTTTTGATAGATACTGACTGTCAAATTGGTTTCCGTCACACTTGCTCCATTTTACAAACAAGTTACATGCGGAAGGACGCTGTTGCCAGACACACTCAGTTAGGGAAAATTTGGCAGTCCCAAAGAGAAAAAGTGGTACTTTGGTTTAGATTTCGGCTGCGTTTCGTTTACAGTCAGTGATGTTGGACATCTCTTCAAATGCATAACAGCCGTTTGTATTTCAGTCTCTATATCCCATCAGCTCTTACCCTTTGCCTGCATTTTAGAAATTGACGACTAAGGCTTTTGTTGATTTATAGGCACCCATGTAAACTGAGGCTATTTCCACCTTGCCCAAGATGTTAATTTAAAATAATTTCAGTTTGGATGTGTGTGTGTGTGTGTGTGTGTGTGTGTGTGTGTTGTGGGGTGTGTGTATTGTGGAGTGTATGTGTGTGTGTATTGTGGTGTATGTGTGGTGTGTGTTGTGTTGTGTGTGTGTATGTGTGTTTGGCCACAGGGCCCTGTGATGATTAATCTTCATTGTCAGCTTGGCTGGGTTTGGGAGTGTCTTTGAGGATGTTTCCAGAGTTTAACTGAGGAGTGAAGAACCACCCTGAATGCAGGTGGCACCATCCATGGGCTGGGATTCCAGACTAAGAAGAAGAAGGGGAGAAGGAGAGACTGAACTGAGACCAGCATTTCCTGCTTTCTGCTTCCTGGTCTGTTCAATGTGAGGAATGCCGGCTCTGCTTCTGGCTTGTGAACTCTGCCCTACTGTTCCTGCAGGATAGACTCTACCCTTCATACCCTGAGCTAGTTAAACCTTGACCCCCAAGTTGTTTGGCTTTTTGTTTTGGGGGATTTTTTTTTTTTTTTTTGGTTTTGGTCAGGTATTTGATTAAAGAAATAGGTAAAGTAACTAATACACTAAAAAGTTTATTTTTGCATCTATATGTGTTTATGTGGAGTGCTTATGTGGTGTATGCATGTATGTGTGTGTGTGTAGAGTGTGTGTGTGGAGTGTGGGCATGGTGTATATATGTTTGCATGTGTCTGGGAGTATGTATGTGTATGTGGAGTCCAGAGGTTGAAGTCAGGTGCCTTCATGGATTGCTCTCTACTTTCTCTGCTGAGTCAGGGTCTCGCTGAACCCAGAGCTTGTTAACTCAGCTAGTCTAGTTAGCTGGCTTGCCCAGGGCATCCAATGTGTCCACCCCGTATCCACCTCAGCAGCCCACCCTGATTACCAACATTTATATGGGAGCTGGGAATCTGAGCTCTGTGCTGAACTATCTCCCTAGCCCAAAGTATCATTTTTTTAATGCAATTGTTTTAATCAGTAAATAAAGTTCATGATTTCTCCCCTTTCAGTTTTTCATTTTTTATACATACCGAAACGTTCCTCCTCATGAAAAGAATCTTTTCAGTACTTTAACATTTTAACTTTTTCCTTGTGCTCGTTTCCCTTTCTTTTTCTCCAGATGACTGCCGTTTTCCCAATATCATTCACCACGTGACCCATCTCTCCTCAGTAATTTGAAATATTGCCTGGTTGTAAAGTCCTTGAATATACTTAGCTCTCCGTTGGGCTTTTTCCTCCGAGGAACAGGGATGCTTTTAAATGAATGACACATCATACCTGGGCTCAGAACCCCAGACCAGGAAGCCTCCCCAGTGGCCTTCTTATTATGGTTTAACACTTGGAGAAAAATACTTCTCATGTCAGAAAAATCCAACCTTTTCTATGTGCTCAGCCTTCTATTTTATTACATCTTTTATAAAAGATTTAAAAATGTTTTGTGTGTATAGGCCTGTTTCTTTGCGAGGGAACAGGGTATACGCATATGATGCAGGTATCCATGGCAGCCAGAAACAGATCCCTTGGAGCTGGATTTACAGGTGGTTGTGAGCAGCCCAAATGTGTTAGGAATTGAGCCTGGGTCTTCTGAGGTATATACTCTTAACTTCTGAGCCATCTCTCCAGCTCCACTGTTCTACCACATTTTCCACTTTCTTTTACCTCATTCATTCTCTTGTAGGCTGGTTCTTACTGCTTTGATGGTAAGTGTTCACACTGCTTGCCCTGTGTGAAAATAAGCCCAACATTTGATCTGTGAGAGAAGCAATCTAACTCGGAGCAGTGACAGAAAGAAAGGGAGGTGGAGGAGGGAGCCTAAGCCCCATGTGGAGCAGAAGTCCTCTCTACCAGCCCTTGGAAGAGCCAGGTTCTTGTCTGCTGACATCCACTGGAAGCTATATGTCTCCTCTGAGGGCCCAAGTGTGGCTCAAGTCATTTTGGGCACACTAATTTTCTTCCTAAGGACTTGTCAGGAACAGGCAGGAGATGTGCTGTTTGGGGAGACCAAATCAGGAAACTCAGAAGCCTGACACCCATCTGATATGTGCAAGAAGGTGCCACAGACCCTGAAGATCCACATCTTGTCCAGGCCTCACATAACCACTCTCGGCAACTGTTTCAGGCAGTGCGTGGTTTCCTATAGTCTCTAAGCAGGCTCACTGCCACGCTTAGCACACACTGGAACACACTCTGCCTTGGTTTTGTTTGATGTTTTTACCATGTTAATATTTTGTCCTCACTGTTTCCCCCCCTAAAAAAGCAAATTCACCTGGTAGGTCATCACTAGAGATAACGATTAGAAAGAAGAAAATACAATTTTTAAAAAACTTATTTAATAACCACATGATTAGAAGAAGCATTCCTTTACAGCTTTAACATATCCAATAACAATTTCCAGAGCAAAGATACATCTCTTTCAAAAGTGGCTGTAAATTTTTAGGTTCACAGTTGAATTAATACAGTTATACAATATTGAACTGAGTATAAACCCTGTAAGACATAAAATTGAATGAGTTTTTAACCTTTGAAAAAGATCTCCATTTCATTTTAAAGTATACTATTTCCTACAGAAAGACAAATTTTTAATGCTACTAACGCTTAGATGTTTGCACATGTGTCTCTAATCTCTATGTATCTGATTATTACTAGTCACAGTTGGTTACACTCAGATCCTTGGCACCTGAGTATGGATATAAAGTCATCAGGTAGATTTCAATGGTAATGTTTATCACCTCTACTAATTAACATGAAGTAAATTTTTATGCTTCTTCTTCAGATATAACTCATTTTTATTTGTTGATGTTTTGTTTGTATATCATACAGAACACCCCAAACAATCTTATTCACCTATATACCCTCTTCCCAAATGACACCCTCCCATAGCCTCCCCTCACCCCCCCACTGGAGTCCATATACTCTGTCACCCCTGTTACTGTCCATTGTGTTGTCAGGGCCCCAGCTGTTCCTCAGTGCTTGTCCACCCACTGAATCTAGTCAGCCTATCTAGAGATCCTTGTTTTAGGAAGATCAGCTGTTCCTCAACTAACAGCAATCAGTTGTTAATATTTCTTTAGATAAGATTGGGGTCTGCTGTTCATTTTCCCAGTTCTATGCTGGGTTACTGTCTGGAAGTCTCTTGAGCCACCCTGGCCAACAACTCAAAGGAAGGTATCTCCTGTCTCACATTGTTTCTTGTTATATAGCCTTTAGCTATACATATGGACTCTTCAAAAATTATATTGACCCCTTTAATCTTTGGTTAAACTTTCTTTTGGGGTGTTTAAGACTCTACACCTGGCCTAGATAAACCAATTTATTTTTACTCTTAAGGTCATTTGAGGATCTGTTCCTCAGGGGTCACATGGGCTTGGGAGGAGCCCCTGGCTCCTTTCTTTTATCAGTTCCATCTATGTGAAGATAAGTCAAAGGTCCTGCTTGACCATGGCTGGCTTCACTTGGAAACATGGAGGAAATGTTTCCTCTGTGTTGACCCTCCTCTTTGTAGGCTGGACACTGATTCAAGTCCATCTGGTGGGGTCTCCACAGCCTCCTTGATCAAGAGGACAGATGACTCACTACAGTTACAGGACATTTTGAGAGATGCTCCATAGTCCCCTGGAACTTAGTTGACCTAGGAGGGCAAGGAGCTAAAACTGTCTTTTATGTCCCTCTGGCCAAATTAGAATAGGCCTCAAAGTATGGCTGTTAAACATCCAAGAAAGTTAGTTCCACCAGTCTGGTACTTTTAATTACCATGTGCCATGTAGATAAAGCTTGGGCAAAGACCAAACATTCTCAGATAAACCTTGCCTAGACAGATATTATATTCCTTGATCTAGTTGTATGTATAATTTGTCAGTAGGTTTTCAGTCTAATATGGTTCCCTCTGGTTTTTTAAAACTGGCTAGGCATTATTTATCTCTCGCATCATCTAACCCTTCCACCATGGTTTTCCCATTTAAGGTGCCTCCATTTTTTCCATTTCTCCCCTACTAATACCCTTCTCCTATGGTCCCACCTCTCTTGTGCTCCTTTAACACTTTTCTCTATGTAAGTGTGAGAGTGGTGCTAAAAGTGTAGGTCAGTTGATAGGGTATTTGCCTAGCCTTGTATGAAGGCCTGGATTTAATCCCTGGCACTGCACAAGCTGTGTGTGGTGGCACATCCCTGTAATCCTAGCACTCAGAAGGTAGAGGTAGGAAGATCAGAAGTTGAGGTCATCTTTAGCTCCACAGAGAGTTCCAGACCAGCCTTGGTTACACAAGATCCTGTCTCAAAACAGGTAAAACATATTTCACTTTACAAATGTATTGTGATTTATTTAACCATTTCCCAAATGCTAGTAACTACATAAAAAATAATTCCTTGAAGAGTGGAACTGGCTTAGAATCATCTCAACTAACCCTCCTGAGAGTCCTGGGAACAGAATTAAGATTATCTTCAGTTAAGGAAACCGATGGTGCTGAAGGTTAAATAAAGCACAGTAACTGAAGCCACAGCTGGTGTAGGGAGCCTGGAGCGTAAAGCCCAGGTGTATGGTGAATATTTCCAACTGCGCTGTCAGCTATGTCCCTGAACCCTTGCATTTATTACCTTCTTACCCATAGCCATGGTTTGGTTGTGGTTCAACTATCAAAGATTTATGTGCTAGAGATAGTGTAGAGATAATGAGGTCGCGGCATCTTTACGGGGTGGAGTCTAGAGGGAAACAGACCAGTACGTCACCCTCACTTTCGTGGGACTAGATTAGTTCTTGCAAGAAGGGGCTGCTATGTGTGAGCCTGGCACCTCTCTTGAGCCCCTTTGCTGTGTTCCTCACCCTCACTGTAGTGTACCACCTGCTAGGGGGACCTCACCAGAGGCAACACTGGCATGCTCTTCAATTGCTAGAACTGTGAGCTGAATAAACTTCCTTTTCTTAGAAAGAACCTCACTTCCAAATTTCTGTTATAGCAAAACAAAATAGACTTAAAGTCATTGTGAAAGAGAAGCATTAGCTTACTGGCTTTAGTTGCATGTTTTTGGTTGCATGAGTTTGAATATATTTCCATTATTTTTAATTTTTAAATATAATTTTAATTTTTGGTTTTTTGAAAATTTCATACGAGTATTGTAGTCACATTATTTCTACCACTCCCCATTACCTTCTACTCCTCCCATGTTCCCCTGCTCCCTCGCAATTTCCTGAACTCTTCTCTAATTATTATTGCTATCTATCATCTATCTATCTACCTATCTATTATCTATCTGTCTGTCTGTCTGTCTGTCTATCTATCATCTATCTACCTATTATCTATCATCCATCTATCTATCATCTATCTATCTAATCTATCTATCTCTATCTCTCTCTCTCTATATCTATCATCTATCTATCTATCTATCTATCATCATCTAATCTATCATCTATCTATCCATCATCTGTCTACCTATCATCTATCTGTCTGTCTGTCATCAACCAATCATCTATAATCTATCTAGTTATCAGTCATCTATTGTCTGTCATCTATGACCCTGGCTCTTCATCTGAAGATGACACCTTATGAAATTTCCCCATCCATATTGTCATGTCAGCTGGTGTTGTCATATGCAGGTCTTGTTTAGGAAACCATGTTGTTGAGATTTCCTGGGTGCAGAGTCCCTGTCATGTCTAGAAGACATTATCTAGCAGCAGACATTCTGGTCCTCCGACTCTTACAGTCTTTCCACCCCCTTTCCATTATCTAGACAAATACTTAGGTGTAAGGGTTGCATTGTAGATGTACCAATTGAGCTGGGCATCCCACAGTCACTTACTCTTTGTATTTTGACCAGTTGTGGATTTCTGTAATAGTTTCCATCTGTTGCAAAAAGAAGTGTCTTTATTGAGGGGTGAGAGCTACACTTCTCTGTGGGTGTAAGAATAAATATTTAGAAAACAGAAATTATATTGATTTAGGAAAATGGCAATAGTTTTTAGGTTTTCCTTTAGGGTCTGTGACCTCTCTAGCCATGAGTATTTGGCTAGGTTTACAGTACCAGGCATGAATTCCCTTTCTATTGAGCAGGTCTTTAGTTTAATTAGATAGTTGTTGGTTACCCCCAAAATAAACATGCCACTATTGCACCATTAGGGATATCTTTCTAGGTGGGTCATTGTTGAGGTTTGTAGGCTTTGCAGCTGGGTAGGACATTGTTTGCTTTTCTTCTGGCCAGTTTGCATAACGCCTTCACATTTTGAGAGCTAGTCCTCAGGGAGGAGGCTTCCAGGTCAGTTCTATCTCAGTTCCTTCAAGTCCTGTATGTGGTGTCTTCAGCAATAGAGTCTTAACTTTAAGTTCTTGGAGGCAATAAAGTGCAAAGGCAAAAAGCCTGTATTGTTTAGTGAGTCTCTTTGACCACCCTGACCAACAACTCAAAGGAAGGTTTCCCAGGCCTGGCACTGGGTTTTTGTTAGATAGTCTACAGTACTTGGGGAGAGCATTCTCACACCATGTGGTATAAAACCATTATATATGTGTGTGTATGTGTCTCTCTGTGTGTATATATACAATATGTATTATTAAGAAGCCTATAAAATAATGTTTCCCAATGTTTTTCAAATATCCTTGATGTTAGTTATCACTTTCCTCCCTCTACCTCTGTGTTACCCCCCTTTCCAGTTAAAATTGCCCCTACTTTTCCCATTCTTCTCTCAATAGCACCTCTGTCCTACTGTTCCTCTCTCTAGAGCTCCCCCTCCCCATGATCTCTTCTTACTTCCTTGACTTCCGCAGTAACTTCAGGCTATACACTCACTTCTAGAGATTCGAGCTAGGATCCACAAATAAAGAGAATATGTTGCACTTGTCTTTCTGAGTTTGGATTACTTCATTCACTGTAATCTTTCCTAATTCTATCCATCTACCTGAAAATGTCATGATTTCTTTTTTTGCAGCTGAATAGAACTCCATTGTGTATATTATCATATTTTTATCAATTCATCAACTGAAGGGCATTTATGTTGTTTCCATTTCCTAGCTATGGTGAAAAGAGCAGCAATGAACACTGCTGAGCAAGTATCTCTGTGGTAGGATACTGAGTCCTTTGGGTATATGCTAAAAAGTGGTAGAGCTGGGTCATATGGTCTATCTACTTTTTGAGTATTCTCCACACTGCTCTTTGTAGGATGGTCATTTTCACAATATTAATTCTGATAATCCATAAACACGGGAGGTCTTTCCATTGTCTAGTGTCTTCCTCAAACTCTTTCTTCAGAGATTTAAAG
>NW_008356240.1:397991-405198 GCF_000622305.1 Nannospalax galili
GCACGTTTGTGATTGGTATATAGAAAGGCTACAGACTTTTGTAAGTTGACATTGTATACTATCATTTTGCTGAAGATGCTGATCATTTCTAGAAGTTTTCTGGTGGAATTTTTTGGATCTTTTATGTATAAAATCATATTATCTTCAAAAAGGAATAGATTGACTTCTTTTCCTATTAGTATCTTTAAATGTTATTTACTCCTATTAGTATCTTTACTTGTCTTATTGCACTAGTGAGGGCTTCAAGAACTACAGAGAAGAAAAGTGCAGCTATTGGACAGCCCTGCCATATTTCTGATTTTAATGGGATTCTTTCAAGTTTCTCTCCACTTGGGATGATGTTGGCTCTGGATTTTTCTTATATGCCCTTTATTATGTTGTGGTATGCTCCCTCCAGTCCTATTCTCTCTAGGACTTTTATCATGAAGGCCCATTGGATTTTATCAAAGACTTTTTCTTTATCTATCGAGATGATCACATGATTTTTGTCCATTTATATGATTTATCACATTTATTGACATATATGTTGAGTCATCCTTGCATCTCTAGAATAAAGTTAACTTGATCATTATGGATAATCTTTCTGATACATGCCTAAATTTGATTTTCAAATATTTAGTGAGAATTTTTGCATCTGTGTTCATCATGGGCATTGGCCTATAATTGTCTTTTTCTTGTGTCTTTACTTGCTTTTGGTATTAGAGTAATTCTTGTAGAAGGAGTTTGGAAATGTTCCTTCTGTTTCTAGTTTTTAAAAATAATTCAAGAAGTATTGGCTGTAGGTCCTTAAAGGTCTGGTAGAATTCTGCTATGAATCCATCTGGACATGGGCTTCATTTTTAATTAAAATAACTTTTATTACTGCTTACGTCTCTTTATTTGTTGTTGATCTATTTAAGTTGTTGATCTTTTCTTGATTTAGCTTTTGGTGGTTCAGAAGAATCTAGAAATTTATCCTTTTTTTTAGGCTTTCTAAATTAATGTAGTATAGGTTTTTAAAAGTAATTCCTTAAAATGTTCTGAATTTCTTTGATGTCTATTGTAATGTCTCCATTTTCACCTCTGATTCTGCTAATTTAGGTCTCCTCTTTTTTTCTTTTAGCTAATTGGGCTAGAGGGTCTGTTCATCTTGTTTATCTTTACATGAACTGTCTCTTAGATTAGTTGATTCTTTGTATTATTTTCTTTGTTTCTATTTCATTAATTTCTACTGTTATTTTTTTTTTATTATTTTTTCCTGTCTACTAGACTTAGGTATAGTTTTTTCCTGTTTTCCCAAATTCTTGAGTTGAATTATTGTCATTTATTTGTATTCTTTCTGATTTTTCAATGTAGGTGCTTAGAGTTATAAATTTCCCTCTTAGGACTACTTTTACTATGTCCCAGAGGTTTTGCTGTATTTTGTTTACATTTTCATTTAGTACTAGAAATTTTTTCTCTTTTTTGATTTCTTCTTTGACCCATTCATTATTTAGTAGTAGGTTGTTTAATCTCCATGAGTTTGTGTAATTACTAGAGGTCTTTTGCTGTTGATTTTAAGTATTATTGCATTGTGGTAAGATAGGATACAAAGAGTTATTTCAGTTTTCTGTATTTGTTGAAGTTTGTTTTGTGTCTCACTATGTGGTCTATTTTAGAGAAATCCATGGGTTGCTGAGTAGAATATATGTTCTTCGATATTTGGGTGTGATTCTGTAGATGTCTGTTAGGTCCATTTGATGTATGAGTTAATTTAATTCTGATGTTCTTATGTTTATTTTTTTGTCCAGATGACCTGTCTACTAGAGAAAGTAGAGTATTAAAATCACCTACTATTACTAAGCTGAGATTAATCTATGGCTTGAGTATAGTAGTATCTCTATGTGTGAGTGTGTGTGTGTGTGTGTGTGTGTGTGTGAGAGAGAGAGAGAGAGAGAGAGAGAGAGAAAGAGACAGAGAGTCACAGAGAGAGAGAGAGACAGAGACAGAGTCTAGAGAGAGAGAGGTGGGTTTAGTACATATATGTTTAGGATGATAATGTCTTCGTAGTTAGTTTTTCCATTGATCAGAATGGAGTGTCCTTCTTTATCCTTTCTGGTTAATTTTACTTTGAGGTCTTGTCAGATATTGGGGTACTGATACTTGCTTCTTTCCTGGTCCCATTTTCTTGGAATACTTTTTTCCACCCTTTCACTCTAAGGTGGTACCTATCCTTGAAGGTAAGATGAGCTTTGTATAGACAACAAAAGGTGGACTGTCTTAATCCACTCAGCGAACCCATGTCTTTTCATTATGGAATTGAGACCATTAATGTTTAAAGTAGTTATTGAAAAGTATGGGTTAATTGCTGTCATTTTGGTTTTGGTTTTGCTGTTTGTGTTCTTAATCCTATTTAATGTTTCAGTAATTATAGCTTCATTTGTTTTCTTTCTGTAGCCTCTCTGTTATGCTTATTTCTCTTGTCCATAGCCTTGCTTCCAGGATTCACTGTAGGACTGGTTTGGTAAACCTGAATGATTTTAGCCTGTTTATTTCTTAGAAAGTTTTTCTTTCTCCTTCAACGTGGCATGGAAATTTTTTCTTTCTCCTTCAACTACGGCGGACAGTTTTGCTGGGTAAAGTAATCTGAGTTGGCATCTGTGGTCTTTTAGAACTAAGAGTACTTTGCTATAGGCTTTTTTGGCTTTTAAGGTTTCCATTGAGAAGTCAGCTGTCATTCTGATGGGTTTTCCTTTATATATGACTTGTGGTTTTTCGATTTCAGCTTTCAATACTCTCTCTTTGTTCTATATATTTAGTGTTTTAACAATAACATGCCACGGGGAGTTTCTTTTCTGGTCCTATTTAGATTTCTGTGTGCTTCTTGTTTCTGTATGGGTATGTCTTTCCTTAATTTGGGGAAGTTTTCTCCTATAATCGTGTTGAAGATCTGGTCTATGCTATTGACCTCAGATCCTCCTCTTCCTCCCTCCTCCTTCTCCTCCTCCTCCTCGTCCTCCTCCTCGTCCTCCTCTTCCTCCTCCCCCTCCTCCCCCTCCTCCTCCTCATCCTCGTCATCGTCCTCCTCCTCCTCCTTCTCGTCCTCTTCCCCCCTCCCCGTCCTTGTCCTCGTCCTCGTCCTCCTCCTCGTCCTCCTCCTCCTCCTCCTCCTCCTCGTCCTCCTCGTCCTCCTCCTCCTATACCTGTAATTCATAGATCTGGTCTTTTTGTAGTGTCCCCAAGTTCCTACATATTCCTTTCCTGTGTTTTTTTTTCTTTCATATTAATCCAATTCCTTTAAGTCCTGATATCTTATCTTCTCCTTGATCCATTCTTCCAGTAAGGTTTTCACCCTAAGTTTTCTAAATGGGTTACTGAGTTTTGTACTTCCATCTTTATTTCAGCTAGAATTTTCTTCAGTATTTCTGATAGTATTTCTATCTTTCTACTGAATTCAGTTTTCAAGTCTTAAATTGATCAGATGGACTGGTGTGATTCCAGTTCAGTGGTAGCCAAAAAAGCATGCAAACGTAACTCATGGCTGGGTCGGCTTGGGCTGATACACAGACCATACAACCCTAACTATAGCTAGGAGTATGGGGATGGCAGAGAGGGAGGGCTAGGATCTGGGAGACTCACCAGGTTGGTCTGGTACATGAGGTGCAGGTGCAACCTGAGCTAGGCTTGGGAGTATTGGGACTGTGGTGAGGGAGAGCATCTATCTTTCCTTTTTTTTTTTTTTTCTTTTTGAGACAGGGTCTCCCTGTAGCCCCAGCTGGCCTGGAACTCACTATGTAGACCAGGTTGGCCTTGAACTCATAGAGATCCGCCTGCCTCTGCCTCCCAAGTGCTGGGATTAAAGGTGTGCGCCACCACACCAGGCTATCTTTCCATTTTAAATAAACCATTTGCATTGATTTTTCTATTATGTCTTCTCCCTTTTTTCTATGTATCTTTTCCTCTGTGTGTGTGTGTGTGTGTGTCTGTCATGTATATTCCTCAGTATTTTCCTTCCCCTTTAATTTTGTTATAGTGATCCTGGCCTGAGAAGTTTTAGATGAATTTTGGAGATGCTCTTGCCTCTGCCTCTCAAGTGCTGACATTTCAGACACACACCATCACACCCTGATTGTTCTCATTATTTTTATGCTTAAGATTTTTGCATCCTTCCCAAGTGAAAATAAATATTCATTCCTATTATTTTATTTTATCATTTTTATTTTATGTGTATGAATGTATTGCCTGCATATGTGTAAGTGTGCCTGTGTCATGCAATGCCAGCAGAAGTCAGAAGAGGGTGTCACATCCCCTGGAACTGGAGTTACAGACAGTTGTTAGCCACCATGTGGGTACTGGGAATCGAACCTGGGTCCTCTAAGAGCAACCAGTCTCTTAACTGTTAAGACATCTCTCCAGCCCTCATTCCTATTTTAAAGATGGACAGTGGTTTGCTTTCTACATTTAATTCCTTACTCTGTATAGAAGTTATTGGCAATCTTCTTTTCAAAAAGCCAGTTCAGAAGAACCTTGAGTGGCTACATCTTTTACATGTTCTGGCACACCCATTCCCTGGATGAACTTCCCATCTCATCATCCAGTTTTCAAGTGTGTCATACCTGATACCTGGCCCAGAGGCTGTGGAGATCACACCCAGCAGGGATGTTATACTTCCACCAGTACCACCTGAAGCCACATCAATATTTAGAGCTCACATCCCTTTACTGAATGACATTAAGCCCATGGCAACTAAACAATTACATTTTCTTTTGTTCTCAGGGCCAGCCAATTGCTTTAAATTTTCATTTAACACTTCTATATGACTGTGTCTGTCGGGTAGATAGTATTTAATGTCTGGCTTCCCATCTTGCAGTGTAATTCCTGATTCCCTTCCCAAGTGTCAGAAAATTCCACTTGACACTAACCCTCAGTCTTCGGAGCAGTGCTCTGTTCTGGCCCTATTGGCTTCTTAGCTCTTTTATCATGTGTTGTTGTTGGACATTTGAGTTCTTAGATCTTTGTATACAGGTATCTGCCCAATTCACCGTGCCCTCCTAGTGCATTCCGCATTCTTCTAAGTTGCATTTTTTGATTCTCAGTGTTTTTCTTGACAGATATTAAAGCTGATTTGTCATTGTTGCTGCTGTTGGTTTGACTTCCTGTCCCATCCTGTTAAAGCAAATTTGAGTCATTCATAGTCTGGTGGTGCATGTCCTTTTCCACATCTAGTCACCCTGGCATTAGTCATTCATACCTTTCATGTCTTTGTTTATGTCTTTGAAAATCAAATCCACAGATGAGGAAACCAAGACTCAGAGTGATGGGGTGACTTGACCAAAGTCACAAGACTACAATGGGGAGGTCAGTGTCTTGTGCCTTCAAAGCCAGGGGTCATGGTCAGAGCAGCAACAGCCTTCTAGTAACAATGGCACAAATCATGCCCAATGATGTGCTATGAAGTTACTTACTTCAACTCACCTGATCCTGGCAACACCCCCAGCTGCTCTGTTCCCTGCCATACCAGTGACATCAAAGAACTTCCAAAGACACTGTTAGGTTTGGCAATAGAAGACAAGGCTCCCTAACATGAATCTGAGAGGCCCCATTGCAAGACTTCAAAGTGTTCAACATTCTATTTGGGCATCATTTTTCAATTAGCTGGGAATCCTTTTATCTTATTTTACCTGGTCTACAATAATTTATTTCAAAAGCAAGAACATTTTTCAAAGACTTTGTTCACTGCCTTGCTGAAATTATTTTGGGTTTAATCACCTGGTCACTCCCTGTTTAATCATTATTGTTTGGATGCATCAAACTCATGTTGTCCCTATGTTTTTCCTGAAATGTTTTCAACCCACATGACTAATAATTCTAGAAAAGTCCCCCAGAGATTCTTATAAAGCAATCTATTCTTTTTAAAAAAATTTTACAAAACTTACAAAATTTTACAACTTTGACAGTTTGTTCAGAAATGGATTTCCCAACATCTTACATCTGAGAGTTCTGAGAGTTTTCATGAACTGGTGACTTGAAGTCATCTCTAGTACCCTAGTACCTTCCATTATTCTGAATGCTCTAGGTGTGTGTGTGTGTGTGTGTGTGTGTGTGTGTGTGTGTGTGTATGTGGTGTATGTAGGAAGCATTTGTGCAAATATGTGTGCAGGTTTCCGTGCCCGTGGACATGGACATACATGCAGAGGGCAGAGGAGGATGTTGGGCATCTCTTCTCTCTCTCTCTCTCTCCCTCCCTCCCTCCACCTAATTCCCTTGAGACAAGTCTCTCACTGAATCTGGAATGGCGTCATTTTTTACTAGGCTGCTTTACTATCAAGCCCCAGAAATCTTCCTGTCTCTGTTCTTCATAGTGCTGGAGTTACAGGTGTGCAGTCAGTTGTACCCCTCCTTTATATATGGGGTTCTGGGGATTCCAACTCAAGTCTTCCTGCTTACAAAGCAAGCTCTCTTACCTACTGAGCCATCTCCCTAGTCCTTACTTGTTTTTTTGAGACAGGGCTAGAATTTACAATCCTCCTGCCTCAGCCTCTTGAGTAGCTGTGATGAACTAGTCATGTACCACTCTGGGCTCTCCATTTCTGAATAATTCTTTAACTAGACAAGAGGGAAGCTAAATTTAAATTGCACATCTCTGACTCCTATTTTTCAAGTGTTCACATTTTAATGTTTTCTCCATGCAAAGCTCTATTCTTTTTTGGTCTACTGGTCAACAAGCTTCAAACCTTTCTGATACTGAGGTCTTGTCTGGAGCCTATGCTCATCCTGGGCTCTAGCATCCCGGTGTGTCTCTTGTGGGTTGAAGCCTCTCTTGGGTGTTTTCTCTGATTCTGCATCTCTTTTGCATCTTTTGGACAAACTTATCCAGAATGTGAATGTCACCAGCAGCCGCTTTATGTGGCACATTGGTGTTTCCTAGGCATCTCCTCCCTTTCTGTCCCTCACAAAGTTTATTCAGGATGAGTCACTACTTCTTTCTTTCTTTCTTTCTTTCTTTCTTTCTTTCTTTCTTTCTTTCTTTCTTGCTTGCTTTATTTTAATGAAAAGAAGCATTTCATTACAACAGCATTAACCTACTCAATAACATTTTTCTGAGCTAGGGTACATCTCTCTCAAAATTGGCTGTACATTTCTAGGTTTACAGATGAATTATTACGCTTATATAATCTTTTACTCATTATAAACTCTATAAGACATAAAATTAAATGAGGTTCCAACATTTAAAAAAGATCTCCACTGC
>NW_008356240.1:411082-420038 GCF_000622305.1 Nannospalax galili
CGTTTGGGCGGGGCCGGGTCTAGAGCTAGTGCTCCTGGGGCCCAAGGAAGGCACCAAGCCGGTGGGGGTGAACAGGGTCAGGAATCAGCAGTGGCTCCCCAGGTGTCTGGGGCCCCAAGACTAGGAATGGCACAGGGCCCAAGCTAGGAGTAGAGAACAGCGGGGGAGATGGAAGGGTGAGCGCCTCTGGCGGAGTCAAGGCGGGCTGCATGGTAGACTTACCCCAAGAGAGGCCTGAGGGCGGGAAAGCGGGCCAGGAGAGTTAGCCAGTGGTGCAGGTCCGGGAAGTAGGGAGAGGTGAGGGCGGGGCCAGGTCCCGTGGAAGCAGTGCTCCTGGGGCCCAAGGAAGGCACCAAGCTGGCCTGGTCAAAAACGATCAGGAAGCAGCACCAGTTCCCCAGGTGTCTGGGGACCCAAGACCAGGAATGGCGCAGGGCCCAAACCAGGAGCAGAGAACAGCGGTAGAGATGGAAGGGCGAATGAGGCTGGGGGAGTCAATGCACGGAAGGCTCCCCGATGGACCCACCCCGAGAGGCCTGAGGATAGGGTAGAAGGCCAGGAGAGTTAGCGGGTGGTGCAGGTCCGGGGGAGCAGAGAGAGGTGAGGGCAGGGCCGGGTCCAGAGGCAGTGCTCCTGGGGCCCAAGGAAGGCACCAAGCCGGTGGGGGTGAACAGGGTCAGGAATCAGCAGTGGCTCCCCAGGTGTCTGGGGCCCCAAGGCTAGGAATGGCACAGGGCCCAAGCTAGGAGTAGAGAAGAACAGCGCGGGAGATGGAAGGGTGAGCGCGGCTGGCGGAGTCTGAGTCACTACTTCTTAAGCAGAGTTTTGGGGTTCCTCCACCTCTCTTGTCCCTCTCAGAACCCGTGTGAATTCTGACTCCCTGGTCCCTCTTCCACATTAACACTGCACAGCACTAGGCCCTAGGTTCTCTCTAAACTGAGTGTGGTGATAGGATTTCCCAGAGCTGTGGTCCGGCTCTCAGCTGTGGTTCACAGTGATAACCATTATCTAGGTGTTACTGAAAAACTTGGAGGTCAAACGTGAGAAAAACCTATTCAAACTGGTTTAAAGACATAAAAGAACCTTTTGTGTAGAAGACCCCCCCCCCCCCGCCACCCCCAAGGGATTCCCATCAAGCAAAATCCAAAGGCCACCTGACTTTAGACACAGTTGGGCTCAGAGTTCTCATTGTCTTCAGGACTTGGGTCTACCTGCTTCCCATGGAAGCAAGGAAACGCAGGTTCAGCCAGCCCCCAGGGCTGACCCCAGAGTGTAGACTTAGCTCCTCACTCTGACAACAGGACCTAGCGCAGACTCTAAATGTGGGAGACTTGCTGCCCTATAGAGGAAACCACCAGAGCCTTCCCAGTTGTGCCCAGTGCTGCCGGCACTACCAGGTACCTCTTCCACTCTGACTAAGGCCTAGCCAGTTCTTGACATGTAGTGATTTTCTACCCTAACAGACTTGACCAGAATGGATACCAGTGACCCCAAGCTTCGACCCCAAGTCCCTGCGTCTTATTCCCCACTCACTTGAGTCAGGCATTCCTGACCTTGACTCTTGTCTGACACCTCCTGGCCTCAATGTGTTCCCCCCACCCCCAGTTTGGTTCTAAGAGCTAGTAATTAATTGGCCTAGTCTGCCTTCTAGATGGGTTATCAACACCTGGCAACTGACCTTGGAGTCACCCTTGGACTCTGCCCAGCTGCCTTGCGGGGCTGAATTTTATCTTTGCTTGTCTTTCTCTGAAACAGATTCTTGGTCTTGTCTGACCACTCACCGTGGCTGTGCAAGACAACTTCATGCCACCTCGGAGCCACCTCAGAGCCACAGATGGTATTGTCAGCAGCCTGGAATTGCCTTTTCCTCCCTCCCCTAGTCTGACATTCTTTTGCAGCACTTTCTCCCATTGGGTCTAAAATGGCAATTGAGGTGCTTTGTCGCCTACATGGAAGTGGAAAGGTGTCCACAATGTCCCCTCCCCTGGCCCAGCACCATCCTGATCCAAGCAGCATGGGACAGTAGCTGTTCATTCCCCGAAGGTGCACTTGGTCCTGAAGGATTGTGTCCTGGGCCGCACTTGGTTCTCTGGGCACCCTGCATTCCTCCCTCTGAAATTGCCATTTGAAGGTTCTCTGTTCGCCCTGGTTAGTCTGCCTTAGCATGCTCTTCTCAGATGTTGGCTGGTACACCCTGCTTCCTTCCAGGACCCCGCTGTTCTGGGGTGGATCTGGGCTGTGTTTCAGGAGACAAAACTCCCTACTCTGACTCCCTCCCCATGCCCAGATGTTCCCTCCCTTGACTTTCTCACTCTCTTCTTTTCCAAAGTCATGGAACTTCCTCAAGTGAGAGAAGGAATGAACCACACTGTGCAGCACCAATTTGTTCCATTCCTCCCCAACTTCAAAGTAAACAGAAGTGCACCTGCCTTAGAGCAAGGCTCAGAATCCGTCACAGGCCTTTATCCCAGTGCCAGTTCTGATCATTTGGGTGTAGCTGACCTGGCTATCACATCTGGGCTAGGGAAGAAAGAGGTATGTGTGATTCTCAGTGTCTGTGTGGATCTGAGTATTTGTCAGCCTATGATCTACCTGCTGTGCATATTACAAGTTAAGAGATATACGCATATACGCATCAGCTTGCCCAATGCCACAGGCTAAACAAGGACAGATTTGGGAATTGAATCCAGTCAAGTTGCTAGGCTTTTCCTATCAGCAACCATGACTTGTCTTTTGAGCTGTAATTTGGTCTCTTATGAGGTCATGTAAGTCCACTTCATGACTGCATGCACGTCTCCCAATCTGTCACATGTTCACTCAGTACTCAGCCATTAATACTTAATCATTTTGTAACACAGCTTAGCTAGGTCAGGCAGTCTTTCACAGAAGGCAAAATGCCCTGAGACATTGCAAGAGAAGCAAGCGCTCTGTAGGTGAGGCCTTAGTCAGGACGCCCCAGGAACACCAGAGGGGGCTCTGCATAAAAACTTGCTGCTTGCTGGGGCCAGTGGGGGATGTTTTCACAGGACAGGGATTGATTCTCAGGATAGTAAAGGGACAGCATCTTGTTTTATTAAATGTCTATTGCTGGCAGGGTAAGTGGTCTGCCTGCTGAGTGGGCAGGGGCCCAATATCACTGTGGGCAATTCTGAGCCAGTCCTGGGAGCTGACATCAAACCAGGAAAGAACACAAATGTTTTTAGCTGACATAGCAGTCTCTCTCTCCTCTCCCTCCCTCCCTCCCTCCCTCCCTCCAGACTAAAATGACACTTCCCTTGTTCCACCTTTACCCCTGACCTCCCCAGCCCCCTTGAGAAGCTGAGGAGACCCAGACTATGGCCCATGTCCCCATGGCCCAGGGTTATTTGCTGAGGTGCTTAGGGGGAGGGATGGGACATTGACTGCTGTGTTTATCTTCTGAGTTTCGAAACTGCCAAATTCGTCCTTTTCCAAAGAACCTTCATTTGTAGGGTTTTTTGTTTTTGTTTTTGTTTTTTTAAAGTAAAAGAAGATTCACTTCAAAAGAGACTACGGAAATGCTGTTTTGACAGCCAATTTTCTTTTTATTATTTTTGAGCATTAGGTTTCTGTAAGCAGGCAGAGGCAGCCAGTTCTTCCATATCCGTGACATTCTTGCTTTCTTCCTGGGTTTTCTTACCTGTCAGGAGGGCAAATAGTATTTCCAGAAACAGATAGCTCCGGATCTTAGATCCTCTCATGTCTTTCTGGGAATGGAGAAGCTGAAAAAGTTTTGTATAAACTTTTATAATCGAATTTTCTGCTGAGGTTTTAGATGACTCTGAGAGTCTCCTGTTCGTGTTGTAAATTAAAGTCACCTAAATTGCTTGCTTCCACTTTTACTAAAATAAAATAAAATTACAATATAGATGTGCATTCTTCTTATGTTATTTTTAAATTTAAAAATAAATGAAAAAGTTAATACACTGGTTGGTTGTCTATGCATGATTTATTTAGTTCTTTAATAAGTTTAGAGTGAACAGCCCCTATATCAAATACAACATTGTAATTTATTGCCTTCTCTTTAGCCTGACTTCCAAACAATAAACTTTTCATGTAGAGCCATAGAATGCTACATGTTTTAAAATAAATAAGTAAATATATAGCTTGTGGAACTAAAGATATTTCAGGAAAAGAAAAACATAAAATGTAACTTAAAATGTCTTATTTGAACATTCAATTTATCTTACAGATATAAATATTCAATTTTAAAACTTTATATTATTTGGATGGGGGAAATGGCACAGTGGGTAAGAGCATTTGCTGCATAAACATGAGGACTTGAGTTCAAATCCCCAGTACACATGTTTTTTTAAAAAAAGCCACCACACAAGCCTCTAAACCCCAGTGCTGTGGGAGGTGGAGACTGAAGGATCAGTGGGGTTTGCTGGCTGTGGACTTCAGGTTCAGTGAAAGGCCGTCTCAAAAGAGTAAGGCAGACAGTGATCGGGAAGGACACCTGATGTTCTGGCCTCCATGAGCACACATGCCTACCTGTACATTCATGGGTACATATACCACACATCTCACACACACACACACACACACATACACACACACACACACACACACAGTACACATCTCACACACACACACACACACACACACACACACACACACACACCCCACAAAGTTTATATTGGTTATCACATTATATAAATCATCCCACTGATGTAAACCCCAAATCAGGTGGTATATAGCTCTTTCTATGCATTTCAGTATTTGATACATTCACTTTATGAAAATCTTTAAGATCATGGGAAGAGGTAACACAGGGCAAAAAACAGGGGGGGAAAGTGACACGTTATGTTACATCCAGTTGACTTTTTCTAAACTTTAAGGTTGAAAAAAAAAAGTTTAAAAAAATTGAGATTTTCCCCCATCCTCTGGTCACTTAAGAAAAAACTAGACAGTTACCTCAGAGGGAAGGGAAGCCTTTAGCAGTGTCCTACACTCCCCCCCTCCGCCCCCCGCCCAGAGGCAGGGTTTTGTTGGCTGGCAGAGTGTGTTTTGCTAGTTATGTCTTTGCTGGTTGATTTAAAACATTAGCTGCAAGTTTTTAATATAGCACTTTCCCGTGAGTCACTGGGCCAAAAGCCCAACCTAAGTCAGGCAACAATCCAAGACAAAAACAAGAAGAATCCAGATAGGAGAAGTCTCTATTAGTGCAACTAAACACTGGTAATTAAGAAAGCCCTAATTCTTTCATGGTTCAAAATCTTGGTCAGAAGCTGGACAAGCAAGGGGGAGAACTCAGAGAATACACTGACAAGTAGCAATGTTGCCAATCAACGCTTGCTGTCCAGAGAGGGTGATAACCAGCTTCGTGTTTCAAAAGGAATTCAATGCACTGTTGACTCAGAGCAGAGCAAGTGGCCAGACTCATACAACTGATTCCTTCTAAGAAAGCAGAAGGTGCAGTTCAGATCATCAGAGGCCCCAGTGACCACATTCTTTCTGCTCTGTGCTGACTTCCTGTTCTGGGACAGGGTGATCTAGATGCTTCTCCCATCCCTCTTCTCTAACTATAGCTAACTGTTCTGGAAATTTTTCAACAGATGGTGACAAGAGCTATCAAAGCTGGGAGGAAATGAAGTATGCTGGTGGGAAGCAGCAAGACCTGGGAAACTGATGCTGTGAGTTCCCTGGCTTTCCTTTTCCTCTCTCTTTCTGACTGGGCTCGGGGGAGGTTTGCAGCTGGAATCACCAAGAGGCACAGGTAAGAAACGTCTTGTTCTCTCGGGCCAAAGTCCTTGGAAAGAGAATTCCCAACAGAGACTCATTCAGAGGCTGCAGACCTCCATTCTTCTTCTTTTTTTTTGGGGGGGGGCAGAGTCTCCCTAGCCCCAACCCACCTGGAACTCACTATGTAGACCAGGTAGGCCTTGCTCTCACAGAGATCTGCTTGTCTCTGCCTCCCAAATGCTGGGATTAAAGGCGTGTGCCACCATGCCTGACAGACCCTTATTCTTACAACCCAAGATCTTGTAGATCAGCCAACAACAGCAGCACCTCTGATCCACAACTGGACATTAGCAAGTGGCCTGTCACCCGAGTAGCAGCAGCGAAGTCCTGGGTCTTCCTCCATCCACTCTGGCATTAGAAGGCTCAGGCCAAGCAGCTAATTCTCCCCTTCACACACAAGTTGCCCAGCAACAGAGTTTGCTAACATGATTGCCACTAAGGAAACAATAGAGAGTAATGTGCTAAGAAAAAATATGATAATGAAATCAAGTAGAACCCTAAAATGTTCAAGAAACCCACAGGAGGGCCAGAAAAATGATGCAGAAGGAAGAACAAACAAAAGCCAATAATGAAATGTTAGACTTAACCCTGACGTATCAACAATGTTCGTAAAGGTAAATGTTCTAAATACGCCACTTGAAATGCAGAGAGGCAGAGTAGATTTTAAAATGTGACCCAGGACTGGAGAGATGGCTCAGCAGTTAAGAGTGCTTGCTGCTTTTCCAAAGGACTCCAGTTTGGTTCCCAACACCCATCTTGGGCAGCTCACAGCCACCTATAACTCCAGTTCTAGGGGTTCCAATGCCCTCCGTGTACACACACACACACACACACACACACACACACACACACACACACATGCACACGCACACAATAAATAAATGTAATAAAAATATAAATCTTAGAAAGCACATAATGATTATAAACAAGAGCCAGAGGACCAGGATGCCTGCTGCATCCATGAAATCCCAACAGTATGGTTGCCTAAACAAGATTTGCATAATGACAATCCTAGCTGACATGCCAATGTGGATGGGTGAAATTTCCAGGAATGAGCCCCTGATAAGTTATCTCATCCCAAGTGGTTGGCCCTAAATACACATTCAAACTTGCACAACAAAATGGACTCAATAGGTTGTTTACATATACATATATACCTATGTGTCTTTCTGTCTGAATGTGTGTGGGGGTGTGCAACAATAAAAATTAAAGACGAGGTCTGGAAATTGAAAGGGTGGGGGGAACATGTAAGGATTTGGAGAAGGGAGAGAGAGGGGTGGATATGATGTAACTACAGCACTCATGTATAGTTCTTTATGTACAAAATTCTCAAAAATATAAAAAACTTAATATTATTAAAAGTGAGTTGGACTGGAGAGATAGCTTAGTAGTTAAGAGCACTTATGACTCTTCTAGAGGACCTGGGTTCAGTTCCCAGCACCCATATGGCAGTTAACAACTGTGCTTAATTCTAGTTCTAGGGAGTCTAACATCCTCTTCTGGATTCCAGGGGTACCAGACACACATGTGGTACACTTACGTACATGCAGGAAAAACACTTATACGCATAAAATAAAAATAAATCAAATATTTTTAAGTGACTCAATTATATAATGTTTCCAAGAAACTCACTTCAAATTCCATGAATTAAGTAGACTTACAGCAAAAGAATGGAAAAGGAGGCACATGCAAATACCAGTTAAAAAGAAATATGAGTGGCTGTATTATCAAAACAGTACAGGGCAAAGAAAGTTACCATAGTGAGCCCCAAGGTCCTTGCAGACAATATGATCTGCCAGGCAAAGAGGGGTGCTATAAAATGGCAAAGGATCAATCCACTGAGGAGATGGAGCTATCTTGTGAACCAAACGCTAGAGCTTCTCTTGTGTGAAGCAAAAACTAACCTGAATGAAGAAATGTACGAATCCACAGTTGTGGTTGGGCCATCAAACTCCTTTGTCTCTGCATTCAGAGCTTCTAAGAACTAGAGAGAAAATCTGCAAAAACATAGAACTCAACAGCACCACCAACTCACAGAACTTAATTGACACTCGTCATAATCTGTTCAACAGCAGCAGAATACAGTCTTTAAAAAAAATCCTTTTATTAATTCTTTGAGAATTCATACATGCATTCAATGTATTTTAATCATACTCAGCCCCTCACTCCTCCCCTTAATTCCTTCCAGGTCTACCCCCTCCCACCTTTGTGTACTTTTAAAAATAATTATTATAACCCACTGAGTGCAATTTGTGAAGAGATCCATTGGAGCATGGTCAACCTAGCAGGGACCACAACCTTAAAGAAAACTGATTTCCCTTCCCCCAGAAGCCATCGACAGTCAATAGCTCTTCAGTTAGGGGTGGGGTCTTGTGTGCCCCTTCCCCATCTGTATTAGTCACTTTTCTATTGCTGTGATAGAAACACTAAACAAAGTAATTTATAAAAGGAAGAGTTTATTTGAGCTTATGGTTCCAGGGGAATTACAGTCCATTATGGCAGGGAGGCATGGTGTCTGGAGGTAGCTGGAGCAGGAGCAGTAAAAGTTAAGCTCTGCATCTTCAAGCAGGCACAGGACGCAAGAGAGTGACTGGAGATCCGGCAAGGCTTAAGTACTCTCTAAGCCCATCCCTCAGTGATGTGCTTTCTCCAGGATAGCCATACCTTCTAAGACCTCCCAAAAAAGTGCCATACTTGGAGCCTATGGGGGACATTTTAATTCAAACCACCACACCATTCATGCTGGAATGTTGACTGGCTTGACTTTGTACAGGTCTTGTGCAGGCAACCACAGCTACTATGAATTCATAGGTGAAGTGGTCTTGTCATGTCCAGAAGGCAGTTTTGCTTTTCTCTTTTACCTCTGGCTCTTAAAATGTTCCCACCCCACTCTTCTGCCATGGTCCCTGAGCCCTTTGGGGGAGGGAGTGTGATATAGATGTCCCATTTGTGACTGAGAACAGAATACATAGCCTTGAAAGGCCCATGAAATAATCACCAAACTGGGATGCATCTTAGGTCATAAAACATTAATGGGACATGACTCAGCAAGGAAAGCACTTGCCACATAAGCACAAGGACCAGAGTTTGGATGTCCCAAGATATGGCGGCCCAGCTGTCATTCCAGGGCATGGGAGAAGAAAGACGATCTAAGAGCAAGCTGGCTAGCTACATTTACTGAGTGAAGGAGCTC
>NW_008356240.1:420243-421143 GCF_000622305.1 Nannospalax galili
TGGCAATCTCAAAGGAAAATTTATAAGTAATGAAAAACATTTACAATAAATGTAAAAGAAATCACAACAGTTTTAGCGTTTGTGAGGTAGAGCTAAATCAGTGCTAAGGGGGACTGGGTGTGACTAAATGATTACCTTAGAAAAGAGAAAAAATTCTCCAATCACTGAGAGAAGTTTCTAGAATATAGAAACAGTCAAGAAAAACAAAGCAAGTGGAAAAGAGAAAAAAAATATCCAATCACTGAGAGAAGTTTCTAGAATGTAGAAACAGTCAAGAAAAATAAAGCAAATGGAAAAGAGAAAAGATAGGAATAGAAATCACTGAGTGTTCGCTGGTCCTGCACAGGAGAGAGATTGTGTCTAACAATTATACACTGTACTATACTTTGTATCTTGAGTATCTTCCAAAGGTCCCATGTGTTAAAGGCTCAGTCCCCACTGTGTGCCTCTATGAGGTGGTGGAAACTTTAGGAGGTGATGATAAGTGCAAGAAAGCCATGCCCCTAGGTGGAGGTACCCTTAAAAGGGATCCTGAGACCCTGGTCCCTTCTCTTCTTTCTCTATTGATTTCTGGCCATGAAGCAAAAGGTCTGCGCCACTGCATGCTTCTACCATGAGGTACTGTGCCTCATGCCCATCCCCGAAATCTATGTTACCATGAGTCAAAATAGACCTTTTCCGCTGATAAATTCATTTTCAGAGGTGTTTGTTATAGTAATAGAAAGTTAACATACACTATATATCTCAAAAACTAGAAGAAAGGAATTCAAATATTTTTACTATAAATCATAAAAGTCTATGGGGTTGGAGAGATGGCTCAGGAATTAAGAGCACTGACTGCTCTTGCAGAGGACCCGGGTTCAATTCCCAGCACCCACATAGTGGATACGAACCATCCTT
>NW_008356240.1:421559-470473 GCF_000622305.1 Nannospalax galili
ATTAAAAAAGAAATTAGTGAGCTTGAAAGCAGGAAAACAATAATAGTAACTGAAATATAAAGGTATTTCTTCAAAATTGGTAAAGCTAATAACATCTAGTATGATGTACAAATTAAAAAGCAAAAAAAAAAGGTCACCAGTATTATGAATGAAGCAGTGGGAACCACAACAGACCCTGTAGCCACTAAAATGGTAGCAAAGAAATCACAACACGACTTTATGCCCCCAAACTCAATTGAGTGGAAGACATGGTTCAATTCCTCAAAAATCACAAAACACTAAAAAATTTAGCCCAGTTAAAACAGACAATCTGAATAGTTCTATAACTATTAAAGACACTGGATTTGTAATTAAAATGCTGCCCCACAAGAAATACTCAGATTCAGACAGTTTCACTGGCTATCAAAAGAACTATGGACTGAGGTAGTTAAGAGAGCTTGCTGTATGAATTTGGTGCTCAGCACCCACGAGGAACAGCTCACAGTCATTTGTGACTCTAGCTCTAGGGGATCTAACACCCTCTTCTAGCCTCCATGGGTACCCACACACATGTGGCATATACTTACACTCATAAATAAAATAAAGAAGAATTAACATTAATTCTATACATACTTTTGAGAAATCGAGGAGAAACCACTGCTCTGTTCTTTTTTCAGAGGCCACCTTTACTCTGACACACAAACTGGCTGAAGCTAGTCCTCATAAAAGAAAACTAAAGATCATATCTTTTATAAACCGAATTGTAAAAACCATCAGCCAAAATTTAATTAACCAAATCCAATGATGATTAACAAGACTAAGGCACCATGGCCAAGTGGGATATTTGCCAGGTATACAAGGCTGATTCAACACTTGAACACCAATCAAAATAATCCACTTTATCAACAAGCTAAAGAAGAAAAACTATATGATCATTATAATTGTAAAGCCATCTAACAGAATTCACTGACTGCTAATAATAAAACCAAATGACCACCAGGAATGGAGGACAACTTCCTCTACCTTACAAAAAACGTCCAAAACCAGAATCACATATTTAATGATGAAGAGCTGAATATATTAGAAAATCTAGAACAAGATCAGGATATTCATTTCTATCATCCTTATTCAGTACAGTACTAGACATTCTAACCAATGCAATGAGACAGGAAAAGGCAATGAAAATCATGCTAATTGGAGAAGAAGAGATAAAAGCATTCCTTTTGTAGGCAGTATGGTTGTTCACATAGAAAATCCCAAGGACTCTTAGTAGGACAGGTTAGTCTCCTTCCTCCGCCTGCACTGAACAGCCAGATACTTTCCAGTTTTCCTTAGGATCTTGCTTAGGTACTGCAATGGAACACAACTCAGGGACTGAGGCATAGCTTACAGTAGGCCAGGTGACATCGAGTGCCACCATTGCCTAGCTGTGTGTTTGCATGGCACCTTCCTTGATCTCCCTGAACCTCAGTCCCATCATGTAAACAGTGTTTACAATAGAACCTGGATGTTATAGTTGTATGTACTAAATAACAAGTGTGTGGAAAGCTTTTCATTCTGTGGTTACTGCAGCAGCTGCTACTGTGATGTGGAACATTGTGTTATCCGCTATGTTGCCCCAGCCACTGTTGACCTGAACTATCAATCATCCTATGACTTGTCAATTCAATCATTCTGACCCTCACTTCATTCATAAAACCAGGACAATACCCTATCCTTCAGAAGAGTGTTAAGGTCAAATGAACCTCTAATGTATTTAGAACTGTGTCCCATCTACTTTTCAGGGAAGAATGTAATCTCTAAAAATGTTTTTTTTAATTCTTAAATTTTATTTATTTATTTGTGTTTGTGCATATGTGTATACAGGCATGTAAGTATGGATGCCCACATGCCATGGCACACCTGTAGACAGCAGAGGACAGCCTTGGGTTTGAGGATCTCACCTTTCATCTTGTTTGAGATAAAACATCTCTTTGTTCTTTGCTAAGGTTAACTGACCTGTGAGTCTCCAGGAAGTCTCCAGTCTCCACCTGCCATCTGGCTGCAGGATCTCTGGGATTACAGATGTGCTCCACAATGCTCAGCTCTATGTGGGTTCTGGGAATTCCAACTTGGGTCCTTGTGCTCACATGGCAAGTACTTTATCTACTCAGACATTTCTCCAACAGGAAACAGAGCTATAGATTATACCTCTATCATTTGTTATATGGCCAACAGTTAGAGTTAAAAAATAGTATGTGCTGGGGACTGAGTGTGTGGGATTTGAGTTCAGATCAGTGGCACCTATATCAAAAGCTAGGCATAGTCATGTGTGTCTGCTACCCTAGCACTGGAGGGTAGAGACAGTCAGATCTCTGGAGCTTGCTGGCCAGCTAGTCCAGTCAATGGGTAGGGGCCAGATTCAGTGACAGATCCTGATTCAAATGGAAAAGATGAGGTGGAAAGCAGGAGTGGAAGACACCCAATGTCTACCTCCGGTCTTCACACACAAGCACACACACTGTTTGAGCATACTCATATGTATGCACAGATGTGTACATACACTACGCACATGTGTATGTACCTCAGAAATTGTAGAAGACTAGTGAAGCTAAACATATGCAGCCCTTTAAAAATGATCAGATGAAATAATACGCATAAAAGTGCTTTGAGTACTTTGAGAATAATAATAACAATACTTAAGAGAATAATGATGGCTAGAATTTATTGAGTACTCTCCTGCTGGCCCCATGAAAAGCTTACTTTTGTTTAATCCACAAACACAAGTTAAGCTCATTAGTAGTTGTCCCTCCTTATCTATGATTTCCTTTTCCAGGATTTCAGTTACTCATGGTCAATTATGGTCAAAAAAATCTTAAATGGAAAATTTCAGAAATACTTTATAAATTTTAAATTGTGCACTGCTCTAAGTAGCATCATGGCCTCCCTCTCTGTCCTGCCTCTTCCTACTGGGATGTGACTCATCCTTTTGCTCAGTGTATCCACGCTGTATATGCTATATGCCCCTTAGTCATTTAGTAGCTATTAGTTTGATTGTCATAATATTGAAATGTTTGGGTTCAAATGACATCTATTTTATTCAATATGGCCCCAAAGCACAAGAATAGTAATAATGACATTTTGTTATGATGTATTGCTATAAGTATCTTGTTTTATTACTGGTTACTGTTGTTAAGCTCTTACTGTGCCTAATATATAAATTAAACTTTATCATATTTGTTAGGGTAAAAACATGATATATACAGGACTCATTGTTATCCATGGCTTCAGGCATCTTCTGGAGGTCTTAGAATATGGTCTTATGGACAAGGAGCATCTACCATGTGTAGATTGGCAGATGAGGGCCCAGAGAAGTAATGTGCCCAAACATACAGCTTACAGAGCAAAAGAATCTAGTGTACACCTTTAATCCCAGCACTCCAGAGGCAGAGGCAGGTGGATCTCTGAGTTTTAGGCCAGCCTGGTTTACATAGAGAGCCCCAGGCCAGCAAGGACTACATAGTAAGACCCTGTTTTTTGTTTTCGTTTTTAAAAAAAGAGTCTAGCTCATGATCTCGCTCTGTTCTCGTGCTTTCCAGAGAGTCAGCTACTGAGAGAGGACTCGCTTGGCTTAGGAATCACTTCCACAGGTGGGCACAATCTGGTCTAAGAGTCCATGAATCTGTTACAGGTAGACTGAGAGAACCAAGAGCCATTCTTGGTCTGCTGGCCACTGCCCCAAATCATGAAGTTGCCTGGGAAATCAGGTTCCCTTTGGCAGGACATCAGGTGGGCTGCTCATTAGAGCAGCTGCTTCCTCGAAGGAGCAAATGGTTAGGATAAAGCAAATGCTACGTGCCTAGGTCTAATAATAACTCCATCACTTCTGACAGGGACTCAGTCGGGATTGAAGTCATTCTTTCAGGTGCAGAAAAGGGAAGGCTGGCTGTGCGTCACTGACTTAAAATAGGACTGGGCCAGGCTCACAGCTTGCAGGTGCCAAGTGGGCAGTTTCTCAGTTGGTATTTCCTATGTTTCCTGTTTTGGATATAGGTTCCTGCCGTCTTTTCTGACTTGGTGTATATATGTGCGTATGTTTATGAAGTTCTCGTGCCTGGTTTCCGCTCTTCTCCATCTGTGTTCTTTTTGTTAATAGTTTACTCGTTGTTCACACATAGTCCTTCGATATACCAGTCACGGGCATTCAAACTGTCAATCATGTCGCTTTCTCCATAGCTCTCCTCTGTGGGTCTGTAAAGTTTTGACATCCCTGACCCGACTACACCAGGAGGCCCTGGGTTGAATAATTCTCATGCCTGCCTGTATTGTGGAAAGGATGCATCCTGTGTTGGAGTTGTCCGTGGAGAGATGTCAAGGGGGGGAGTCTAAAACCCTAACCAGTCCTTTTCCAAGCCCAGCTTAATTAAGTCAATAAATTGTATTCAAGACTGATGTTTTTTCTAAATTCCTTCACTTAAAATACTTTGTGATGAGCTGGGCGTGGTGGCGCATGCCTGTAGTCCCAGCACTTAGGTGGCAGAGGCAGGCAGATATATGTAAGTTCAAGGCCAGCCTGGTCTACATGGTGAATTCCAGGACAGCTGGGGCTACAGAAAGACCCTGTCTCAAAAAGACAAAAAAACAAAACAAAAACAAAAACAAAAAACTTTGTCATGGGCTGGTGAGATGGTTCAATGAGTAAAAGAGTTTGCCCTGCAAGCCTGATGACCTGAGTTTGATCCCTGGTGTGCTGGATAGCTTTAGTGTCAACTTGACACACCTGGGTTGAGGGACCCTCAATTGGGGAATTGCCTTCATTGGACTGGCGTGTGGCTATGTCCATGGGGCATCTTCTTGATTATTGAGTGATGTGGGAGGGCCCAGCCCACTGTGGGTGGTGCCACCCCTGGGCAGGTAGGCCTGTGTTGCATAAGAAAGCAGGCTGAGCAGGGGCCAGGGGAACAAGTCAATAAGCAGCATTCCTCCACAGCCTGTGCTCCAGCTCCTGCCTCCGGGTTCCTGCCCTGAGTTCCTACTTTGGGCTCCTGGATGAACTGTGACCTGGGATATGTAAGCTAAATAAACCCTTTCTTCCCCACGTTGGTAGTGGTCAGAGTGTTTTGTCACAGCAATGAAGAAACAAGCTAAGACACCTGGATTCTATGGAAGAAAAGAACTGTCTTCTGAAAGTCTGACCACCATGTGCACACCATGGTGTGTATACACACACACACACACACACACACACACACCAATAAGATTAAATTAAAGACATTTTAAATGAAATAAATCCTTTGCAGAAGGACTTCTGGTTCAGACAAACTGGTGTAGGTGTGTTTGTCCCTCCTTCTTCGCAGGTAAGAGTGAGTATAAACTGGAAAGCATGCAAACAGCAAATCCGGGAGAAAGTGAAAGGGGAACTAGTTAGGGATCCTAGGATTGGAGGTACAGCATGGTAGCAGGGTGTCTTTCCACCTTACACCCAGAAGATAACCTAGGCTTGGTGTTTCCCAAAGTCAGCTAACAGAGCTTCATTTATGGTAAGCCTGAGAATCTCCTCCTTCCTCACTGACAGACACACAGATGGCACTAGGGAAGGGGCTGCACCTTCACAAGCAGCCTTGTTGGGCAGCACTCTTGTCTCCATGGGACTGAGATGCCCTTTTCATCTGGAGGTATCAGGAAGGCCAGACCAAGAAATCCCCCATCTCTACCCCCACAGCACCAGGAAGGATCTGTGGCAGCCTCAGTAGTCTGCAATTGTGTGACAAAGGCTCTGAAGTTAGGATGTCATTGGGCCCAGAGCCTAATAGGCTAGGCCAAGACCTCTCTATGTTAGGTCTAAACACAATGAAATCCTGCTTAAGAACAAATCAAATAAGACTGGAGTCTTGGAGCATAAAAGGCAGGATGTCCTGTTACGATGAAGGAACACACAGCATACCAAGAACCAGGAAAATATTTTTAAAGATTAAAAAAAATGATATGTGAATATATGTATGTGGGTTTGTGCTTTTGAGTGCAGTTGCCCACAGAGGCCAGAGGCATAGGATCCCCTGCAGCTAGATTTATAGGCAACTGTGGGCGCTGGGAACAGAACCTGGTCCTCTGGAAGAGCAATACAAGCTCTTAACTGTTAAGTCATTTCTCTAGCCCAGAACCAGGAAAATAAAGGAGAAACAATGGTCAACTGGCACCAACACAAAGATGAATCTGATGGTGGAATTACGTTAGAAGGACTTCCCAATAACCATCATAAAAGCATATCACAGAGCAATCACAGCTTTTCCTCAAATAGGAATTTAAAAAAGAAGCAAATGCAAATTATAGAATTGAAAACTAAAGACCAGAAATTTTAAAAAGAATTCTCTAGACTCTGCTCAGTAGTAGAATGGCTGTGAAAAAATAAAAACAGAATCTGTGAAATTGGGGAAAGGAATAGAAATCAAATCTGAACAATAGAAAGAAAATAAACTGAAAATAATTCTCTGCTGTGCACGATGACTTCTCAGATGACTAACATCAGCCACTCTGAAGGGTGCTGATAATCAACTTAAGGAGAGAACAGATAGTTTTAGATGAGTGACAAATAATTGGGACAGTAAAAAAATTAAATATTCTTAACAGCATCAAAAACGTAGAAAAAGAAGCCAAATTTAATTGAAAACTATAGGATTGTTATCGAGATTGTTATTGAGAAATTAAAATAACCAAATATTCATGGATTAAAAGATAATATTTCTATGGTGAATTCCACACAAATTAATTTATAGAGACCTATATGTTGTGTTGGAGTTTTATTTTATTTGTAGAATAAATTGTATTCTTTATTTGAAACTTTAAGATATCAAAAGGGATAATCTTTTCAGTTTTTGATTGTGTGTGTGTGTGTGTGTGTGTGTGTGTGTGTGTGTGTGTACACATGACTGCCAGTGCCTGAGGAGGCCAGAGGCAGTGGACCATTCTGGAGCTAGAGTTATAGGCAGTTGTGAGCATTCTGGAGCTAGAGTTATAGGCAGTTGTGAGCAGTCTGATGTGTGTACCAGGAACTAAACCCAAGTGCCCTGCAAGAGCAGCAAGTGCTCTTACCAGCTGAATCATCTCTCCAACCCTGATGACTTTCTCATAAACATCACAGAGTTAATTGGATATTTATATTTTTGAATGAATCATTTTAAAAGATTTGTAGGCCAGACTGGCCTTGAATTTATGATTATCCTATCTTCTCCCAAGTGCTTAGAATTATAGACATGCATCACCATGCCCAGCCTAAAACTGAGTCCTTACCCCACTTCACATCGCCTATACACACAAAATCAATCAGCTGGAGGGTAATCTTAATAATAAAGGCAAAGTAATTAAATGCATATAAGATAGCATAAGACAATCATTTCACACATGACCTTCTACAAAATTTTCTCAAATGTAATACGAAAGTATTAAACACAAATTGGGTATGGTGGCACATGCCTTTAATCCCAGCACTCAAGAGGCAGAGGCAGAGGCAGGTGGATCTTTGTGAGATCGAGGCCAGTCTGGTCTGCATAGCGAGCTCCAGGCCAGCTGGGGCTACAGGGAGACTCTGGCTCCAAAAAACCAAAAAAAAAAAAAAAAAAAAAGTATTAAACAGAAAGGAAAAGACTGGGACATGATTAAAACTAAAAATGTCTAATTGTCAAGCGATACTGTAAGAGGGTGGGGTGGAAAGAGCCATGGAGAGGTAGACCTTCCCACATCATGACTCTGATTAAGGATTTATATACAGAATACATGGGGAGCTTCTCGGTCATTAGTACTCATTAGAAAAAGTGAACAGGGGCTGGAGAGATGGCTCAGCGGTTAAGAACACTGACCGTTCTTACAGAGGACCTGGGTTTGAATCCCAGCACCCACATTCCAGCTAACAACTGTCTGTAACTCCAGTTCCAGGGGATCTGACAGTCTCTTCTGTCTTCTGCAACACGGGTGCACTTACTTACATGCAGGCAATATATGCATTACACATAAAATAAAAAATAAATAAATAAAATATTAAAAAAAAGAAAAAGTGAAAAGGCTGGGACAATGGTTCACTAAGTAAAGTGCTATACAAGCCTGAGCATCTGAGTTCCACTCCCAGAATTCATGTTAAAAAAAAAAGTCACACATAGTGGTACATGTTTGTAATCCCAGAGCTGGGAAGGTAAAGATAGGAGAATCCCTGGAGCTTGCTGGCTAGCCAGCCCAGCCTACCGTGTCAGCTTCAAACTTGTGAGCAACATCTCAAAAACCAAGGTGGATAGCACATGAAAGACAGCACCTAAGGTGGACCTGTGACCGCTACATGTGCTTGCACACATATACACACACGTGAACATGCACATATATACCCATACAAAAATGAGCAAAAGACTTGAGTAAGTTATTCACAAAAGAGGTTTTGCAATTCACCGTAAAAAGCAACTGCATGAAAATGCAAAACTGAAGTCACAGGAAGGTACCACCACTACCATCAGAGCTGCCCCAAACGGATAGAGTAATGGCACAACCAAATGCTAAGAAAGATTGATAGTACCTGCAGCTGCGGTCCACGGGCTAGAGGAAGAAGACAATGCTACAGCCACTGGGAAAAGTTGCTTGACGTCATTCCACAGTTGACCATTGCTGTATATTCTATGAGCCAGAATTCCATCCCTAGGTACATACCCAATAGAAACACACATATGTTCAAAAAGACACGTGCCAAGCATATATGACCATGTAAGACTGGAAACAACTCAAATTTCCATTAATGGATTGTGGGATATTTCGTAGTGAAATTAATCAATCCAGTGAAACATGGAGTCTGGTGGGTGATCCTCACAAACACCATGCTCAAAACAACCAAGAAGGGAACTTGAATGGTTCCATGCATTTGAAGTTCTAGAACAGACAAAGCTAACCAATAGAGACAGTCATCATTTGGAAAGCATAGCTGGTAGAGGGCACAGGGGGCTCTCGGGGCTTTGGTTAGGTCCCGCCTCTTGATTCAGTGATTGCACAGCTTTGTCACCTTGGTGAAACTGTATTTGTTTCCGTTGGACAATTTCTATGCATATTCTACTTCAATAAAGAGTTTACTGAAAAGAACATCCTGAGGTTTGCAAAGTTGGAAACAATCACATTGCTTCACAAGGAGGCGTTGTTTTGTTTTTGTTTTTGTTTTTGCTTTTGTGAAGCTGGGGCTTGAACCTAGAGCCATGTGTGTGCCAGGCAAGTACTCTACCACTGAGCTGCAGCCTCAACGCTTTGTTTAGCCTTTACATTTCGAGACAAGGTCTAAGTTACTCATGCTGGCCTTGAATTCACTCTGTAGCCCAAGAAGGCCTTGAACTTTTGTTCTTCCTGTCACAGCCTCCCCAATAGTTGGGATTTCAGGCCTATGCTACCCATGCCCAGTACAAACAGTATTTTATGTAGAGTTTTAAAGCCTTTGATGCCAAATGTTCCCTTACTCTGAGCCGATAAGCAAATAGATTAACAAAAATGTAAGTGGGTTCACAAAGGGTTTATTTGAACAGTCTCTCCCTAATGTCTGCTGGCTTCCTTCAGAAGATCTGTTGGCCTTCAGTTTAGCCACCTTGACTACTTGCTAGCCAGGCCACCTCTGGCTGCTCAGGGAGCAACAGCCTAGAGGCATCTGGCTTCTCAGGAACTGAGGCAGGATGGGAACATTACAGACTCATTCCAACAGCCTGGGGACAGAGCCCCACAGGGACATGCATGATGAGACCTGGACTCTGTCCCTGTCTAATGCTGAGGTTTATGACACCAAATGGTGGTAGTGGCAACTCTGACTGTGCCTTGTGGAGGCTGATGGAGAAAACCACCGGCTAGTTCCAGCCTACTACAAACTCCACGAGAGACTCATTTTCTCATTTGAGAGCAGTAGGGAGACCCACAGTCCCTCCTGTTTTCTGCTCCTTTCTTGTTATGTGACCTGATGTGGGTCCCTTAACATCCCTGAGACTCAGTTTCCATTCTTGTAGCAGGAGAGGATTAACTGGACTTTACTTGGTCAGTGAGACTCAAGCTTGCCCTGAGTATTTTCTGGGGAAAGTGAGAGCAGCCAGGCTCTACTCCCTGACAATTACATCAGAATCCCGGGGCGGTGCATCCCCTGTACTGGGAGGATCCAGGTCCCCAGAGTGGATGGCTGCTGCCTCCAGTCCCAGCACCCACATCTGTAAAAGTCAGAATGTTCTCCCCACCACACCACTCCTCTTCCCACCACTGTCCTGTTCATCCAACTAGTTCAAGTACAAAAGTGTTTAAACCCTAAGCCCCTGAGAATGTGTCCACTTGCTTCCATTTGTGTTTGGTCAGGTCCCACAGGGTCAGACTGTAACAACAGAGCTCATTTGGGGGCTGTAGACCTGCAGGAACAGAGCTAGGGTTCAGGAACAGCCAAAGACTTTGACTGTTAAACTCTGTGTCTAGGAATTTTTAAAAGGGAGAATATCTATCAGACAGTTATTTTTGTCTGACACTAATTGTTTTCTGGTTGAAGATGATGATATGATTCAGAAATGAAATAAGGTCCCTGTTTTTTCTCTGCTGGCTGGAAAATGGGAGCTCTGCTAGCTCAGGGGCCACTTCCCATCTCTGGGGACAGAAAGCCATTTTCTTCTCCCTTTTCCATGTCTTCTCCCGCCTCATTGATTTCTCTATTCCTTTGTTTCTAATATCTTCAGCCTTTTGTCGTCCTGCCTGCTCCTCTCTTCATTCTTCCCACAGTCATGTTTATTTAATTTTGACTGTTCTCTTCTGGCCAAGAGTTGGCTTGGTCCACACCAAATGGAAATAAATGTGATTAAATCCGTTCTAGGCTGAGAGGGACTGAAGTGAAGATCGATGCCAGATGTTGTTGTGATGGCAAACTCTTGGAGAGAAGGGCACCAGAAGACACAGACCAGGTTCTCAGGGAATATATCCTCACCATTGTACATGCAGCACAGAATAAGGCAGAGATGTGCTGTTCCAACATTCTCCAGTGGGGCTTCTCAGGGACTGTTACATGGACCTGCAGGGGTTCTCGGGGGTGGAACTGAGCCAGTGGGACTTCTCAGGGGTGGTGCATAAACCATTGGGGCTTCTCGGGGGTTGGTGCCTGGACTAGTGGAACTTCTCAGGGGCTAGTACATGGACCAGTAGGGTTTCTCAGGGGTGGGGGGACTGAACTACTGGGGCTTCTCAAGGGAACAATAGCATGACCTGATAACATCTTTGAAAGACACTTTTTCTGGATCCTTTCCAGATCTGCTGACTCACCCAGGAATCCGTTTTAACAAGTTCTGTGTACTTCTGATGTACCTCAGTTTCTAGTGCCCAGATATTTTGCTTATTGCTATTAAGTGATTATTGTTTGATAGTTTGAAGATGGACTTAGGGGCCCCTTGAAGGCTGAGAACAACAGAGGGGGAATAGATGGATGGCTCTTGTACCAGAGGGAGGAGATCCAGGCTAGACACGCTTTGATCTTCCCCTCAGGTCCTGTCTTCGTTAAAATGCAGCTAGGAGTACAGAACACAGAGAAACAAAGGAAAGAAACAGAGTGAATTCAATTAAAAAGGAAAATTTCTCCAGTATGATTGTCACACTTCAAATGAACAGCTCTGGTAGGTTCTATAGCAAATGGTATGTGAAGGAACCACTGGCTCCTAAATTATTTCTGATAATCCAAGAAAGTTGTCGTGTGTATGTGTGTGCTCATGTGTGTGCAAGTGTGCATATACGTGTGTGCCATATATGTGGAGGCCAGAAATAACCTTGGATATCATTCCTCAAGAACTGTCTACCTTTATTTTAGTACAGAATCTCTTGGTCTGGAACTTGCCAAGTAGGCTAAGCCAATTGGCCATCTAGCCTCAGAGATCTACCTGTCTCAACTTCCCCCACCTCTTACCCCACACCCTTACCTGTGTTTGCTCATTGTCCCTGAGCTGGTCCATTTGGGGACCAGACACTGATACTGCTATTCCATGTGGTAAATGTGTAGGTGAAGCTCAAGGATGTCAACAATGGCTCCTTTGGTCCCGTGAGCAGGTTTGATGCCAAAGCTGGAATGAAAGGATGAATTTTCATTCAACTCCCACTTTTCCCCAGCAAGCCAAGGAGTGCTGGGGGCCTTCCACGCTCAGTATCTGTCCCTTGTATTTGATTAAGGTTGTGGAGTCATAAGCTCAGGTTACAAACTTTGGATTTTTATTTGATGCATTTTTGTTGTTGTTGCTGCTGCTCCTGTCCACTGCCGTACTTAAATTTACTTCAAAATAACTTTTGCATCTCTATGTTTATTGAAATTAACATGTAAGTAAGAAAAATGGGGTGACTTTGATATACAGACACAAGTTATTATTTAAGATATAGCTTCAGGAACTGGGGAGATGGCTTAGTAGAGATGGCTTGATGTTCAAGCATAGAACCTGAGTTCAGGTCCCCAGAACCCACATAAAAAGCCATGCTCTGGAGGTGCACGTGCACATTTAATCCCAGTGCTGTGGGTGTTGGAGACTAGAGGATTGCTGGGGACTGCTGGCTGCCAGCCTAGCTCCAGATTCAGGGAGAGACCCTGTCTCAAGGAAATAAGTTGGCAAGTGATAGAGTAGGACACCTGATGTCCTCCTCTGGCCTCTGTAAACACACAGATTAGCTTGTACACACACACACACACACACACACACACATACACACACACACATAAACACACAAATACACAAACTATATGGTTTCAGCCATCACTGTGTGAAAACTTGCTGAATAATTAGAGTTCACAGAAAGCGACCTTTCTCTCCAAGAGTCTTTGGTTTGCAGACTTTCCAAAAGACTGGACCTCAAATATGTTCTGTTTATTGAGGAGCTTTGCAGAAGCTTGGGATTGAAAAGAAAGTGGCAGAGATGCCTCTCACCCCTTGGCTCCAGGGTTTGGTGAGGGGACTCTGTGAACAAACCCCATCTCCATCTACTGGGTTGACCTACTGATGGAACAAAGCCTCCCACTGAGAGTGGGAGGGGAGCTGTACTCATTGGTACAGACTGTTTCTGACCTCCCTCACTGCCAAGGTCCCCCCCCATCCTCCACTTGGGAGAATAATTTCTATGTTCCTTGCCTCTGTGCCGCCCTAGAGATGAGAGTTGAAGGAGAAATAGAAACTTCATCCACTGGCCAGGAGTCTCTGAGAGGCCTGGTCTACCAGACAATGTGATTCCTATCTCTTTAGAAAGACCCCAATGAAATGGGGTCCTAGAAGACAACAAATTGCTGTGGATGTTACAGGGATCTCAACCAAAGGTGGGGGCCAGGGAGTACAGGTTCTCACAAATCCCCCATGTGGAAGGGACTTCTCAGTAAGTGTCAATACTGGGGGAAACTGGAGGAAGGGCAGTGTGTCAAGACCATGGGATGAGGGTAGGGGGTGCTGACAACCTTCCCAGACAATTGCGCTGGATTCTTGGTAAGCGCAAGTGAACATGCAGCCAAGGATATGCTGACAGATGGGAGCAGGGAGAACAGAAAAGAGGCTGAAGGCACCTGCCATCAGCGCTGGGGTAGCTGTTGGCTTCCCAGTAATGAAAGGGAAAGAGAATGGTATTTGGCTCTCATTGTCTAATAAAAGAAAATACACCATTTCTTTAGGGAATTGTTTTTCCTGGCAATAAATTCTTAGAAAAAATTCATGCGACAAAACCACCCCCAGAGGAATATCCTTGGGTCGGAAGGAGGCCACCTAGCCTGGAAGGCTTTGCAAATTCCAGTGGACATTGGAAGGGGGCCAGGCATCTGTGCTGGTGCAAGGGACTCAATTGTTAGTCAGAGGCTGTTGCTCAGCATGAAGAAGGGAATGGAGGAGGTTACCAGTGGAGGCCAGGGACCATGACAAAGGACTGGCAATGCCACTTTACTATCTGTAACATCCTGTCTGGGAGAAAGGGCCTGGGCTTGCCTTGGAGACAATACTGAAGAGAGTTGCCTGGAAAATGAGAAGTTGTGGTCTGGCTAGGGACTGGCTGGAGGAAGGGATTTAAATCATCAGAATAGGCCCTGAGTATTTTATCCAAGATAGGGAAGCAGCCCACAGTTTGTGGGCTAAGGAATGTGACATGTGAGGGCCACAGCTTTAGGTCCTGCAGGCCCAAGTCCTAAAGTTGGTTAAGGCTTCAAAAGCATGAAAGAAAGAAAGAAAGAAAGAAAGAAAGAAAGAAAGAAAGAAAGAAAGATGGAGGGAGGGAAGGAGGGAGGAAGAAAGAGAGAAAGAAAGGAAGAAAGAAAGAGAGAGGGGGAGGGAGGGAGGGACGGAGGGACAGAGGGAGAGAGGAAGAAAGAGAGAAAGAAAGAAAGGAAGAAAGAGAGGGGGAGGAAGGGAGGGAGGGAGGGAGGGAGGGAAGGAGGGCAGGGGAAGAATGGGCAGAGAAGGAGGACAGGGAAAAGGAGGAAGGCATGGAAAGGTAAAGAGAACCAAGTGAAGCCTGACTATGAACAAGAGGGCAGCCCACACTGTGAGTAGGAATTCTGCCCTTTGCCTGGCTCAAGGACCTGCACTAGGTGTCCAAGGGGCCACCTCAAGAAGTTGGCTTCTATGGTACCAGTGGTGCAGGAGTGTTCAAAGTTAAGATATTGAAGGAAGCCAATTGTTGGTGGCTCAGCTGTGAGCCCAGCTACTTGGGGACTGAGGCAGGAGAACTGAAAGTTAAAGGCCTTCCTGGGTTACAGTGAGTTTGAGGCCAGCCATGGAAAGTTAGTGAAATCCCTGTTTCAAAAGAAAAAGTAAGCATCCCTCTATTGGGTTCCTCCTTATTTTTCTTTTGTCTGCCAAGACTGGACTTGAGAGTGACGGACTCGGGATTTGTTTTCAAGCACTTTGATAGATGTTAGAGAGGTTAGAATCAATGTCAGTTCTCTTACAAATGCTTCTAAGTAGGGAGAAAAAAAAAAATTTAGCCATCATTTTAGAACAATAACTGGTTATCTCCCTTAGCTACAGGTGGGCACTACAGTATTGGAGACCAAGATCTGAGATTTTACATCTGAGCAGTACTTTCTGATTAGGAACAAAATCATCAATGAGAAATAATTGAATAAATAACATTTTTTGGTCTTTTTGAGACAGGGTCTCCCTGTAGCCCCAGCTGTCCTGGAACTCACTATGGTTATACTTTCCTTTTGGGTGTTTAAGGCCATAGAGTTGGCCCAAATAAACCAATTTATTTTTACTCTTAAGGTTGGTTGAGGATCTGTTCCTCAGGAGTCACATGGGCTTGAGAGGAGCCCCTGGCTCCTTTCTCTTACTAGTTCCATCTATATGAAGATAAGTCAAATGTCCTGCTCAACCGTGGCTGGCTTCACTTGGAAGCATGGAGGAAATGCTTCCCCTGAATTGACCCTCCTCTTTGTAGACTGGACACTGGTTCAAGTCCATCTCATGGAGTCTCCATGTCCTCCCTAAACAAGAGGACAGGTGACTCACCACAGTTATAGGACATTTTGAGAGATGCTCCATAGTCCCCTGGAACTTAGTTGACAGCTCTTGTCAAGAAAATCCAGTGGACAATGATATGAACATTTAAAATTTGCCCTTCTTCTGACTTTTTTCTGGTTCCCTGTCTAGAACTTGTAATGTTAACTACTCTTGCCTTTACTTCTCCTTCACATCTCCTAGGCACCAGTCAAGGACTTTCTTTTCTCCCTACAGTTAAGAGTTATGCAATTTGGGAATCTTTTAGGTAGACCCACTGAAGGGCTACCCTAGTTGCCTCACCCTGCATCCCTGTTCAGCATGGAAGAAGCCAGAGAGGCCTGCATGCTGATTCCCCATCAGCAATTTGGGTAACCTCTTCAGAGGATAGTGTGATAAGAATAGAGATAGGAATTGGCTAGGCAGTTAGGGTAAAAAGGCCCCAAGGAAATGTAGTCAGTTTCTTGGCTAAAAGTCAAAATGTCCTTGGGCCTCTTAGCTACATACTCTGTTCCAAAAGCCAAAAATGTCAAAAGTATTTGGGAGCTCTTATCTGATCCTTAAAGGATTTCAGGGTTACCTCTTAAGGCAGGGTGGGGGGGGGTATGCTAGAGTACCAAAAAGCCCCGTTTACTAAAAAAAAAAAAGAGTACATGAAGTTGTCAGAAAAAAAGTGATGGGGAGATATGGGAGGAGTTGGAGGGGAGGGAGTGGGCATGGAATTGATCAAAACACCTTATATGCATGTATGAAATTCTCAATAAATTTTTTTAAAGTTAAAAAAAAAAAGAAAAAGTAAAAAGAGGCTTGGGGCTATAGCTCAGTAGTAGAGTGCTTGCCCAGCGTGTGTAGACCCTGGTCTCAACCGCTTATTCCACAAAAAAATGTTGTGGAGTAGGATGACAGGCCTGTGCAAAGTGGAAGGGAAACATGGGTGATTCTGATTCATGTGCCTCCTTTGTCCCCAGAACAGAGCCACCACATGTGTAATAAAGTCATAAAAGCCTGTGGGAAGTGGAGAAAGAGGTATCAACAGATCAAAGGATGTGACAAGTGACTAGGAGCCCAGATGGGAGGATTTTGCTGTCTAATGGGTCAAACATCTGGGGTCAGGCCTTAGAACTCCCGAGGCTGCCTGAGGTGCCTACCTTGTTGGCAATGCTGTGTGATTTTTCTGTTCTCCACTTTCTCCATCCTTTGGTGCATGGCCTGGCTGTTAAGAGATGCCGACTCTGAGGGTCTTGGCATCCCTGAGTTGAACCTGCATTTCTAGATGGGTGGGGTCAGTGGAGGAGCTGGATGGGTGGGAACAATGGAGGCTGTCTAGAGAGAGACTCAGCTGCACAGACTGAAGGAAGTCCTATCCCACCCAAACTCAGATCTCCATAAAAACACATCCCCCCCTCCACCAGGGAGGCTCACTGGATAGCCAGGTCTGCTTCCCTCAAAGCCTTTACTCATCTTGTGATCTTACCTTCCCACTGTGACCAACAACTCAGACTCCTGGAACTCAGGAGGACCCACATGGTGGGGCAGTTCCCAGGGAAACCAATGGCCCATCTTAACAAAAGCAGAGATGATTCGGGGAATTGAAAAGCATCTGAAGAAATGCTTGACTTGACTGCTTAGAGGTTTTAGGAAGATACTCACTTTTCCCACAAACCAAGCAGAAAGCATTAATGGTGCTGTGGATGCTTAAAACAATAGATGCCTTCACACCATTCTTGGTGTATTGTAAATACTCTCTTTATACCGCCCCTGTTCTCTGGTACCCCTCCTTGTACTGAATTTAGGAAATTATGAATTTGGAAACTTTTAAATATATGAACCACTCTTTGTTAGGTTAGCATGAGTAAGAAACTCCATTTTCTGTGTGTTTTTATTAAGATTTATTTATTTTTATTTTGTATGCATGAGTGCTTTGCCTGCATATGTGTAAGTACATTATGTGTGTGTGCTTGGGGACCTCAGTGGCCCAAAGAGGCTTTCAGACCTCCTAAAACTGGAGTTACAGATAGTTATGAGCTTCTACCTGGGTGCTGAAAACTGAGTCTGGGTCCTCTGCAAGAGCAGCCCATGCTTTTAACCACTGAATCATCTCTTCAGCCCTTATGGGTGGGTTTTAAATGTTTATAGAAAATTTCATCATTAAAAAAAAAAAAAAACAAGAACTTAAAGGGGTTGAAAAAAATGACTCAGCAGTTAAGAGCACTGGCTGCTCTTGCAGAGGACTCTGAGTTGATTCCCAGCACCCACATGGCAGTTAACAACTGTTCGTAACTTCAGTTCCAGGGGAATTTGACACTCTCTTCTGATCTTCATGGGTATTGCACAACATAAAATAAAATAATAAATAAAATATTAGAAAACAAGAAGTTCTTGAGTTGGAGGCAGCCTGGGCTACATAGTAAGTTCTGAGTTTGAGACCAGCCAGGGCCACGTAGAAAGCCCTATCTCAAAAATAAACAAATACATGAAGATCTATTTCTGCTGTAAATAACATTTTACAGAAACTTCAAATTTCTTACTAGATGGAGTATCCCAGGAAGTTCTCTCAGTTTTGACATTGGTGTCTACAGCTGAGTGGTCTTTGATGTAACTATGACTCAGCTTATTCAAAATAAACACCTCTTCAAAGATTCAAGACTCATCTTGACATGTGTCTTATGACCTGGCAGTCCCCTTCTATAACATCTGTTCAAAGCTCAACCCTCAGCCCTCTGACTTATAGGTGAACCACAGTGGGCAAATAGCCAGAGTATTTCCACATGTGGGGAGGGTTGCACGTCACTGGCAGGCCAGCTGATGTCATTGTGCCACAACAGGAAACACAAAGGACGGCTTGATGCTGCTCTTGTGTCCACAGGAAAACATGCATGGTGGCTTTATGATTTGGTTGCCCAGGTGTGAACTGTCATTCCCTCTGGGCAAGTTGCTTACCATAGAAGCTATTGTTCCTGTGGCAAGCATAGCTTAAGGCAGGTCTGGAAAGGCCAGGAGCAGCAGCACATTCTTGAGCTGTTGTTGGTCAACACTTGCGCCCTCCTGGGGCCACTGCTGCCAACCAAGACCCTCTCCAGCAGATGCTGAGTGGCCGCAGCTTGAAGCTGTTTCTGTTCTCCTAGTTCCTCCTGCCAATCACTCGTAACCTTCAAAAAAGGGAAGTCTCGGCCAAAGTCACTGACTATTTTTTGTCTGTTCTCAAGCCTTCCCATATTTTGCTAAGATTCCTGCCAGCAGATGCAGACACAGCAAAAGGGTTGAATGACATGGAGTCATCACCCCAGGCCCATCACCAGCAGAACAGAAGCACCAGGGCTTTGAGTTGTGATCCAGTGGGAAAGGAAGGACAACCCACTTCCAGGGGACTTCTCTGACCCTCAGTATGCCTTCATCACCAAACTGAAGGGAGGAAAACCAGTCAGCGCTGTGTATCCTTCAAAAGCACTTACAAGGGACTGTCAGGGTGATCGTGGTATCCAAACAGCTGGTATGACAGTGCAGAGGCTCCCAGGTATCTGTTAGAATGTCACTGTCAGAACAATGGGGTCTTCTGCTGAGGAAATAGGGGAGAGAACCAGGGCCAGACACTCAGGATGACTCTCAGGCATCCTCAGTTCCAAAACCTTGTTCTGGAGGGAGGGGCCAAGGAAAAACCTGAGGGACTCTAGTACCATTCTCTTCTGATCTCTAAGCCCCCTTCCCAGAACTATATGGGCCTCTCTGCCCACTTACCATCTCTACCTGCAACTATATCTCAAACCTCCTGACAGGAGAACTTTCCTAGGGTTCCTGGGGCTTAGTTATAATTATGGAATGAACATGACCATTGCCTATGTCCCAGAAAAATTCACCAAGATAAAAACAAAATTCAAATACCTACTTTTAGATCAGCAGGGCCAGCTTGAAGTAAGGTCAAGAGTTCCTGACTACAATAGTCTCCAGTGGGTGTCCATAGCATAATTTCCCACACTTGCATAGAACTTTCTAGTAATAAATGCAAAACAAGCCCTCTGATTGGCCTCACATTCAGAAGGAACTTCTGGAACATGATCTACTTTTCTGAGAATCTAATGAAAGCTGAAGATTTCCCTCATAAAATACACATACCCGATACATTAGGCATTTGCTTTCAGATGCTTTCAGAAGCATCACAGACCCATTCATGAAACTCAACCTGTCTTCGAGTTTTTCTGCTCACCCTGTGCCCCGCAATACTAGGGTCCCAGGTTCCCAGTATCTCTTGCCGTGGGGATGTGGTCAACATTTCAGTTTTGAGAAGGGTTTGGAGAAGGATCATATCTCTCTTATAGGGGACATCTGGGTCTGTCTGCTCAAAGGTCAAAGTGGTTGCATGGTAGCATTGGTGATGGTGGGAAGTTTACTTAATGAATCTAAGGAACAACAGAGTTCAGGGGAGAGCAACTGATACAGCTCTGCATAACACCAAAAGATGGTAAGTTTTTAACCTGGGAAGCCAGTAGCTGAGTGGGCATGCCTTGAATGTCAGGAAGACCACCAATAGTGTATCCTGGGTTTTGCTAACTCAGAGTGAAAATACTGAATCTAAGAGGGCCTGTGGAAATGAAAAGAGGCATCGCCTTCCACTGGCTTTCACATTAATTTGGCAAGAAAAGGAAACATGTGACCGTCCTTACACAGAGAAGTTATGTAGATCAGAAACACAAATAGGATTAAGAAAGGTTTAGAAATGAGTGAGAACAGACCTGAACAAACAGAAAAGCGTTCCTTGTTCATGGACAGGAAGAGTTCATGGTATTAAGATGGCGATACTACACATAAATCCATGCAGGTTACTGTCCAGAACATGGGGCAGGCAGTTTCAGAAGGCTCACTATAGGCTCACTGTAGGTTCATGGCAGGCAAGGCAGTCCCCTCTAACAATCACATTTAGGGTCCCATCATTCCCAGGAGACTCCAACTAGGGCAGATGAAAGAAAGTCTTGGAAGGTGATGAAGGTCTCAGAACTGGAGGTTGGGGAGAAAGCAGGAAGTACAGCTCTTGCCTCATGGCAAAGGAGAGAAAGAATCCGCCTTAGCCTTCCATGATAGAGAGCAGGCACTCAGGATTACTCTGCACAGTGAGAGAGAAGTCATCCCTCAAAGGAAATGGAGTGGGAGGGGGCAGGAATGGAAGTGGGCAGGCTAGAGCTAGAGCAGCAACCTTCAGATGAATCCACGTGCCTCCTGGATTAAACACTCAGACTCCCCAGACTGAGCACTTGAGGGTTCAGGTCCAGAAAGGCCAAATGAAGACCTCCTTCCCAGGTATGTGGAGGAGCTGGTACCTGGTGCCAGGTCAGTGGGCTGTGTAACTATTTTCTCTGAGTTAAAATGTTCTCTCTTGGAGGGAGGAAGGAAACCCATAAGACTCAAGAGGCTCAACAGACACAAGATTCACAAGGCTCTCCCCTCTCAAGTTTGTATGAGTAAACTCCTGAGGATGAGGAGACTCTTCAGTGGAGTTGTCTGCAAGTTGTACAGGGAGTTCGAGGGATGTAGCTTTTATGGATGTCCTTACCCAGGCTTTTCAGTGATGAAGCTGCCCTTGAGTCATCCATGCTCCTGCAAGTTACCCCTCACCCATGCTTCTATAAGTAACCCCAATAAACTCATTAGTTCACCAAGCTGTAGTTGAATGGATTTATTTCTTTAGTCCATCATCAGTGCCTGGCCTGGATGAACAGACATCTGTCCATATCTCCCCAGTCATGCAATAGGGCTCGTCACTGTGGTCGTGTTGCCTGGGATCCCTTTGTGTCCCACAACGAAGTGACAGCTTTGCTGTGACTGTGGTAGTCTTGGCAGCTGTGACTTCAGACACTCTCACAGAGGCCAGGGGTAGGCTGCTAAGGCCTGTCCACCACTGCAGCCATGCTACCCAGGCAAGTATTCCTAGGAAACCCCCAGGCAGACTGGGGCATCTGGTGGTGTCATCCCTTCTCATACAACTGATCCCTTGGACATAAAATGACCCTCCTGGAATGAGACTGACAAACCTGACCTAGTCCCAGTGTCAAAGATTTGCACTCTTTGATAATTTCAAGGTCACAGGATTGGGGAGGGAGAAGAAAGGAAGAAACCAGCAGACAGAGAAGGGCAGGCAGGACCTGGCACTCAGGCAGGATGCATGGTAGGGTTGCAAGAGGAATCAGGTCAGGCTCCAGTCAGGAGAAGAAAGGGAAGAAGCTCCTCATCCATGGAGATGCCCCAGCCTTCAGAAGATGAGCAAGGGCCTAAGCACTGCCTTCTTTTGGAAGGCAAGAGCATGTGGCTCTGAGCAGCCTAGTAGGATTTGAGCTCCAGTGTTGTTTCGTCAGACAGAGCCAGTGAGGAGGATATGGCAGGGTGGGGGTAGGAAAAAGAAAAGGGTCAGGATTCTAAGAAGAATGGGATGGGGGGCAAAGATGGGGGAAAGGCCTTCCTGGGAACGAGGAACTGAGGCTGTGCACTGCTACTCCAGGGGAGAATGGCTTCCACTGCCCAAGTTTTTATTTCTCCCTGCAGTGATTGACCAACTTCCACATCCAAGTGACCCTTGACTTTGACCCTGGGATATCATTTCACCTCAATAAACTTTCCAGAGATGACTGGGAAGGCACCTGTGCTCACTGCTATACCACCAACCCTCCAGAGATGACTGGATCTCAAAGCCGGTTCACGTGTGATCTGCACACAGGGAGCAGAATGGTGGCCTCCGGACAGGTGGTCTCATGGGAGGAGAGTTTGTGCACCTTGGGAACTGGCTCCATCAAGACTTCAGAAGTCTGGAGCTATTGCTACCTCTGGTCTGGGTGGGCAACTTCTATCTCTCTTGTGTCAATGTTCTGTGTTTCTGATGGGGGCACCAGGAGCACAGGGTCCCAGCAAAGTGTCTCAGGTTGGTCCTGATATCATCTGAGCCAGGGGTAAGACCACCCTGAGCTTGTCTCCCACAGCAGCACTTGCTGTAGTTTGCAGAAGACATTCTACTGTGCTCTCCAGTCTGTCCTGGATCCATGTTGCTTCTCTTGCACCAATTTTCCTTGTCCCCTGCTATCTGAAATTGAGCTGGGGATGTAGCTCAGTGGTAGAGCACTTACCTAGTATGCCTGAGGCCCCAGGTCCCCAACACCACAAAAACAAAACAAGATATTTGAAATGCAACTGCAAAGATGGTTCTTGATAGAAGGACCACAGGTGAGGATACACCAGTCTCTATGAACTCTCCACTTGTGTTTCCTCTCCTGCCTTCTCAACTCAGCACTTAGTACAAGAACTGGATTTGGACAAAAAGGCTGATATTAGCTACCAAGGTGTGTTCTGTACATGATCTGTCTGGGAACCTGCTAAATACTTCTGATAACAGTCCCATTAGCCTTTTCATGGTAGCTACTGGTTCCATGTAACAGATGGAGAAATTAAGGCTCAGAAAGAGGATAAGCAACTCAGTTGAAAAGCATGACATGGGGAGGTGAACCCTACAAAGCTCATCTATGCACCTGAGGTGATACCTCCCTCTCCTTCTGTGTACAGTGCCGCCCACTGTCTCTCTAAGAAAGTCTTAAGTAAGAATCATCAGTGTAACTGGTACTCTACTTAATGGTCACTCTCTCCTCCTCTGCATGATTTCTTAATCATGTCCTCTGATTCCCAAAGCTCCTGGTGCTGCGACCTAGTGCACTGTATGTTAGCATTGAATAAATGTGTGGGGCAGGACAGTCCTCAAGGGATTAGGATTAGTGTCCCTGGGCTTCACCTGTTGAATTGGGTGGGGTTTTTTTTTTTTAAGAAGTGAACACCAAGCATTTATTTATTTGCTCTGAGTTTTTTGTTGTTGCTTTGTTTTGGTTTTATCAAGCAATCCTATTGGGTTGGGAACAGGAGAAGGAATAGTACTGAAAAAGTTAAAGGGAAGATCCAGTGCTGTGTCAATTCTGAATAAAGCAGTAAAGGATCCTGGTGTGTGCGGGGACAGGGGTCATTCTGATCCTGGTGATTATTCCAAATGGAACACCGTTCATTCTTAGCACTCTGGGACCAGCATGGGGAAATGTGTGGAGGTCCAGGCTTAGAGTGCTGTCTAAAACCTGGAGTTGTCCCATGGCCCATTTTTGTTGTGGTCACTAAGCTCGAACTGTACAGAATTGACTGCCTTACTCTTCAAGAGCCACAAGCTCCGCACTTCCAGTAGGAAAGGCCCTTCCTATGTCTCTGGGCATCCCTTCGTTTTTGTGTTTCATATTTAACTGACAGTTATGCTTGATTTAGTGTTTGCAGTTCTGAGCAAAGTCTATTTTGAACATTACAGATTCCAGAAGGCCGGGTTTGGGGATGAAAAGTCCTGAATTGTACTACTAGTGCAGATAAATAATCGGAAAAATAAACACAAACCAACAACCAACATCAGAAAGCCTAAGCAGTGGGCTGGTCACAGTAGCCTAAAGGAAGCTACTTTGATTATGGCACCACGGGAGGGAGCTGGGGATAGAGTGCTACACACTAAGTCCTAGGAACAGCCTCTGGTTTTCCTTGTCATCAGAATCTCCTCTAGTTTGGGATCTGGAGCAGAAAAACCCTTTACATGTGACCAAAGAGACCCCAGAGTCAGCACACCCAAGTATATCAAGATGGTCCCCATCCTTCCCTGGGTGGGACTGAGATAGCCAGTCATACTGCTGGGAGAGTATCAAGACACAGGGACTGGTGGCAGCAGCACCCTCTGTTGGGTAAAGGTAGGAGGAGGAGCTAGCAGGGTCCTGAAGAACCACACACGGACTCAGAGGGAGAACGTACAACATTCAGCAGAGGTGCCTGGATGTTCCCATATCAGTCTGTTAAAACCCGAACCTGTGACCCAGCCTTCGACCATACCCTCAGCCGCTGTGGTCTTGTATAGTATCAAGAACCAGCTTCACAGTTCCAAGATTTCAAATATCTTGTTTTCATTTTTGGTGTTAAGAACTGAACCCAGAGCCTCAAACATGCTGGGCATGTGCTCTACCATGGAGCTATGTCCTCAGCTCAATTTCAGACAGCAGGGGAAAAGGAAACAGCCGTCCAAGAGAGACAACACGGATCCAGGATAGGCCAGATACCACAGTACAATGTCCTCTGCAAACTGCAGCAAGTGCTGCTCTGGGGAACAAGCTCAGGTGGGGGTTCTGGCCCCTGGCTCAGATGATAACAGGACCAACTAGAGACACTGCTTGGACCATTGCCCTGCGCTCCTTTTCAATGCTGAAAATCACCACTGTCTTGACGGACGCTGACGAGACCTTCCTTGACTTTTGCTCTGACCATTGCTCCAGTGACACACTGCTGTCCCTGACTCCCCATCCAGAGATCCCTGTCCGTCTGCCTGCCCTTTAACCTTTGAAGCTCGCTGTCCTAGGGACCTGAAGTGGAAAGCTCACTTTCCCCGTTTGGGTACAGTTGGGATGGCTTTTAATGCCTTCCTTTCTACTCTTCATCAACTTCCAATGGCTCAGGATGTCCTGAGGGCAAAAGCTCTGATGTAATTCTCTGCTTAGAAGAGAGTGGCCTGACGCCTCGCTCATTTTACTGACATTCGTGGGCAAAATTACTCAAGTCTGTTGTTCCTTCCTGGGTCTAATTAAGTGGCTCTGCAGGTGACTCAAGGCTTTTATTTTCCAGGATGACATCAGACTTATTTTCCATTTTAATAGCCTGGTTACTTCATTGATTTTTTTTTTCAAATCCAATTTCACTTTCTAGTGTTTTTTTTTTTAATATCTGATTTTTCTTCTACCATCCTAGGACACACTAGCTGTCACAGAGGCAAGACTCCAGCTGTTACAGATGCCTGTTTTTTTCAGTTCAGCACCTCAAATCAGTGTCTCAGAAAGGAATTGGGTGTGTGATCTTTATTTGCTAAGCACCTAAATATTTTTACAACATGCTGCCGTTGTCAGTATCACTCATGATCTAGTGCAATTTCATCCAGTGTCACGCTCACCACCAGGGGACAACTTTGTCCTAGACGTGGTGTCTGGGTCCCGGCAAGGGGCCACACATGGCACTCTCAGGTCTTCCTCGCTACCCTGTGGCTTCTGTCAATTTGAGGAGGAGAGTTCAACCTCATAAGCTTGTTCTAAGCTCCTTAAATATTTATAAGGTGATTGGACTGTATGTTGATCTGAAGGTCGATTGTTGCTGGCATTTGGTAAATTCTGATGTTGGGAGGGGGTGGAAGATGTGAAAATGAACTCTTAATGTAACACAGTTTGGTCTCTGCCTTATGAAAAAGCAGATTCAAATGTTTTTCAAGATATAGTATTTATCAGTGGGGTGTGTATGAGTGTGTCAGAACGGGGCAAGCTTGGAGGACTTCATTTTCTGCCCTCACTAAGGGAGTTTGGTCCATTCAGTCTTATGCCCTGTTATAATTTCCACCAAAGGAGCCATACCCGTGAGGGCAGGGACAGTGCACCGCCTGTGGGCTGAGTAATCACTGAAGACTAAGCTGGGCCTTTTGGCCTCAGGGGAACCTGGCACAGCTGGCTGATGCAGCCCATAGAGGCCTGTCTTTTCTGAGGCTCAGTTAACACTAGAGAACTTGCCATGCAGGGCATACCACAGGGCCTCAGAGATTCTTTTGTACCCTCAAGAGGGTTAAAGATAGTGTGCACACAGTAGGCACTCCTTAAATGTTCTTTTACCTCCTTCTTTACTGTTTACATAACTGGGGAATCTACACTTTCATGATTATTTTCCCTATAAAAAAGGTTATTGACTGGGGCTGAAGAAACTGCTGAGTGGTTACACCACTTTGTGCTTTTGCAGAGGACCCAGGTTTGGTTCCCAGCACCCACACGTTGGCTCACAACCACCTATAATTCCAGTTCCAGGGGACCCAATGCCCTCTTCTGGCCTCTTCTGGCACCAGGCACACATAGGAGACTGGGCATGATCCTGTCTTCCAGGAGGTCCTACTAACCACATCACTTTATTGAGAAGAGGTACAGGCCTTGCCTAGAATGCTCCGTCTTCCCCAACTCATCCTCCTGTCCTTCTCCAAATGGCACCTGCTTCCTCCCACACAGCTCTCCACACCCCTTTCACCTCCCTATTGCCTCCATCGTCCAATGAAATCCATTCAGAATACACATGTATACCACAATGTACCCCATAAATATGTACAAGTGTCCCATGGTAATCAGAAAATACCTTGAGGAATGTTTGAGATGGAAATGCTAGACTCTGATTTCATCATTGGTGCACATATTGAGTGTGCGCATCCATCAAGTTATCACATAGCACTCAAAAATATGTTCACAGAAAAGTCATGGTAATAGACTTTAGTAAAAGACAGGAAGAGAGATATTCTAATTCTAAAAATAAAGTAATTCTTTAATTTTTAAAAATATTTTATTTATTATTTTTATGTGTATGAGTGTATTGCCTGCATGTAGGTAAGTGCACCTGTGTTGTGCAATGCCCTTGGAGGACAGAAGAGGCCAGCGGATCCCCTTGAACTGGAGTTATAGACAGTTGTTAGCTGCCATGTGGGTGCTGGGATTCAAACCCGGGTCTTCTGCATAACAACCAGTGTTCTTAACTGTTGAGCCATCTCTCCAGCCCAATAATTCTTTCTAAACCACCCAGCATGACCAAATATTGTTTGGTGGTGATGAGGACAGAGAAACAGGAGCTGAGTCCCTAGTGGTCATACAGGAAGCTCATGGCAAGAACCAGTAGACGAGGAACAGTGAGAGGTAGGGGAGACGGGGCTCCAGCACCAGTCAGGACTTAGACTGTCTTTTAGGCATTCCAATGAGACCAGCCTGTGCAGGGTGGGGTTCATGGCCTTCCACAGCCCAACTCCTATGTCTGCCTCTGCTGGGCTCCCTCCACGGATGGAATTCTGCTGTGTTTCCTGGGTTCTCTATCCGAGGCCACATCAAACCTAGAGGCATGCCACAGAAGCATCGGTGTCTCCAGACTTCATTGAACTGTATGTGAGTGGAGGGCAGTGCCTGCTTGTGGGTGTCCAGTGATTTTTTTACAGGCGAGATAATCACAGAATTCTCGGTCGCATATCAGAATGCCGTCTTTGTTCTTAGAAGTCTTCCGGCTCACCTGAGGATCCCACTCTGCTGGATCTTCGTGCACTAGCACTGTGGAGTGACCCCAGTGAACTCAGCAGCCTCCTCATCAGAGAGCCTGCACTCTTCCAGTCCATCTGAGGGACTGAGGTCTCACTCATCCCATTCTTCCATGCTGTGCTCCATGGTGGTGGGTAGTAAGACGGTCTGTGTAGGGAGCCCCTTTGTGGCTGTGCCTCCAGAGAGATAAGGGTGGATGACTGGTCTAGAAGGGAGTTGGTAGGTTTCTCAGGAGGCACTTGGACTTGCTCTGCCCCTTGGGCCTCAGAGCCTGGGGCACTCTGCAGGAGTCCATGTTCTGGCAGGCTGGGCTGCTTCTTGGCATAGTTCCCAGATGTTGAGTAATGAGGTCATCGGCAGGGAGGCTGAGGCCAGTCTCTGGCTTTCTGTGTCGGCTTAGCTTCTCCTAGGGCCCCATCTAAGGGGGCCGTGTTGCCCTTTCCTCAAGCAGTTGGGCTTGTGTCTGCTGCTCAGTCTCTCAAAACAGCCCTATCATGTTCAGAGATCACACACACAGAAAGTAAACTTATAAAGAAAAGTGAGAGGATGGCTGATGAAAATGGGGAAATGATTACCTCTGGGGAGGGAGGGAGGATGATGCCTCATGGGGGTCACAGGCCCTGCTGTAAAACACTGCTTTCCTCTAGCCACTGGAATAGGCAAGGTTCTTTATGATGATTCTTTAGATGATCTGTATATCCCTTACACAGTCTTCCACACCTCTGATGCACCTCAAAAGGTGCATCACTTTCAGAGCACGCTTTTGCAATGAGTTCCCTAAGCCTGTCAGCCCTGCTTGCCACTGCCTTTCCTGCTGTCCATCATCATTTACATCATAGCCTGTCCTGGATTCCATCACCAGGGCCACTGTCATAGAGCAACCTTCCCCCCTCAACTCTCCCCACCTGTTCAGTGAGTATAGAAACTATACAGAGAACAAGCTGCAGACAGGACTGCTCCTGGGTTGAGAATCCAGCTCCATCCAGAGAGAGAGAGAGAGAGAGAGAGAGAGAGAGAGTCGTGGCACTTACTGCAGTTTCAGGCCTTCACAAGGGAGTGGGCAGTCTTAGAACATGTTCCTCGTGGATACGGGCTCTTGATTCTACATCCCAAAGCATTTGTTCAAGGCCAGCTGGGCAGGGCTGAGCCTCTCCTCTGCCCTGCCATCATCTATTATATGCCAGGCACTGTGCTAGGAGCCAGGAATACAATTAAAGCAAAATAGCTTACTCTCTCTTCTTCTGGAAACTTCTGTTTACTTCAGGCAGATATTAAGCAGTTCATCAAAGCTGAATTATGTGTTGTGCTAAGGGGGGGTGGGGCTCAGGGTTGGGTGGTGCTTAAGTGGTGGCATTTAGATGGGGCCAGGTAAGAAAAGCAACAAGTTAGGAGGAATAACTTGTGCAAGGCCTTGGAAAGGGCACATGACTAGAGCAGGGATGGGGTGGGAAGTAGAAGAAACTGGGGGAAAGCTGGGGTTCCACAGTGTGTATCAGGACACCCTGAAAGGTCTTACAGTGAGACCACCTTACAGTGGTCTGGTGTGTGTTTTGTGAAAGACCTTGTCCTGGACCCCATCCTCCCTCCCCACTTCTCTCTGCTTCTTGACTGTCATGAGCTCAGCAACTTTGCTGTGACACAGTTCCTGTCACATGATCTCTGCCTTACCAGTTGCCCAGAGCAAAGGAGTCATGGACTGAAACCAAGAGCCAAAATAAATTCTTCCTCTTTTAAATTGTTTATCTCAGGTGTTTTGTGACAGCAATGAAAAACTGACTCGCACAGACATGACTGCTAGTAGACAGATGGAGAAACCTAGTGAAGCCTGACCTTGAGACAACTCTCCTTGGTCTTTCTCTACAGCCCTCCTCCCTCTGGGCAGAGGGCAGGACGCTCTGGCTAATGTCCTACTATCTGACTAGGTAGGTCAGAGTTTCCTTAGAACCAGCTGCCCAAAGTTTCCATGAGTTTTTGTGACCCACATTAGGGAGGGAGGGAGCAATAACCAGGAACTATGCATGACAACCAAAACACAGCTCACCCCTCAGGAAGAACTTTCTCCTTTGCTATGACATAAGGATATTTATCCTCGGGGTGGGGGGAGCTTTCTCCTTTGGTATGACATCATAAGCATACTCTCTGGTAGCTGGAAGGTTTCACTTTTCCATGTAGGTCTTCAAACAATATGGAATTTGCATCTGATTCTGTGCTACTCCAGCTCTTCAGCCCAGCTTGTGACTGAGCAATCCAGGTCCGGTCTGCCATGTCTGCTCCTGATGAATGGAAGTTTAGATTAAGTTGACTTTGCGGTGCTTTCTTACCTGCAGTGCATATACTCAACCCTTCTGGCTTCACCCTGTGACCAGCATGATGACATAATCCCACCCCAGTCACTTCCCCAGGAGACACACAGTTGAGCTGACCTGGGATCAGCCCTCTTCCTGCTCCTCTGCACCCTTCTTTTCTGGAAACACAGCAAGGCACCTCCAAGGCCCATTTCCTGGCCAGATGCGCTGCATGTCCACAAGTCAGTGAGCAGAGGAGAGACCTTGGTAGCTAGAATTGCTGTTAAGACCACACATCCAATGACTGAAACTTCTGCAAACTGCCACCCATAGACTATTAACACTGTCAAAGTACTGCCAACTGGCCATGGAGAGGACTCTGAGAGGCATCCTCGCTTTGTTCTCACAGTGACCACTCAGCAAAAAGATGTCTTTGGGAGTGATCACCTGGTGCTGAAGACAAATTTGCATGTACACACACACACACACACACACACACACACACACACAGGGGTACATGCACACATACACATATGCACTCATCGAAACTCAGTTTTCAATCTATTGTAATAAGCACCAGGCAGATAAGGCTGTATCAGGCCTGTTCTGTGGCCCTGACTCAGCCTACCAGAACATGGAAGGGATTCAGGGACATCATGGGGGCGCTAGCGGTGACATGGAAATCTGGCCCAAGCTCATCAAGGAAAAGGAGTGCACAGGATCAAGATTCGGGGATGAGCATGTGGCAGGGTAGGGGTCTTATGATGAGCAAAGCCTGAGGACACAGGAAAGCCATCGGCCAGCAGGGTGTCAGGTCCTCCCCGAGCAGACAGCAGCTGGCAGACTTGAGGGCTGTCATGGTTAGTTTTTATGTATCAACCTGACAGAGCCATGGGGTGCCAGACATTTAGTGAAATGTTATTCTAAATAGATTATTTCTTAATGAGGCAGACTGCCCACCCCATGTGGGTGGGCTGCATCCTAATAGCTGGGTACCTGAATAGAAAGAACAAAAAGAAGGCAGGCCTTGAGCAATGGGGAGTTTCTTCCCATTTAACTCCCTTCAAACTGGGACGCTGGTCTTTTTCTGCCCTTAAACTCAAACTGAGACATCACGGGCTCCTCTTGGCTCTGGGCCTGGTTCTGGGACTGCTGGCCTGGGGACTAGAGCTGCAGCCCTTGGCTCTCCTAGGACTCTGGATACTCAGTCCTGGGACCTTGTGAGCCTCCATTGAAGTCAATTCCTCTTAATCTCTCTCTCTCTCTCTCTCTCTCTCTCTCTCGCTCTCGCTCTCGCTCTCGCTCTCTCTCTCTTCCTTCTCTTTCCTTCTCTCTCTCTCATTCCCTTTCTCTGTCTTCCCCCTTCCCTCTCCCTCCCTCTCCTCTCTCCCTCACCTTCCTCTATGTGTGTGAGAAAGAGAGAGAGAGAGAGAGAGAGAGAGAGAGAGAGAGAGGCTCCTCAACTTGAGATGGATTACATCCTGACAAACCCATGCAAGCTGAAAATACAGTAAGTAAAAAGCCTGCACTTAACCCTTCAAAGCTGTGAGCAGCCCGGCTCAGCAGCGCAGTAGCTCCAGTATCAAGTGCTGTTGGTTGTCTCCCTCATGATGAAGTAGCTGCCTGGAGGCTGCAGCTCACTGCCAGCCACATGAGAGCTTGAGAAAAAATCAAAATTCAAAACAGTTTCTTTGGAAATGCCTGTGGCTTTTGCCCCTTCATAAAGTTGAAAAATTGTAAGTCAAACTGCTGTAGGGTGGGGACTGCCTATGTGTGTACTCCCCTCTTTCTCTGCAGAACACCGTTAGGCCCCATAGGACACAAGTGACTCCCAGAACCCACCTCTGTGGAATGGCGAGGCAATCCCCTGGGAGACTATTCTGAGCTGAACAGACACCCAAAGAGCTCTACTGTGGCCATTTTACACCAGGTGCAGAGGACGCCCCCTCAGTGCACTCTCAGGAATATGTCACCTGTGTTTACATCTATGCAAGATGTATATATGTTTGCATATGTACGGATGTATGTGTGAGCATATGTGTGTGTTCATGTGTGTGCATACATGTGGTACATGTGGGTCATATGTAGGATGTATGTATGTGTGTATATAGGGGTGGGGATGGGGGATGTCTAGTGTCTATACTCCCCAAATCTATGACCAGTCCTCCTTAGCCTGTGTATGCTAAGGTTGGCCCATTGTTGGCACATGGATGATTCAAATATAGGTTCAGAATCATCAGATTGGAGGAGTCAGTCAGAATACTGTTAGAGAAGTCAAGCCACCCTGACAGGCAGAAACAGACAAGGCTGTGTTCCTGGTACTGCCTTCCCCAAGGCTCTCATGGAGGCTACATCCTCTGCCATGGCTGGAGCCCTGAGGGCCCCACCCCTCTCACAGCTGCAAACCCCTCTGCGTGAAGAAGCCACCCCTTAAACCGTGGTCTCAGTCAGTCACCAAAGGCCAACGCAGGAAAAGCTAATATGGGTTGTGTATGACAGGGGAGAGTGAACAAGGGGACACTGCCCACCCCAGGCCCTGCCTTTCAGGTCCATTCACTATTAAAGAATCATCCCTGTAAGTCCGTGAATGCCAGCACAAGGTAATGGGGGAACCTAGTGACTTGAGCAGAGCCCCTCTTTCAAGGAAAATTCTAGAACTGAACTATGTAGGCTGGAGCCATCATGCTGGGTCAACCCTGAGGTTCCTGTTCCAGCTATGTTGCTTCCTTCCCTCTCTTATACAGGGACACATGTGAAGGTGCCGGGCCACAGACATGGAGCCCATTGTGTCTCAGCAGTCCCATCAGGTGCCTGACTCCATCTGATGGTTGTGGGCTCGTTGGGTCCAGACAGATCTAGTTTCACTGGAATTAGCCCCTCCTTTGTAACGGGGGCTACTTTGGACACCAATGGAAGGAAGCCAGGTAAGACACCATCCACCTTCTAAGTCAGCTGGAAGATAAGACAGGAGGTCTACAGTAGCTCTGTGTTTAATATGCCTACGTGTCTCCTTTCTCCTGTCACTGGTGCTAACTGAGGCTGCCAGAGGAGGGCAGAGGGTACTCAGTTAGGTCAGGTGGAGTCACTGCAATGCCTAGTGGGTAGGGACAGAAACGCAGGGCAGAACTGGTACTCTTGGCGTCACAGGAAGCTTGGCTCCCACAGGACATGCCTGTGATGTAGGACCTGGTCAAAGTGACACATCTGAGAACAAAGCAGACAGACATCTCAGGCAGTGGAGTCTCTGGAAGCAGGTAAGGGGGACGGATCTCGGTCCTCATTTCCTTATTTCAAGCCCACAGGTGCTTGAAGGCTTGACCAAGACTTCACAGGATCTTACCCAGGTGCCCCCTCTAGGTCAGGTGTACCCTCCAGAGCTCAGGCTCTGGCCCTTCAGGACACACATGCCCTGCAGAGCATGGCCCCCTACTGCAGAAGAGAGAGCAAGCTTCTAGGTGGCTCTAGGGGCTCAAGGGCAGGGGTCTGCTCTGTCAGAAAGCCACCCTTGCCACTGGGGGTTCCACCGGGGCCTCAGGGATCCATGATAGGATACTCCCTTTCCTGTGATACCAACCAGAAGGGTGGACATGGCTGGCAGGACCCCAAAGATAACAGTCCGTTTCGGGACCCCCAGCAAGGCCTTTGTGTCTCACACTATCCAAGGTTTGCAACCTTTTCCCCTCACTTCCGGAACCCAGAGCCACCCCAGCTAAGGTAGGAGGAGGCACCATCAAGGAAAAAGCTTGGGATGCTGGTGCTGGCTACTTCTGCCCTCCCACCCCTGCCAAAGCCACCCAGTGAGCCCTCCCCCCTCCCCTGCCTCTGTGCCAAGCTTGGAAGGTACCTCTCTTTCTTTCACCTTCTTTTTTTTTTCTGGATAAACCATTATTTCTTTGTGTGTAATTCCTTTAAAATTTTTAATTCTATTGTGGTAGGAACATTAAACACTAGCTCTCCTCCTGAGCAGGTTTTTAAATACGCACACCGTCTCAGGCAGGATAGCACAGAAGATCTGTAGGGCTCATTCATGTCATTGAACTGAAACTTGATGCCTGTTGATCAGTACCTCTGTGTTTCCTCTCCAGAGTCCCTGACAACCATTATTCTCCTGTCTAAAGGCCTATTTTCTATGCCTCATAGAAGTAGTACCAAGTGGTGTTGGATGTGGCTAACTTCCCTTAGCCTTACGTCCTCTGGGCTTATTTAAGTTGATGCATATGACAGAATTTCCCTCCTTTTCATGCCTGGGTAATACTCCGTTGTGTGTATGTATTGAATTGCTCTTTGCCCATTCGTGTGTCTGTGGACATTGAGTCTGTTTCCGCATTGGCTACTGTCAGTAGTGGGGAGATGAACATAGTAAAGATAACTGTTTGGGACTCTGGGTCCTATGGCAGCTCTATATGGGTCTATGGAAGCTCTATGCTGGGGCCCTATGGCAAATGTTTAATTTCTGCTAAGTTCCTCTCTTGTGCTACAAATGCTGACTGAGGTGGCAGGCAGAGGACCCTCATTCAGGCCAGGCAGAGTCACTGCCGTGCCTAGCAGTGATGGCAGCATAGATCAGGGTGGAGATGGAGCTCAGAGGATGCGTGTGGGGCACATTTTCCAGTAGACAGCTCAAGTGTAGGGTCTTCCTCCTCCTATTCCCTCTCAGAGGACAAATGTGTCTTTGATCAGCCAACAGTTCCCTCAGTGAATAGTTTAATGATAGCAGATGTGACTGTCACCTGAGCACCAGCAGCCCATTGGTGTGCTTTTACTATCTCTCATTTGTTTGGGACATCCTCAGACTCTGTTCACTACACTCACATAATCACAGAACCTCAGAGCCCAAAGAGAGCCTGGAGCTCAGTGGGCCCAGGTGCCAGTACCTCCTGAACTACCACTGAGGGTGTTGGAAAGACTGACTTTAAGATCACTTGCTCTTTTTCCCATCCCTTTGCTTCACCTCCTTCTGACCCCAGAGGCTGCCATTCTGTTTCTGTGGATTTGGAGTTATAAGACCAGGGATTCCAAAGCTGTCCAGTGTCCTTCCCCTTCCCCACCTCCTCCTCTTCCCCCTTCCTCTTCCTGGCTGTCACTATAATTGTGACATTAGTACAGCTTTGGCTCCATCTCCATCTTGTCTCCCTAGGGGTCTTGTGAACTGGGGCTGTAGCCAAACCCCCAAGGCCACCTCAATGTCAGTGTTCTAAAAATCAGTGAGAAATCATGACCTCAATCACATACACACATCTTTTTTCACATATGTTTAGGCAAGGAAAAGGTGAGGAAGTCTAGGGCCTCTGGGTTGAGCAGGCTTCCTTCAAGTTGCCGTCTAGAACATTCTTCTGCTCCTGTCAATCACATTGACTGTGATGTCATACAATGCCCTTCCCTTGCTTTCTGGAAAACAGACTCTAGATGAAAGCTTGCAACTCTAGTAAAATTACAAGACAGGAGGCCAGATACTGGGTGGCCAGTTGGGGAGGAGGACAGGGAGGGGAGGACAATGGGGAGGAGAGGGAGCAGGAAGCAGCAGCAGCTGGACAGCATATTCTGGGACTTTACTGTATGTCTGGCATTGTTCTAAGTGAGTATTTGTATGTATTTATAATCTCATACATATTAATAGTAGTCAAAATCTCATTTCTATTTTAGACCGCTAAGTTCATATGTGTCATTTATATTTGTATTATATAATTTCATATATATGTGTGAGTGTATATACTTCCATATAGATTTATACATATACAACTAACCCTCCATATCCACGGATTCTGCATCCACGGAGACAACCAGTCATGAACTGAAAATATTTTTATTTCTTTTTTAATTATGTGTATGTGTGTGTCTATGTGGGGGTATGTGCATGTGAGTGCAGGTGCACACGGAGGCCGGAGGCATCAGATTCCCCTGGAGCTGGAGTTACTAGTGGTTGTCAGTCGCTCTGGAAAAGTGATAATGCACTCTTGATCTCTGAGCCATCTATTTCTCCCTTGAAAATACTGTTTTAAATGTGCCTGTACTGAACATCAGACTTTTTTTTTAACTGTCATCATTCCCTAAACAACAGAGCATATGGTATTATGGTAACTTAGAGATGACTTAAAGTATGCAGGTGGATGCTTATAGACTTGGTACAAACACCATTCCATTTTATACAGGAGACCTGGGCATCTCTGGGTACTTGTTTCTACAGGGGGACCCTGGAACCAGTTACCCATGGGTATGAAAGGACACATATGCAAATGTACACCTCACTTAATTCTTTCTCTTCTTCAAGGAAGAAGACAGTAGTTTTATCACATTTCACAGCTGAGGAAACAGCCCAGAGAGCCCAGGCTGTGTAGCTGGAGATGCAGTTCAGCTGTCTGGCCCAGGTCCATGTTTCAGCCCCAGTCATATGTCTCTTAGTTGGAGGAAAGATTAAGAGGAAAGATTAAGAGTTAAGAGGAAAGCTAAGATTTCCTCTTAGCTGAGGAAAGATTGACTGGAGCATCTCTGAAGAACCTTCTAGAGCACCTTCCCTTAAGTAGGGAAGTGAGGACACTGGTCACACAAGGCCTGTCTCATTCCCTGGGCCACACAGCTCCTGGTCTGGGCTTGGGCCTAGTAAAGAGACACTAAGTCTTTGAAGGACCCAATGGGCCCTCAGGTGATGGGCCTGTGCATCTGTTTGGTGCTCAGTGGGTCTACAGGACATGAGGTCGGTGGATATGAGGCTTGGGGCAAAGGGCATGGAGACTAATCCCATGACCCCAACTTTGCATCAAGAATCCCCACATAGATGGCTGGTCTGTGGGTCTGTGTATAGCTTGGAGGATATATGTGGTGAGGAAATAGGGTGGTCAACTTCATCTTCCATCCACAAACTGGAACAGGTGGGACGCTCCTGTGGGCTAGCCCTACACCCGCAGTTGTGTGGCCCTCTGAGCAAGTGACGTGGTTGCTACAAACTGCTCTGCTGAGGCCACTGTCACCCTCCCTTGCGTCAGTGCACCAGTGCTCTGGATTCTCTGCCTGTTTCCTGGTCCTGGCTCCTGGCCTGCATTTCTCCTTACAGGAGGCATGAGGGAGCGCTTCTAGAGACATGCACCTGGCAGTGCTTGGGAAAACAAAATTACAGCCCAGGAGTCAGCACTGTGCTCCAAGCCGGCTCCAGCAGCAGGAGCAGCTGACTCTAGGGACAGTTCCACCCGTGTCTCCCCTTGCACAAGATGGTGCCATTGTCTAGGGACTTTGGGCTGCTTTAACCCAAGCCATCTTTCTTAGAGTGCACTTTTTAAGGGTGCTGGGCTCAGAGACATTTTCTTTGTTCCTTGTGAGATTGAAGGGAGATGCTAGAGGCTATACTTCCTGCTTTTTCCTTTCTAGCACTGAGCTGCCTCCTGGATTGTGTCCAGCAAAGTCTGGGGGCCTTGAAGATACTAAGCTGCTATGCTGTTGGGCAAGAAGGAGAGGGAAATGAAGATGGAGAAGGAGAGGGAAATGAAGATGGAGTTGCCGGGGGAGGGAGGGGTTTAGTGTCCTCTCCTCCCAGCCCCACTCACAAAGCTGAACAGAGGGGCTGAAAGCCCATGTGGATTATGTGGGGTTGGGATGTAGGGGAGGCACTGTGGCTGTGCTCTGTAGCTTAACGAAATTGGGGAGCTCCAATTATCACAGCTGACAGGACAGGTGACCCCTTTCTTGAGCATGTATACCCCTTGGGGACAAACTGATCGGCCTGGGTGGGCAGAGTGGCAGCAAAGGCCCTGTAGTTCCCAAGCCTGGCTGAGAACCCAGGTGGTCTGCACATGAGTGAGGAACCTGTCTTATGTCTCTGGATTCCAGTGTCACCCTTGTAAAATTGTGCCCAGGCAGGACAGTGGAATGCAGGAGACAGTGCATCTGTAGCAGACTCAGGGTAGGCAGTAGGTGGGCTGTGGCTAGCTCAGTGTGCTTGCAAACACATCTCTCCACTGAGCTGGATCTGAATTAGGCCTCTGAAATATGGTTCTTATTCTATCAGTTCATCAGCCCCTAGCAGTGCAGAACAGCCGGCATCTTGACCTCAGTGGAGAGGGCCAGACTGGCTCCAGCTAAGGCCCCTGGGAGGGGGTAACTCTACCAGTGCAACAAGAGCAAAGTTTTCAACCTGAACCAGAGATAGATGCCCCACCCACCCATCACTCACCTTTCTCTCTCTCTTTGTCTCTTATATACACAGAGAGATACACAAATGTGTTCTCATACTCAAGTATATACACATACAGAACCTCACATTAATTTACACATGTTCATATAAGTATAGGCACTCAAAGACACTTGTGTGTACATACAGTCACCCTCATGCATACACATGCGTATACACTTGTACACAGATGTGAACATAGATATACATTCACACATGTAGACTCTCAGACTGCTGTACACACATGTACATACACAGGTAGTCACACACAGAGGCTCATACTCATTAACATTCATACACATCTAAAGACATACTCACTTGCCTGTGTACACATACATACACACACACACACACACACACACACACACACACACACACACACACGCATACACACATCAGAATTGGCCACTAACTGAGGGACCCCAAACCAAGGTGTCCTCTGCTGGCACTGAGGCCTGGGGCAGTGGAGTTCCAGGCAAGGGCTCAGTAACAGGAGACCACTCTATGCCTGGTGGCTTTAGGCTCCATGTTGGGCACAGGCAGTATACTGTGGCGCATCCTCTGACCACGCCTCTCCCTGTGTAGACATGGCTTGTTCTCTCCCAGCTCCCTGTAGCTCTCCCACCTCTGGCCACAGGGACTCCATCATTCACTTTGGCACTCCTGTAGCCTTGTTCTTTTGGCCACGGGATCTTGTACAACACAGTCATTGGGGACTAGGGCAAAGAGTAAGGATTCTCTGAGGATGCTGCAGCCTCAGGAAAGAACAGGCAGGTCATCCTGAATCCAGGTCATCCACTGGCTAGTCCAATATGGAACGTACTGGAGCCATGGCTATCTGAAAACTGCCCATGCGTGCGGTAGTCTACAGAGGGGAGATGACCAGCACCCACTCCTGCTGGTGCCCCAGGGAGGAAAGGCCCCAAACACCTCTCAGGGCTGCTTCTGGGCTGCTGTGTTCTCTCCTCCACATGCCAGGCCCTATAGCCAGCTAAAAGAATGAGGCACCAGGATGGCCCAGCGTAGGTCAGTATCCTCCTTTGTGGCCAGAGATGCTGGATCAGTGACCAGAGAGGCATAGGATGGAAGAGAAACCCTCATTCTGGCCATGGCTGTGTCGGATGCCAGCTACCGGCTGTGCTGTGGGACCCACCCCTCCTCCTTCACACTCCCATTGCTCGGTTTCTGGTCCTTTTTTATGAAGAGCAGTTTGTCCTTATGCTCTGTGGCTCCGGGTTCCTGGACTCTCTGCCTGTATCCTCAAGGTTCTCTGCTGAACAAAACAAGGCACAAGTCTTCCACTTTAGCTACAATAAAGAACAGTAAAGACAGATGCATGGGCTGGGGCTGTAGCTCAGTGATAGAATGCTTGCTGCTAACATTAACCTGAGGTTGTAAATCAAAGAAACCTTGCAGACAAAGCAGAGTGAAGAGATTTGGAAGCTTCTTAAACAGTGGGTCACCAAGTCATGTGGAGTCATTTAACTAACAATGGGGTTGTAAAATTTTATGGCATACTGTGAAAGTTATGCCATGGTGAAAGGTTTCTAAATGCTCAACAACCAAACATTAATTCAAACTCAAATGTGCAATGAATCCATTGGCAGCACTCACGTGACTTCGCTGCTTCTGAACACACAACGTGCACACTTTCCACTACACATCTTCACCCTCTGCAGTGCCAGCAATCCCTGCCTGAAATGCCCCGATTAAAGCATAGGGATTTTTTGCCGTACGTATGCTCTTCTGCTCTTACAGAAACATAAAGGCAAAGACCGTACTTTTCCAGCATCATTCTTCAGTATGTATTAAATTGGTACATCTTTGATTGGGTTGTATTAGAATATTTGATGTTGAATACCCTGGAAAATACTGAAGATACTCTGTGTCCTGCAGTACCAAATATTCAGGCAAGATTTCATTCTTTATGTGAAAATAAAGACACACCTCATTAGTGTATAGATTTTCTAGCTGGGCGTGGTGGTGCATGCCTGTAGTCCCAGCACTTGGGAGGCACAGGCAGGCAGATCTCTGTGAGTTCAAGGCCAGCCTGGTCTACATAGTGAGTTCTAGGACAGCTGGGGCTACAGGGAGATGCTGTCTCAAAAAGAAAAACAAAAACAAAAAACTTTATTGTTGGCAAATGTTTGATTTGCCATTTTATATGCTGTGGTGGTTTGAATGATAATGTCCCCATAGAATCCAAATATTTGGACATTTTGTTCCCAGTTGGTGGCACTATATGCAGAGATTTTAGAGGTGCAGCCTTGCTGGAGGAAGCATGTCACTGGGGGCAGGCTTTGAGAGTTCTTAAGCCTTGCCAAATTTTCAGTCACTCTCTGCCTCCTATACTTGCTTGAAGATGTGATCCCTTGGCGTTCTGTTCCGGCCACCTCTGGTGCCATGCCTCCCCTGTCACTATAAACCAAAAAAAAAACCAACTCTTCCTTCTATAAGTTCCCTTGGTCATGGTATTTTATCACAGCAACAGAAAAGTAGGTAATGTATATGCCTAATAGATCTATCATAAGACAATTTATTGGGCAATAAAGCGGTTCTGTGTGAAAAAAGCTTCAGAAGCCCTGAATTACACTATCAAACCACAATACTTGGTTTACTTCATTTGAAGTTGATCTTCTACATGAATTGTCCATGGAAAATGCCTGAATTTTTTGGACCTTTTTCTATTATACATGAAGAGAGACCTATTGCCCTATCAGTAGCAGAGTGGGCACTGCTAGATACAAACCTGTCCCTCTCCACCCACACTGAGACTGTCTTCTGGCTCCATCTGTGGATGAGAACCTACCTTCCCAATTCATGCCTGGGCTCATATGAGGAGTTGGAAAACTTTTCTGTTAGTCACTTTTCCATTACTATCACAAAATACTAGAGAGAACCAACTTTAAGAGAAGAAAGGTTTATTTTGGCCCACAGTTTAATTCACAGAAGTTTCAATCCATAGTGGTTGGCCCCTATTACTTTAGGGCCTGTGATGAGGGAGTATATTATGGTAGGGATCAGGTGGTAGAAAGATGGTGCTCATTTCATCGGAGCCAGGAAACAAATGAGAAAAAGAGGGAGGGGTGAGGACCACTGCCCTTTCAAGGGCATACCCTTATGATGCAACTTCCTACTTGACCCTATTTCCTGAAGATTCTACCACCTACCATAGTGCACAGACTGGGGACCAAGTCTTTGGAACATAGGCCTTTGGGGGCATTTAAGATTCAGATGAGGGGCTGGAGAGATGGCTCAGCAGTTAAGAGCACTGACTGCTCTTGCAGAGGACTTGGGTTCGATTCCCAGCACCCACATGGAGGCTATAAACCGTCCTTAACTCCAGTTCCAGGGGAATCCAAAGCCCTCTTCTGACCTCCGCAGCATTGCACGACATGGGTGCACTCACATACATGCAGGCAATACACTCATACACATAAAATAAAAATAATAAATAAAATACTTTTAAAAAAGATTCAAATGAACTGCTTGTAAAAGGAGGGACATCTGTCTGAGAATAGCTGTGGTCAAGCACCAAGCCACAGACTCATCTTTCAGTTTGTTAGTTCGTCCTCCAACATCAGGCATCTGCTGATAACCTTAACCCTGGTCAGGACCGAAGCCACGAGCAAAGTGAGATGTGACATGTATTTGGGCCCAGGAGAGGGCTGAGCTGGTACAAAGGAATCTCCATCCCCATGCTTCCACCAGACTGCAGATGACCTTCACCAGGGCATCCTCATTCACTCACCCCTCCAGTCTCTCTCACAGTTCCCCAGCCCCAGTATTCTGCAATGTTGGCTTGATGTAGTAACCTTTGTTAAATGACTTTTTCTTTTTCAACCTAATAAACTCAGGCCATGAAAGCCATGACCTGTTGAGAGGCAAAGAACAGCCATGCAAACCACACACACACACACACACACACACACACACACACACACACGTGATCAGGAGTACAGTTGTGGGGGATAGTTCTTGCCAAAGAAGGAAATGAAATCTTGCTTGGGTGAGAAAGTCCAGTCTCTGGCAGTGGCTTCCTATCACAGAAGAGGCAGAGCCTGTGATTAGCACCCCATTATTCCGTCCTCAGTTGAATCACAGCATGCATTTTATTTTCTCCCAGAGTCTGTTCTGAGGCCATTAGTCCTGGCTGGGCAGATTTCTTGTAGATGCCATAGATCACAAGAGAGGCTAAGACCACCCCCAAGACGGTAGGGCAGAGGAAGCCTACCTGACTTTTGGAAAGCGGGGAGCAGCAGGTCTGAAAGCCAAGGGACTCTCTTGGGGGGGGGGGAAGTAATCTTCTTTTACTTTTCCCCAAACTGACAAATTTGACTTGTCAGATGCAAGTTCAACTTGTGGACAATCTACTTGCGACTGATAGTCACCATGGCAACCATTGGGTCACGTGCTGACACAGAAGCCATCGAGACAGGAGAGCTAATTTCCAGACTGCTTTTCTTCTAGTAAATTCCGCGATGTCAGCCTAATTAACAGGAGCGGAATAGGGACCTTGGTTCAAGTAATTGGCAGGCATTCTTAAAACAGAACAAAGATAGCTTAGCACCTTCCCTTCCTCGGCACTGGGTCTGTGCCAGGCCTGGGAGGCTCCGCGCCACGTCTCCCTCACCTTCCCTCTGCCTTTGCCAAGCGCTGAGGAGTGCGACTAAATGAGGCTCTTTGTAGAGTCATGTCTGGAGAAAAACCTGACTTCTTCTCTTAAAGCTTTTACAATATCAGAAACTGGTGGGTGAGGGAGCCAGGAATACATTTCAGAACTATCCTAAATCTTCTTTTTAATTAGTATCATAGATTTCCACTTCTTTGACTTCTAATATGTCTCCAAGCAAAATACGGGTGAATGTGTTTTAAGTTCGCTGCCTGTGACAACGCTTTGTTCTTAAACTAGAAATGTATGTCTGTTCCTTTCTCAAAGCAGATCTCTTAGCTGAGTGTAAGTGTTCCAGTGACTAAGAAGGGAGGAATCATCACCCAGGTTTGGAAGACGGGACTCAAGCCTGCTGCAAACATCTGTTGCTCTCTGGCAAAGGCATGATTTGGCAACTTGGTGCCCAGTGACCACTGCCGCCCACCAATGGCTGTTGGCTCTGTCCCCTCCTCTCCTGGGCATCAGCCCGCAGAAATCTGTGCCCAGGCCACTCAGGTAGCTCAGCTGCATCTTGTGCAAGTTTCCAGCACTTTCCTTTGTCTACCACCAGACAATTGCCCATTGTCTTTGAGCTAATGAGATTTCTGGTCAAAACATAATGGTTTCAGACATGTCTTGGGTCTCTTTGCCTTTCTTCTGGGACAAAGTGGGGTGCAGCAATCACTTGGGAATCCTTCCTTCACCAAGTCTGTTCTGGAGCATTCATGTGTGGAGCAGGGTCGACTTTCAGTCAACCACGTTCGCCAATGCTGTCTGCCTGGAGCTCCCTACCAAATTGTGTGTGAACGCATGAGAGCTCTGGAAGTAAACAAATGAAAAAAAAGAGAGGCAAGGGGTATTCACTTCAATTTGCAGCAGAAAGGGAATTGGCCACGGTCCCTAGAGTTTGGCAGAACTCAAAGGCAGGAAGGGTAACAGGAAAGCTGATGGTGGAAACAGGACAGCTTGGGGGTGCCCTGAGTGGAGGCTTGTTGGCAGGGAGAGCTGAAGGCAGCTAACTAGAAGCCAGAACCTTGTGTGACTGGAGAGGGTGCATTTCTGGTGTTGTTCCCAAGTTAGAAGTGGAGACAAAACCTGGGGAATCTGTGTATTTTGTACCAACTCCTAGCACTTTGGGACCAGTTGCCAGAGGTTGTGGCCAGGCTTCCTGGACCAGTGGCTGAAATCCGTATGTTCACCATGCTGTGTGCTTGGCTTCTCCAAGAACCTTCCCCAAATTAAGGGGAAGTTAAGACTCAGGTGTGGGAGGGTGTTATGGTAATAGGACAGCATTATCACTTCCTGTCTGCACGGAGGGAGCAGCCTCTGCTGTGTTCTCGGCAGTATGTTCTACCTCACTGCGGGCTCAGAATCAGCAGAGTTGAGGATCAACGGACTGAAATCTCTGAAGCCATGCGCCAGAATCAGTTCTCCCTCCCATGTTTAAGTTGGGTTATTTTATCACAGCTATGAAGAGTCTAACTGCAGAAGAGACAGCTACCCTTTTATACAAAGAGCCATAGGTAGAAATTTTGAATGCCTTTAAGAGAGCTGAATTCCAGGGGTTCTAACTGCTCCCTGGTCCAACTGGTCCCTCCCTTGAGGCTTTATAATCTTTCCCAGGTACTGTTGGGAATTTGGAACTACTGGTACGTTGGAGACCAGCATTAGGTAAGATGAATGGAAAACGTGAATTAGGGTGAGTTGGTCTTCAGGTCACCCACCTCCACCTTCCCCTTCCTTCCCCCACTGTTCCACCCTAGGGAGCTACCTCCCCACTGTCCACCCAAGCATCTTTCTGCAGTGTTTCATCTTCACACCACTTTTTGTTAAAGGGAGAGTTATTGAGGCAGTCCCTAGCTGTGAGATGCAGGCTGTCTTATAAATGGAGGTGGTTCTGAAATGCTGGGTCCAAAGGCACCACGCTCCATCCAAGGCTATGGACCACAACGTTTCCAGCAACAGTCCTTCTGGCAGCAAAATCATTCTAGATCTTTCCGGAGCTCACAGACTAGAGGCCTAGGGGAGCCACTTTCAGTCTAGAGATGTGTTTCGTTCAGCACATATAGGTGTGTGTGTGTGTGTGTGTGTGTGTGTGCACGCCAGTGTATGTAGAGGCCAGGGGACAACCTCAGGTGTCATCTTCAGGAATACTCTCCATTGTTTATCGACTTGGCCAGGGGGGACAAGCTCAGGTGTCATCTTCAGGAATACTCTCCATTGTTTATCGACTTGGCCAGGGAGCCCCAGGGAATCCTCCTGTTTCTGTCTCCCCAGCACTGAGTTCACAAGCATGCCTGGCCTTTGTATGCGACTCATGAACATACAAAGGTCTCATGCTTTCCATGTAAACCCTTCATCAACTGAGTTATCCTTCCAGGCCCTGCAAATATTGGTTTAAAATTTAAATTATTTATGAAAAGTTTAAAATTTAAGAGCTGACCTTTCACAGTAAAAAATAATCTAATCAGTGGGATGTAGTGGCATATGCCTTTAATCTCAGTACTCGGGAGGTAGAGGCAGGTGGATCTCTGTGAAACATCAACGCCAACCTGATCTGTGCAATGAGTCCCATGCCAACTGGGGCTACAAGGAAACCCTGTTTTTTGTTTTTTTTTTAAAAAATCCACATTTCCCAATTTGTCCCAATTCCAAATGGAATAATCAAGCAATTGCTCCATCTTCCCACCTGCTCAGCCAAGCAGCCCTGCCCTGTTAGGAGGACCACATGGCCTCCTCATACCGCCCTGAGCTGTAGTTGTCACCTTATGTCACTGTGCCTGTATTCCCCAAAATTCATAGGTTAAAATTCTAACCCTCAGGGTGATGGATGAGGAGGTGGGGCCCATGGGAGGTCACCAGGACTAATGAGTGGCATTAAGCTCTTTGGCTCTCTTTCTGTCCCGAGACAAGGCAGGGCAGTCCACCATACAGAAGAAGCCCTCTGCCTCAGACTTACAAGAATTAAGAGAGAAAAAAAATCTGTTTACTGCCCAATCTAGTACTTGTGGCAGCCTGAACTAAGACTGTCACTTATACCACCTGGCAGGCACTTGACCCATAGCAGCGCATTCACAACTGGGAAGTGGCCCATTATCCCATTTCTCAGATTTTGTTCTTGATGTTAGATTTTTCTTTTATGGTGACTTTTTAAGGGGGATTTCAGGGATAGATGGGCCGAGTGGTGGGTATAGCATGACCTTATAACTGGCCTCCTGTGGATTAAGGTTGGGGTATGTGGGACTGGCAAGATGGCTCAGTAGGTTAAGTCTCTAAGCCTAATAACCTGAATTCAGTCCCAAGAACACATGTGGTTGAAGGAGAGAACCAACTCCTGAAAGCTGTCCTCTGACTTCCACATGCATGCTGTAGCACACATGTGTGCTTGTGCACACACACACACACACACACACACACAGAGATAAATTTTAAGTAGAGGTGTGTGCTTCCTGAGACTTCTGCCTTCCCCTGTTCCTTCTCATAGGAAATGCCTCCTCACCCTCAGAGACAAAAGGCACTGCTGAGGCAGAAAGAGGTCAGGGTCTACCCCTGTTCACATAGCCCAGGCTGTGCTGGCCTGTAACATGCCAGGCTCCACAGGAGGTGGTGAGTAGTTAAGGCATCAGTTCCCAAGTCAGCAATGTGGATTCATCCATTGGGATGACTCTCTTTGTCTGTAAAATGGGATATGATTCTAACTGTCCAGTTTATAAGACTCTACTGAGCATGTATAAATTGTGGACTTTAGGGAATGCAGAAGAGGCCCTCTAAGGCTGGCCTTTAACTGTATCCATAGATAGAGGTGGGTAGGCTGGGGTAGCAGATTCATCCAGGATTCTGTGTCTGCACCCAGCACGTTATCTCTTTCACATGTTGTATGCCTGTCTTGGATCAGCAGGGCTCTGCTCTCTGTGGCCCTCACTCAAGAATGTTAGGTGACTGAGCTCCCTATGCAGCCAAGAATGTCACTGGTTTTGAATAGGAGAAGGAGAGGTACAGGCTTTGGGCTTGAGGGTCTCCTCCAGAATAGACAGCATTACTTTAATCACACTTCATTAGCCAAAGTAAATCATAGCCAAATCTCACTTCAAGGAGCATGACCCCGAATCTATGACTCTAAATGCCACCATCTTAGCTCATTCAAGCTGCTGTAACAAAATGTCATAGACTAGATGACTTACAAACAACAGAGATTCATTCCTCACCGTTCTGAAGGCTGAGAAGTTAGAGACCAAAGCTGGCAGATTTGGTGTCTCGTGAGTGCTCATGGTCTACAAACCGCAACTTCTCTTGAATCTTCGTATAGTGGAAAGGGCACCACGGCTCTCCACAGTCTCCTCTATGAAAGCATTAATTTCACTGGTAAGGATTCAGCCCCCATGACCCAATCCCATCCCAAAGTCCCTGCCTCCTGACACCATCACACTCAGGGTTAGATTTCTATGGGAATTTTAAGGGAAGGGGACAGCATTCAGACCACAGAAGCCTCACTGTTCTTCCACAGTGCTCAGCTCCACAACCATGACACTACCCCATATCTCATTCCCCACAGGATCTTCCAGAGAGGTTTGTCCTGGGACGTGGAACAACACAACCCTCCTCACCCTCATGTTTAATGTCCTGTGCTTGCTGACAGTGAAATCATAATGACACTGTTCAGTGCAGCCCAAGACCAAAGACTTCCTTCGCTTCAGCCTGTGAACTCGTCGTTTGCACAACTGGCCAAGACTTCTCTCGGTTTACCGAGGCAGATGAACACTTGGTGTATTCAGTGTGCCCTGTGACCTCACCCAGCTGCAGCCACCATGGATGTGGATAAGCAAGGCTGTCCTCAACTCAGGGTCTTTGTGAAGGTAAAAATAACTCTCATATTGGCTTGAGACAAGGTGTACAGAGAGCGCTGTGGGTCCTTCCTTCACACCCAGAGGTGTCACACCCCCACAGGGCAGAACTCTTCTCTACACTGTGAAGCACTCTCTGGAGACCACAACATAGGTTCCTGGGGGCTTATGGGGAACAGTGGGGAAATGTAAGCTCTGCCAACAGCCTTCACCACCCCCATGCTGTAGCCTCTCTAAAGAGGCCAGGAAGGAGGGTCTACTCAAACAGGACAAACAGGACAAAAATTGTACCATTTTTGTTTCAGATAAGGATTTTGGGTTTTTTTTGGTTTTGCTCAGAAAGACTCTGAATCTTCTAAATATTCCTCCAAGACCGTACAGATGGTCACTGATGCATGACAGCTCAACTTATGATTTTGAGGTTCTTTGATCTCGATCTTTTCCCTCATTTAATGATATGACACACGACACTCTCTTGCAATGCTGGGCAGAGCAACCACAGGCTCACCAGGGGAAACCATTGACACTGAGAGCAAGCTGTGTTATTACATAAGGATGCAAATATTATTAGTCAACGTAAGGTTGACTAATAATATTTGCAACTTAAAATGGCTTTATCCAGACCCAATCTCAGTTCAGGCACCTGTATCCTGACAGGGTTCTGCTTGCTCCCTGTTCCACTCGGCTCCCATCTTCCCAGGGTCAATGTGTTCCCCCTCTCCTTGTCTGTGCCAGGCCCTGAGCTGAGGCTGGGCAGGATTCAGCTGCAGATCTCTGAACTCCACACCTTTGCATACAGTCATTTAAAGAGGATAGAACTGCTGAGCTGAGGACAGCCAAGTCAAACCAAGCAGCCCAGGCTCTATGGCCCTAAGTTGTGCTGCTTCAGTTCTATCTAATATGATTTTACCATGCTACGTTTTGAAGACCACTGTTGCTGTCATTATTGGATTCTTCCAATAAAGCTGGCAGCATTTCACCCCAGGAAACAGATGACAGCCACAAAGTGGGAAGCACTTTATAACCTACAACCAGGGCTTTCTGGTCTGGCCGGGAGACCCACAGCTACCGCCTGCCTGTCTGCTCAGGGCTAGCATTGAAGGGCTCAGCCATGGATGGCCTCTGAACACACTCCAGCTCTCTCCCTATTGAGGGCTGCTTGGACCACCTTTGGTGCAGGGTTTTCTTGCACAGCAATTGCGGATGACAATGTCAATGTCATGTAGGAAGGCTGGGGTCAGGGAGGGCCAATAATAAAGAAAGAGACGTACTGAAGCATAACATAGCATCCCATAAATGTGTACAATTCTGTGTTTTTATCACTTAAATATATTTAATAAAACATTTTAAAAACAAAAAAAAATTTACAATATTATGAAAGACAGAAAGTATATTTAAGCAAGAAAAATAATAATAATTGAAT